>NC_041385.1:524244428-524379151 GCF_002162155.2 Triticum dicoccoides
CACACACACACACACACACTTATAAGGACATGTTTGCATAACCAAATTAAACATCCAATTACACAGGTGGCTACTACAACCATGACATTTGCACACACCAAAGTAAACTATTACATGCATAATTTCACAGGTGGCTACTACACACATGACACTTCCACACACCAATAAAGTAAACTATATATTACATGCATGATTAACTAGCATAAACGATCATTTGATCATCATCTACTTCTTGTGACGCTTGCTCTGCTTGTGGCTCGATCCGGGCTCGTCGATCTGGGTAACGAGGCACTTCCTCATGTCAACGATCCGCCTGTGCATCTCGTAGCATGTGTACACGCTCTTGGTCGCGAACCTGAGATGAGGTTCATCCAGTCGCCGCATCCAGGCCCTGTGCCAGGATACGGCACTTGTTCTCTGGGCATCCTGCTTCATCTTTTCGTGTTAGGGGTTGATGATGGCCGAGGCGAGTTCGACCAGGGAGTCCTTCTTCATCCTGCCCCAGACCCTGTAGTGGTCACGGATTTCGACAAGGTTCTTGCAGGCCAAGCCCGTAAAACTGAGCACTTTTACATCGTCGGTGGTTTCCACTGTGGCGAACTTGTAGTCAGTGCTGTTGACAAACCCGTTGAAACGGTCACAAGGCTCTCTGGCCATGCAGTAGTGGTAGATCAGGACATGATGGAGCACGCACAACTGGGTGACGGCAACCTTCTGATCTATGCCGGGATGACCGGCGGTGTACTGGAGGTCGATGCCGACCACCTTGTACTTGTCTCCAACAAGCAACTGCTCAACGGTGTTGATGTAGTCGTCCACCACGGCCGGTTCAATGGTGTACACCACCGAGAGATCCGTCTCCCTCGCGAGGGTCTCCACTTTATGCTCGCCGAACTCCATTGGAACGCCGCTAGACATCCCCTCTCTGTGTGTTGTCATGGGTGTGTTTGAGGTGTTGTGGGGTGCGATCGAAAGGTTGAAGAGACTAAGGTAATAATGGACGCGGGAATTAAAGGGGAGGCCATACGTCACGTCCTGATGGCAGTTCTAATTCGCAGCGCATAACTCCATCATGCCGCACGTAACTGCATCGCGTGGCAACGCGTGCGGCGCAACCGCATGCATATGGGGCCCCCGACGTGATCATGCGCAGGCCCAACCGTTGGTAGAGCACGCGCGGAGGGACGCGAGCAGAGCGCTCTGCGGTCGCCTCAACGGCGAGCAACTCTATATATGCATATATCAGTTGAACACGCAAGGAAAAGTTGCCCACAACCCGAGTGCGCCGACGGACGCGAGCAGAGCGCGCCGCGGCGCCTAACGGTTGAACTGTTTGTATAGATTAAGCACGACTACTTAATCTATGAATGAAATATATGCTTCATTACTGAATTTTAGTTGCAAAAATTAGGTAGTGCTAGTGATTTTTAGCTGCATATTTTGAAAAATCGCCATTGGAACCGCTGGATGTCCTCTCTGTATGTGTTGTCATGGGTGTGCTTATTATGTCGTGCACCGGCCCCAAACGCTGGCAGCACAACTTATAAATTGACAGGATGGAGTACTAGTTACAACGATGCATATAATTAAGCAAAGGGATCACACATGTCTGTATTGACTGGAATGAGAATGCAATAGCACAATAAGAATTAAGGAGGCAAGAAGAAAGATGCATCCATCAACATACGACCTCCTCCTCCTCAACTCAGTGCGCCAGGCCACCGACCGACGGCTAAGGATCGGCGGCTTTTGTGGCGAGGTCAAGGTACTTCTCAGCAAAGGCATCCAAGGCTTCCATCTGGTTGAAGAAGGCCAACGTCGTAGCGTCCTCACTGGCCTTGTAGATACCTATGTACATGATTTTCTCGTACACATGGATGTGTAGGTTGACAAATTCTTGCAAGGCGAGGCGCCTCGCGAAGAGCGTGACCTCCAGGTGGACATTCTTCGTGGCATCGACGGGCAGTCGCAGGGCCACCAATGCTAGAAAGAGGTTCCGACCATGGAGGCCGGTTAGGGTGGCAGGCAATGAGGAGCCCTGGCGTGCGGGCTTGAGGAGTACGGTGATCTCGTCGGCGAGCTTCTTGATGACGGCGAACTTGTTGGTGGTGGCAACGATCATCTGGTCCAATTGAGAGTCATAGCTGGCATCGACGACGGCCATCCACCCGCTGGTCGCCAACACCGTTTGGAGACGATCATCGGTGCCATGCCGCTGGTCGGCGTCGTGGACCATCTGGCACAGCCGCTGGCCACTCACGTGCATCGCTGCCATGGGTCTGGAGTGAGCACTTCTGCGCTTAGCACAGGTGCTTAGGCAAATACTTAGGTGCGTACGATGTGGTAGATGCATTGGAATGGAGGGGCGCCTTTATATGAATGCAAACTGTGTTGCATTCACATCATGCTTCCTCTTTTCCCGGTCCTCCTGCGATTACTTCCCTCATGCATTCAGGATGCTAATTGAAGGAGGATGCATCATTGGTCGTTCAAAGTTTCGAGAACTACACCACCCGCTATCAAATCGAATAGTACTACGCCGCCTGCTGCACGTCCGGCTGAACACGCCTCCTCGCCTCCATCTATGCTTAATTACTGAATTTTAGTTTCAAATATTAGATACTGCTTGTGACTTTTAGCTTCATATTTTGACAAATCGCAATGTTACAAGGTTGACAAGTGGCAATGTTACTAGATCAACAAATGTCAATCTTCCCAGTTTGACAAATGGCAACATACCCAATATGACACATACAAATCTTACCAAATTATTTGCAAAGTGGTTACACATGGGTCATCCAAAAGAACCATTTGCGTTGAAGAGATGCACAAATCCTGCTCTCACTTTGCATTCGGGTGTTCTTTCTAAAATGTTTGCGATCAAGAGCCATTAAAACCTATAGCCATTAAAAACCAAGACACATGGCGTTACGTGAATGGTGAAAATTTGAATTATACACATAAATGCATTGAAAACTCAATTAATGCATTAAAATGTCCAAACGAACCCCAAAAAATCCCAAAAATTGACATAACATTCCTGTTGTTCTATGTTGACACGAGAGAAAAAATTCACAGCAATAAGAGGCAATGGATATCGTTTTGTCCCCAAAGTAGGGACGTTCCCTACGGAAACCATCAGGATTGTTGTGAGAAGCTCTGGTTTGTGAGAAGCATATCCCCAAACCTGCCCAAAATGGGACAAATTTTTTACCATGGCATGTTGATGCCACTCCGTGATAGCATGCATGCCAAGTTTCACAAATTTCAGATGAGCTTTGTATTTATACTAGAATTTAAAAACCAGGTATCTCAATGTTTGCGGCCGAGTGACGGTGGTAGGGTGTTTGACGACATTCATTCTCATTTCTTGCATGTGACCTAATTAAGCATGCAATTAAGGACACAGATTTGAATTTTCTACCAACTTATATGCATTAGAGCATATGTGTGTATGTATAGTTCAAATTTGAATTATGCACATGAATGCATAGAAAACTCAGTTAATGTATAAAAATGTCCAAGCGAACCCCCAAAAATCCCAAAAATTGACACAACACCCCTGTTATTCTATGTTGACACTAGGAAAAAAAATTGAAATTGAGAAGAGGCAATGCATATCGTTTCGTCTAGAAAGGTGAAATGTTCCCTACCGAATCCATCGGGCTTGTTGTGAGAAGCTCTGGTTTGTGAGAATCATATCCCTAAACCTGCCCCAAATGGGACAAAAAAATTACCACGGCATGTTGATGCCGCTCCATGACAGCATGCCAAGTTTCATGAATTTCAGACGAGCTTTGGATTTACTAGAATTTAAAAACCAGGTATATATATCTCAATATTTGCGGCCGAGTGACGGTGGTAGAGTGTTTGACATTCATTCTCATTTCTTGCATGGGACCTAATTAAGCATGCAACCAAGGACACAGATTTGAATTTTCAACCAATTTATATGCATTAGAGCATATGTGTGCATGTAGTTCAAATTCGAATTATGCACATGAATGCATAGAAAACTCAGTTAATGTATAAAAATGTCCAAGCAAACCCCCAAAAATCCCAAAAATTGACACAACACCCTTGTCGTTCTATGCTGACACTAGGAAAAAAATTGAAATCGAGAAGAGGCAATGCATATCGTTTCTTCCAAAAAGGTGAAACGTTCCCTACCGAAACCATTGGGCATGTTGTGAGAAGCTCTGGTTTGTGAGAAGCATATCCCCAAACCTGCCCAAAATGGGACAAAAAATTTACCATGGCATGTTAATGCCGCTCCATGACAGCATGCCAAGTTTCATGAATTTCAGACGAGCTTTGGATTTACTAGAATTTAAAAACCAGGTATATATATCAATGTTTGTGGCCGAGTGATGGTGGATGGGTGTCTGACATTCATTCTCATTTCTTGCATGTGACCTAATTAAGCATGCAACCAAGGACACATATTTGAATTTTCAACCAATTTATATGCATTAAAGCATATGTGTGCATGTAGTTCAAATTTGAATTATGCACATGAATGCATAGAAAACTCAGTTAATGTATAATAATGTCCAAGCGAACCCCCAAAAATCCCAAAAATTGACACAACACCCCTATTGATCTATGTCGACACTAGGAAAAAATCTGAAATCGAGAAGAGGCAATGCATATCATTTCGTCCAGAAAGGTGAAACGTTCCCTACCGAAACCATCGGGCATGTTGTGAGAAGCTCTTGTTTGTGAGAAGCATATCCCCAAACCTGCCCGAAATGGGACAAAAAATTTACCACGGCATGTTGATGCCGCTTCATGACAGCATGCCAAGTTTCATGAATTTCAGACGAGCTTTGGATTTACTAGAATTTCAAAACCAGGTATATATCTCAATGTTTGCGGCCAAATGTTTGACATTCATTCTCATTTCTTGCATGGGAGCTAATTAAGCATACAACCAAGGACACAGATTTGAATTTTCAACTAATTTATATGCATTAGAGCATGTGCATGTAGTTCAAATTTGAATTATGCACATGAATGCATAGAAAATTCAGTTAATGTATAAAAATGTCCAAGCGAACCCCCAAAAATCCCAAAAATTGACACAACACCCCTGTTGTTCTATGTTGACACTAGGGAAAAAATGAAATCGAGAAGATGCAACGGATATCGTTTCGTCCAGAAAGGTGAAACGTTCCCTACCGAAACCATCATGCTTGTTGTGAGAGAAGTTCTGGTTTGCGACAAGCTTATACCATAACCTGGCCCAAATGGGACAACATTTTTTTACCCCAGCATCTTGATGCCATTTCATGATAGCACGCCAAGGTTCATTAATTTCAGACGATTTTTGTATTTACTAGAATTACAAAAGCAAGCACCTCAACATTTTCCGGAGAGCCACGATGTCGTGGTGTTTGAAATTCGTTCCCATTTCTTGAATGGGACGTAAGCATCAATCCATGGACACATATATCATTTTACAACTCATTTTGGTGCACTGGAGCATGTGCATGTGGTTTAATTTTGAATTGTGCACCTGAAATTCCTAGAAAACCAAGTTACCATATAAAAATGTCCAAACGAACCCTGAATAATTCGAAAAAAATTGACGACACACCTATAGTTGCATGTTCACTACAGATAGAAGTTCAAGCAATTCAAACACCATCCTTTGCAGCTGTGACCCCATTATGTAATTCAAATCAAGATGAAAAATCAAGTAGATCCCACAAAGTTTATTATCACCAACCATGTGAGATGCAGTACAAAATATCCTGGAGCACCGTCGGTATATAGTATGCATATGGCTTACTCAAGAAGGTTCGTCAGCTACAGTCCACAGCCCGCTCTAAATAAGGGACCATGTCTGATGACACTTTTCGCGCCAGTTTTTTCGCTGAAGCGATTCCAAATTTTCGGCTTCCATGGAAATATCTACCTCCCCGCCCCCTCCAATTACCAAAAGCCACATTTCCCCTGTTTCTGTGTTCCTTTCCAAGTTGAAACCTTCACTCCTTGCTTGCAGTGCCGCCTCCTCGCCGGTGACCCTCCTTCACGCTGCTCGGCCTCGCCTATCCATGCAGGTAATCCACACCCGAACCCCGTCCTCCTCCTCCCACATCCCACATGCCCCGACCGCCGGCGCAAGCGCGACACCTTCCACCCAAATCACCGACCCCTCCACCAAATAAGCGCTGTCCTAAGCCATGGTGCACGCAGTATAGCCAGGATCTCAAGGAGCATTTGGCAGCAGAGAAGCAAATCACGGCCGCACGCGTGGCTGAGGTCGCAATGGCTGCCATTCGTGCCGACCCCCAGATCTTGGAGGAGCACCTCACCATTGAGGCCACCGTCGACGCCTCACGCGCCGATGCTGTGGCGTGGTTGGCTGCTTTAAACGACAGTTCGTGGCATTTTCGCGAGGCCACCGTCGGTGCCTTCGACGAAGACTACGATTTGTTTTCTCAACGTGCACGTGCTTACCTCATCTCAAGAGCCAGTAGGTTGGTGCCCGGAGCGGCTCAGACAACTCACCACTATGATGAGGGCACCCATGATGCGGAGGCCTCGCCCTCTTCCATGTCCAAGGAGCCAATCATCATCGATATCTCCGACAATGGGTAGCTTGTCTTATTAGCTCACTATAAGGACCCATGCTCAGTTTGCTAGCTACTGCCTTTCCTTAACAAATTTTAGTGAATTGTGTATCTACTTTTACCATGCAATCTTCTGCTCTAGTGTATATGTTCTATATGTCGTGCAATGTGGTGTTCAGTTAACTGTTTGGTTCAATTCTGCAAATGTGATGTTCAATTCTTTAGGGTGCAATTTTCCAAGTTGTCAAGCATGCTTGGTTTGGTTAACTGTCGGATCTTCTATTAGGACTATGTTATATTGTGCAATGTGGTGCTCAGTTAACGTTTGGTTCATTTGTTGTGGTGTTTAGTTAACTGTTTGGTTCAATTTTGCAATGCGATGTTCAATTGTTGTGTGTGCATTCTGTTATTGTATACCATGTGATAAATAAATCGAATTTGGCTGTACTTAATACATGAGAAACAAATACAATTTCTATATTTTCCAAGTTGTTAAGAATGCTTGGTTTGGTTAACTGTCCGATCTTCTATTAGGAGTATGTTATATTTGTGCAATGTTGTGCTCAGTAAACGTTGGTTCATTTGTTGTGGTGTTTAGTTAACTGCTTGGTTCAATTCTGCAATGCGATGTTCAATTGTTGTGGCTGCATTCTGTTATTGTATACCATGTGAGAAATAAATCGAATTTGGCTGTACTAAATACATGAGAAACAAATACAATTGCTATATTTCCAAGTTGTTAAGCATGCTTGGTTTGGTTAACTGTCTGATATTCTATTAGGAGTATGTTATATTTGTGCAATGTGGTGCTCAGTTAATGGTTGATTCATTTGTTGTGGTGTTTAGTTAACTGCTTGGTTCGATTCTGCAATGCGATGTTCAAATGTTGTGGCTGCATTCTGTTATTGTATACTATTATACCTTGTCTTTTTTATTCCTTTGCCCCATTTCCAATATAGAGAAGATATTTATGCACATCCTTGTTTTCAGGCCTTTCCAAAACAGTTCACTGATGATTACCTCTCAAACCACCTGTATGGACAGGAGGCAAGGAAGGTTTTCAAACAACACCCACGGTTCAATATTGAAGTGCTCCTGAAGAGGACAAAGGATGGACGGTCAATCATCCACAGTCACTAGCCTAAAGTTTCAAAGACCTTCAACATCAATGAATGCTCAATATTCACCTTCCGCTTCAGCAGTTTTCCCAATGAGATGCATCTGTCTATGTACCGTCTATGATGCTAATTTTGAAAGGTTCTAGATGTTGCACGTGTTACTTGGTGCTGGTGCAGTTGTGTAACTGGGTAGCTGAGTGCTGAAGCTATATCATGTTGTACTTTGATGTATTTCAATTATGAAATCATGCTTCCTTAATATGGGAATGAAATATATTATGTGTTTAATATGAATGTCAATTAGATAAATAAATGGATTATTAATAATAGGGCAATTAGCCTGCTAATTGGTTTTTGCTATTGCAAACGGTTATTGAGAAAATACCGTGGGCAATGACCTAAGGCAACGCACAGAGTTTCTTCTACGCACCGTATGTGATGCATTCAATAATGCAAACGATAAAATTATTAACATAGTGTGCGATGTGAAGGCCATCACAAACGATTTAACGGGGAAAATTGTGTGTGATGTACCTACGAATGGAAACGTTTCCTTGCAGCGACTGTGTGCGATGTATGTACGAACGCAAACGTTCCGTGGGGACTGACAGTGTGGGATGAACTTACGACCAGAAATGATATCGCATGTATAATTGTATTTTTTAGCACTACTATATGTATAACCATATTTGCTCGCTCGCCGGTCGCACACGACCTCATTTTGCCGAGCGTGTGTGCCAGGAGGGCATATCCCCGGCAGTTTCTAGGTCGTGTGTGAAGGACCCCCTAATCACCCAAACTCACTAGGCGACGGTTCCGAATGCCATCGCAGGAAGGGGTTTCAAACCGTTTGTATAGCTGAGGGAGTCCTGGAGAAGGGTGTATCCGGACAGCCGGACTATATTCATCGTCCGGACTATAGAAGCGTCAAGATACAAGACTCAGGACTTCGGCTCATGTCCGGATGGGACTCTCGTTTGTGTGGAAGACAAGCTTGGTAATTCGGATATTATGTTTCCTTCCTTGTAACCGACTCCATGTAAACCCTAGCTCTCTGGTGTATATATAAACCGGAGAGGATGGTCCTTTGAAGGCCGATCACAATTACAATCATACCATCATAGGCTAGCTCTTAGGGTTTAGCCTCTACGATCTCGTGGTAGATCTACTCTTGTACTACACATATCTTCAATATTAATCAAGCAGGAAGTAGGGTTTTACATCCATCGAGAGGGCCCGAACCTGGGTAAACATTGTGTCCCTTGCTTCCTGTTACCATCAGCCTAAGACGCACAGATCGGGACCCCCTACCCAAGATCCACCGGTTTTGACACCGACATTGGTTCTTTCATTGAGAGTTCCTCTGTGTCGTTGCTTCAAGGCTAGATGGCGTCTTCAATCATCAACAACACAGTCCAGGGTGAGACTTTTCTCCCCGGACAGATCTTTGTGTTCGGCGGCTTCGCACTGCGGGACAATTCTATTGGTCATCTGGAGCAGAACGACAGCTAGGCCCCTGGCCACCAGATCAGGTTCGGAAACTTGAACTACATGGAGGATATTCACGGAGACTTGATCTTCAACGGACTCGGCCCCGTGCCAGGAGTGCCGGACAGTCATGACGAGCACGGCCTAGACCTGTGTCAAACGATGCTCGGAACATCATACTTGCAATAGCCCCGAATCTAAATCCGGAACAGGTTGCGTTGCCCGAGGACGGAGGGATGGACCCCGCCCCATAGGCCACACGCTCATCGGTGGTGGAGCCGAACACAGGTCACATCTCTGTGGAGGCATGTAACCCTGGGCCCCCGGACTCGTATCCGGTTGTTGGCTCACGTCCGCACACTCTCGAGCCAGCCGAGCCAGGTTGGGCTCCGGTAATGGAGTTTACCACTGCGAACATCTTTCAGCACTCGCCTTTTGGCGACATGCTGAGCTCATTAAAGTCTCTCTCTTTGTCAGGAGGCTCGGAGCCGAATTATGTCCGGCTCGAGTGGGAAGCAGGCGACGAAGGAATTCGCTGCCCACCCACCACCCACTTTGTCGCCACAATCGATGATTTAACCGATGTGCTCGACTTTGACTTCGACGACATCGACGGTATGGACGACGATGCGGGAGACGTACATGAGCCACCGCTCACAGGACGGTGTCAGCCACCTCTTCCTATGATATATACATGGTGGACACTCCGAAAGAAATCGATGGCGATGAGGCAACGGAAGATAACCCCTCCAACAAGAAGACAAAGCATGCACGTCGCCCGCGCCGCTCCAAGCTCCGCCAAGGCAATACCGGCACCGGAGACGAAGACAATCCGGATGGTGCCGATTATGAATACAACCCCGAACAGCCCGCCTTCGAGCAGGCCAGGAAGATGGGCATGACAGCCCAGATGAACAACCAATGGACGTGTATCCGGAGCAGGAAAACTACATGCCCCTCTCTGAAGACGAGATTCGCCTCGGCGACGACGAGTTCGGCGTACCCAAAGACCCCGCAGAGCAGGAGCACTTCAAGCGCCGGCTTATTGCCACTGCGAGAAGCCTGAAGAAGAAGTAGCAGCAGCTTCAAGCTGATCAAGATCTGCTCACAGATAGATGGACAGAAGTCCTGGCAGCCGAGGAATATGGACTCGAGCGCTACACGGCTGACCGGCCGCCTCGAGGTCGGGATAAATCGGCAATACCCAGGACTTGCGCGATAAACTAAATAACGCTGCAGGACAACCAAGATTGATCTACGGATCACGGGGGCGCGTCGCAGCACATGAAGATGACCGTCACACCGGATACACTAAATCCGGCCGGGCCGAATATAACCAGTCAGACGCAACCGGACTGCATCGCGACATAGCTCGGCACAAAGGCGCCGCACACCCCCTCTGCTTCAACGATGAAGTAATGGACCATGAATTTCAAGAAGGGTTCAAACCCGTAAACATCGAATCATACGATGGCACAACAGACCCCGCAGTATGGATAGAAGATTTCCTTCTCCACATTCACATGGCCCGCGGAGATGATCTACACGCCATCAAGTATCTTCCCCTTAAGCTCAAAGGACCCGCCCGGCACTAGCTAAACAGCCTGCCCGCAAATTCCATTGGCAGTTGGGAAAACTTAGAAGACGCATTTCTTGACAACTTCCAAGGCACATATGTGCGACCTCCGGATGCCGATGACTTGAGCCACATTACTCAACAGCCCGGAGAATCATCCAGGAAGTTCTGGACTCGGTTCCTAACTAAAAAGAACCAAATAGTCGACTGTCCGGACGCCGAAGCCCTGGCGGCCTTCAAGCATAATATCCGTGACGAGTGGTTTGCCCGACACCTTGGCCAGGAGAAACCCAAGTCTATGGCAGCTCTCACAACACTAATGACTCGCTTTTGCATGGGCGAGGACAGTTGGTTGGCTCACAGCAGCACTACGCCGCATTCTGGCACGTCAGAAGTTCGTGACAATAACAGCAAGCTACGGCGCAACAGACACAAGCGACGGAACAATGGCGACAACACCGAAGACACGGCGGTCAATGCCGGATTCAGCGAATCCAAATCCGGTCAGCGGAAGAAGCCATTCAAGAGAAACAATCAGGGAACGTCCAGTCTAGACCGCATACTGGAGCGCTCGTGCCAAATTCATGGCACCCCGGACAAGCCAGCCAACCACACCAAAGTATACTGGAGCGCTAGGTATTTAAACAGGCCGGCAAAGTAAACACCGAAAACAAGGACAAGGGGCTGCACAGCGACGATGACGATGAGACTCGGCGTCCGAACATGGGGGGACAGAACAAATCCCCCCCCCTCCCAAGTGAAAATGGTCAACATGATCTACGCCAGCCACATCCCCAAGCGGGAACGGAAGCGAGCACTACGGGATGTCTACGCGATGGAGCCAGTCATCCCCAAATTTAACCCATGGTCAGCTTGTCCGATCACCTTTGATCGTAGGGATAATCCTACTAGCATCCGTCACGGCGGCTCAGCCGCATTGGTTCTAGACCCAATCATAGATGGATTCCACCTCACAAGAGTCCTTATGGACGGAGGCAGCAGCCTGAACCTGCTCTACCAGAACACAATGCGCAAAATGGGCATCGATCCTTCAAGGATTAAACCCACCAAAACCACCTTTAAAGGTGTAATTCCTGGAGTAGAGGCCCGTTGTACAGGCTCTATAACACTGGAAGTGGTCTTTGGATCTCCGGGTAACTTCCGAAGCAAAGAGCTAATCTTTGATATCGTCCCTTTCCGCAGTGGTTACCACGCACTGCTCGGACGAACCGCATTCGCTAGATTCAATGCGGTGCCACACTATGCATACCTCAAGCTCAAGATGCCAGGCCCGCGCGGGGTCATAACAGTCAACGGAAATATGGACCGCTCTCTCCGTACAGAAGAGCACACTGCCGCCCTTGCGGCAGAAGTACAATGCGGCCTCCTCCGGCAAACCACCAGTCCAGCGACAACAATCTCAAGCTCCATCAAGCGAGGGCGGAACACCCCGCGACAGGATCAGCAGGCACGCCAAGAGCACGACTAGCAGTCCGGCCTCCGCTCAAATCCCATCAAAGCTGCATATGTGTCACGCGTACACAATTACGCACTCAAAATACCATGGGCACAGGCGGAGGCGTAGCAGTGGCTCAGTCAACAGTACGGTATCGCTTCGTAACCCTTTCTTTTACCTTTAAGGACATTGCTTTAGTGCAGCTTCTCCAGAAGAACCGGATTGTCGGACTTACATAGGAGAGGAAACCCAGGAGGCAACAGGCTTTGGGCACAACAGGAAAAACACATGTGGAATCTATTTATGATTGTTGTTCCTGCTTTATCTATCTGTACGTAGCCTGCCCCTGGATAGGATATGTGAAATAATCCTATTTATCTCCGCTTAATGCATTCATTGTAAACATATGCTTAAACGTATTATTTATCAATGGGAGACAATATATAGCGTCAGCTTATTATCTTTATTTGAGCATTTTTTACAAATGTCTATTTAATTTTGCATCCGTACACTTTGGTACGCTTAGTTTGCCAGGGGCTTCTTCTGGCGCCCCAGAATACGGCAAGACAAGTCTGAACACTTTCAACAGTGCGGCATCCCGAACTTATAACATTATATGCATCAGCTCCGAATCATGTCTTGGGTCTACAGTTGGGATAGCCCGGCTCCCTTGTTTTGGTGCCTTACGTTCCGTTAATTTGGCTAAGGTAGCGCAGGGAGAACTACTGCGATTGTGCCCTGGTTCTGCTAGACGAGCACCTCAATAGAGAAAGCACAAAACTAACCGGCATGATGTGGCAAGAGCTGGTCGTTGTTCGAGAGGTCTTAAAATCCTTAAAGATTTTTCCGATTTAGGCGATAATTCGGCTTTGTCCGATATAGGCATGTATAGCGCCCCAATTCGGCCTTCCGGATTCTAGGGGCTTCGCCGAAATTTAAAATTGTAGACTTCTATGGCTAAGTGAAGGTTATAAAGCCGTATAGTCCGATTGCCTTGTTCGCTGCGCTGGACACCTCCTTAAGGGACCAAACATTTGGATAAAGAGTGTCCGGGTTTTCCACGAACACCCCAGTACTAGTTACACGGGGGCGGAAGCCAACGACTGGCCTACTTTCAGAATTTGATAAACAGCTGCACAGAAGGTAATATTTTAAATAACAAAAGTGCTACATAGCGCAAATAACTTCTTCTTTCAATTACAAACATGACAGAGGTGAATTCATTCAAAAATGATGTCTTTGGTACATTCATCGGCCACGAGGCAAGCACCCTTCATAACGCCATCATAATACTTCTCGGGGACGCGATGCGGCTTGCCCTCTTGTGGCCCGTCCTTCACCAGCTTCTCCGCATCCAGCTTGCCCCAATGTACCTTTGCACGGGCAAGGGCCCGGCGGGCACCCTCAATGCAAACGGATCGCTTGATGATTTCCAGTCGCGGACAGGCATCCACCATCCGCTTGATTAGGCCAAAGTAGCTGGTAGGCAGAAGCTCACCAGGCCATATCCGGACTATGAGATCCTTCATAGCCACTTCGGCCGCCTTGTGGAGTTCGACCAACTGCTTCAATTGGTCACTCAGAGGCATTGGATGTTCAGCCCCAGCATACTGGGACCAGAACAGCTTCTCCGTTGAGCTCCCCTCCTGAGCATGGTAGAACTCCATGGCATCTGATATGCTGCGTGGCAGATCTGCGAATGCCCCTGGAGAGCTTTGGATTCGAGTAAGTAAAAGAAAAGCCTCCTCCACATGTTTGCTTTGCATAAAAAATTTCTTACCCGCAGCTATCTTTTTGGCCTCCTGGATCTCCCGCCGTGCCCTCTCGGCTTCGGCCTTGGCGTCTTTTATATTTGTAAGGGCCTTCACAAGCTCGGCCTCTTTTGCTTTAAGCTCATGCTCCGCGGACTCGAGCTTCTTGCCGAGCTCCTTGAGCTCTTCTTGTACTTCGCCCACTCGGGCTTCTTGCTTTTGGTGCTCCTTGTGTTCCAAGGCCGCTTTGTGTTCGGCCTCGGACAGCGCCTTCTTGAGGGACGCCACTTCGGTGGTGGCCTCTGCTACCAAATTTTATTTATACTATATGAGAGAGGGGAATCATTTTTCCTTTGCTCTCCTCGAGTTGCCTCCTCGTGACGCTGAGCTCTCCCTGCGCCCGCTCCTAGTCCTGCTTTAGGCCGGCGATTTCGGCCGTACGGGCGGCAGCGGCCAGCAGCACAGCCTGCTTATTAAAATTCAAACTTACTGTTAGACTCCCGCGGATTATAATTGACCCTCCGTTTGGTTTTTCTTTCTGAACACCAAACAGAGTAAGGGGCTACTACCTATCGGGTGGTAACTTCACATATTTTTACTGCTTACCTCAAAGCCTGTTAGGAGGCTGGTGCAGGCTTCGGTTAGTCCACTCTTGGCGGACGAAACTTTCTGAATCACCGCACTCATGAGAGTATGGTGCTCTTCATCTATGGAAGCGCCACGAAGCGCTTCCAGCAGACAGTTCGGCGCCTCAGGCGCAACGAATGTCCTTGATATAGACGGCCCTCCCTCCCTAACGAGGGGCTGCCCGCCTATATCCGGAACCATTGAAGGCTCCGGAACAGTGTTCGGCTGACAGTCCGGCTCACTTCGGCTCTCACCAACACGATCCGCGGGGATCTTGAACCCCGTGAGTCCAACGTCTGGAGCGCCGCCTTGAGGCTCCTCTAGGGCCACCTCTCCCATCTCTAGAAGCCTTTGGGACAACACCTCCGCATCGTCCGTAGGCTGAGGAGACGTGGCCGTCGGGGGTGAGTTTATTGCTGACTCACTCAGGGACCCGTCCGAAGATGACACTTCAGGATGGGCCCTGGCCGGACTTCATACAAGTTCGGCATTACAAACAAAACTATGAAGCGAAATTACGATTGAGTGCGGATACTTACGATCGCACTAGGGGCTTCTTCCTGGGCATTCACCCTTCCTCGCTATCGGCGGCGATGGCGGAGTAATCTGGAAGGGACGCTTTTCCCTTCTTGGACGCCCCAGCCTCCCCTTCCGGGGTGGCCTTCCTCTCCCCCCCAGTACGGGGAGGTGGAGCATCTTCTTGTTCCTCCCCGCCTCCATGGGAGGAATCTGTCTCATCATCGTCAGATGACAAGGGTATGACGGCCTTGCGCCGGGGGCCTCTCCTGATCCCCTGGTCCGCCGTCTCAGGCCCCCCATCCTGTCCGGATAGGGTGGCCTCTTCTTCTTCTCCTTCTTCCCCTTTGGGGGAGGAGTCTTCCTCATCCTCTCCGGACGAGGCTTTGGGCACAGCCTTACGCCGGGGACCCTTTCGGGTCCCTGGGGCCTTCTTCTCCGGCCCCTTGTAGGGCACCGGGACCAACATCTTCATCAAGAGATCAGTAGCTGGGCTTTCCGGCAAAGGAACCGGACAGTCTATCTGCTCCGCTATCTCCACATACTCCTGAACAATATACACAATCACTTAGGAATTCTCCATGAATACATTGGGAAGAACCGGACCCGGTGGCAGCCTGAAAACTCACCTGGGTAGGGTGTCGCGCGGGATGGAGCCCATGGTCCTCGGTTATGAGAGGAGGTACTTCAGTGGCCTTGAACAACGCTTTCCACGCGTTCTTGTGCTTCATGCCATAAAGCCTCTGGAGCGTCCGGTGTTCGGCTGGGACGAACTCCCACAAATTGAATGCCCACCTTTGGCACGGCAGAATCCGGCAAATGAGCATGACCTGGATCACGTTGACAAGCTTGATGTTCTTGTCCTTCATGCCCTTGATGCAGTTGATGAGTCCGGTCAGCTCTGTAGATTCGCCCCATAATAGGCCCTTCTGTTCCCAGGAGGTGAGCCGCATAGGGGTTCCAGATCGGAACTCGGGGGCCGCCGCCCAGTTGGCGTCGCGTGGCTCGGTGATGTAGAACCACCCCGATTGCCACCCCTTCACGGTTTCCGCAAAGGAGCCGTCAGGCCAGGTGACATTAGGCATTTTTCCCACCATGGCTCCTCTGCACTCTGCTTGCTGGCCACTCATGATCTTCGGCTTCACGCATAAGGTTTAGAGCCACAAGCCGAAATGGGTCTTAATGCGGAGGAAAGCTTCTCACACGACAATGAACGCCGAGATGTTGAGGACGAAATTCAGGGCTAGATCATGGAAATCTAGCCCGTAGTAGAACATGAGCCCGCAGACGAAGGGGTGGAGCGGAAACGCCAGTCCATGGACGAAGTGGGCAAGGAACACGACCCTCTCATGGGGTCCTGGAGTTGGAATGACCTACCCACCGTCTGGTAGCCGGTGCACTATGTCTGCGGCCAAGTATCTGGCCGCCCGAAGACTTGCGATGTTCTTCTCCTTCACGGTGGAAGACACCCATTTGCCCCCTGCTCCGGACATGTTTAGCAGTGCGGAGGAGACTTGGACTAGGGCGTTGGAGCTCGGGGAGGCAAGAGTGGGTGGAGGAGGAAGAAGGCGTGGGTAAGAATGGGGAACTCTTATCCCTTTATAGAGGCGGCAAAAGCGGTGCGCCTCCCCACCAGCCTGTTGAGAATCGCTTACTTCCCAAGCGCCACGATTGATGGCACAGGGGGATTACCCATACCCGTATTGATGAGAATCCCGTGATAAGGGGACATGATCTCTGCTTTGACAATACATGTCAAAGAAACCGCCTTGCAATGTGCGTTGTGGCTGGTTGTGAAAAAACGGTTCAAATAATGACCTGGCTGTAATGGCATGTCGCGTCGTCTAAAAGTTGTCAGCTGAAGTATCATTTTCTCCACGGTGGTATGTGAAGATCATTTTGCAGATCCGGACATGGCCTACGTGTTCGATAATAACCTTGGAGTATTCGGAGGAGGAACCCGCCTTGCAATGCCGAAGACAAAGACTGCGCGCCGGACTCATCGTCATTGAAGCCTGGTTCAGGGGCTACTGAGGGAGTCCTAGATAAGGGGGTATCCAGACAGCCGGACTATATTCATCATCCGGACTATAGAAGCGTCAAGATACAAGACTCAGGACTTTGGCTCGTGTCCGGATGGGACTCTCCTTTGCGTGGAAGACAAGCTTGGCGATTCGGATATTATGTTTCCTTCCTTGTAACCGACTCCATGTAAACCCTAGCTCTCCGGTGTCTATATAAACCGAAGATGATGGTCCTTAGAAGCCCCATCACAATTACAATCATACCATCATAGGCTAGCTCTTAGGTTTTAGCCTCTACGATCTCGTGGTAGATCTACTCTTGTACTACACATATCTTCAATATTAATCAAGCAGGAAGTAGGGTTTTACCTCCATCGAGAGGGCCCGAACCTGGGTAAACATTGTGTCCCTTGCTTCCTGTTACCATCAGCCTAAGACGCATAGATCGGTACCCCCTACCCGAGATCCGCCGGTTTTGACACCGATAATAGCACCGACGCGTACCAGTGGCAACCTCAAGAAGTAGTAGTCGACAGCAGGAGATGCGGCGGCGGGCGGCGATGAGGGTGGCGGTGGCCCGAGAGAAGTGGAGTGTGTGTGTTATAGCGAAACAAAATTTGCCCTAAATTAGCTAAGGCAATATGGAAAATAGCTATGGCGTTGGTGAGTGATGTCACCAATGCCATAGCTATTTTCCACATTGCCTTAACCGATTTGGGGAAAATACTCACACCCATAATTTCGTTTAGGGCTATTTTCACATAGAATTTTACATCCAAAATAATACATGAGAATATTTATTTTATTAATATTCAAATACTCTTGATACACCATGCAAGTGCTGCTGAAAATAAAACATATATAAAATTAAGTGCGGCGTCGTTCCTGAATTCTCCCGACGGAACTTTCTACACCCAACAATATGTTTCAGCTTCTTTTCATACACTTTGTTTTGAGCTGGACTTCACCTTCTTCTTGGTAGATGACATATTGTTGGTCATCTAGATCTTCCTTCTTGGACATGTCTTTATCTCTCTATTCTTTCTGCCTTTTGTACAAAAGGTTTCTCACTTCCTGAACCTCTGCACGGACTTCCTACCCGTCTAGCTGATTTTCATGTCCGGCCTCTTTCTTCATGCCTCCTTCTGGCTCATTATCATGTGCCACCCCTTCAACTTCGGCATCCTCCTTGTCCTCACCATGACTTGTCCACCATGTGTAATCAGGCATAAAACTATGTTTCACAAGTGCATCTTCACACGATGTGGAAGGATTAATCAAAACTCTTTTTTCACACTTCTTACCTGGACATAATATCTCTTTTTTGCCTTTGGGATTCATATCTTCCAACGCCGCCTCGAAGAACTCATTTATAGTTCAATCCATATATATATATAAGAATCATTCACTTCATACCATTTCCTACAAAAAGGGTCTTCAACATGACTATATATATACCTTGTGTTAAAAATGGGAAACCAAAAATTGGGCATATTACCTAGATTAGATCGGTAGTCGTCATCGATAGATGAAATCGGTCGAGGGCAGCAGGCGGCCATGTGTATTATTTAGGATCTGCAGAGAGAAACAAGATTGACAAAAATTATAAGAGATGATGTTCAGAGCATGACAAAGCTAGGCACAACTCTTTATATGTATAGAGTTGCATATACTTATGGCGTGCTACCATCTAGAATGCCAGCACAATATCTGGTAATTTATTGTGGGCCCCACTTAAAATATTGGGGACGTTGCTACACAATACTATGCCACAAATATCAGGCATAGTGCTGGCTTAGGTGTTTTTTCAATGCCCGTAGTATTTCACGGATGGTGTGGATGGTGGGGCCCACACACCAATGGTGTTGCCTAAACTTCGTATGCCAGCACTATGACCCTACTAATGTTTTACCAAATAAGCCAATGCCAGCACTATTTGTAAAAAAATAGTGTTGGCATTGGTTGAAAATGGTGCGCCACCAACGAAAGTTGTGGCTAGCACTTTTTCCACTAGTGCTTCTAGCTTTGCCTAGAGGTAGCATAACTTCATGGACTTCTTATTGTAGCAAATTTTTATCTAAGTTTTGTCCACCTACAAAAATTATGGAAATTTGTTTCTCAGATAACGAGTTTTAAGCAAGAATAACATGAGCCAATATCTCTAGCGTGGGATCGCATGAAAAAGAAGCTACACCAATCACAGGATGGAAGAATGGTCAATTCTTAGTATGTTTCGTAATGCTCTAACTCCCATGTCAAAAATTATGCTTGACATAGCTGCAAGAGGAACTATTATGGGAAGACCTATCGATGAAGTCAAGCAACTGCTCGATAATATGCAAGAGAACCATGTCCACTGACATGTACAGAGGTCTAGCACAAGAAAGGTCAACACTATCTCCGAGGAGAAGAACAGAGAGCTGACTGAAAAAACTTAATGAGCTCATCTAAGGTATGAGACGTCAAGAAGGGGTGACCATTAATTCAATTACCGAAGATGTTAGTAACTTCCTCCGCACTATCTGCACCCACCCGCTTCACCAGTCCATAACTCAACTGCATCAAAGGTACGCACCAACACTTATACCCCTCCCTCTCCTCCTCATAGGATCTGTCGCCATTCAATTCTCTTTGCCCGAGGTTAACGTGAGGCGGCTTCATGGCCTTGGTTGTAGGTGGGTGTGGTGAGGGAGTATTACAACTCTCGGTGTATGATGTGACAGCCAACCAGGAGTCCCATGTCGTTGAGAGCTCGTGCCTGACCCCTTTGCATAAGCTCCACCACCATGCAGTCAGCCCCACCAAGGGGCTCGAGAACCATCTCGATATCCAGCACCCCGAAAATCCCTTGGTGCTCTTCGTTATGTAGGAGGGAGATTGCTGGAAGCGCGCCCAGAGTGCCATCACCGTCCGTCTGCCTCGGGGTATGCCGCCATCGCCTGTGATGACCACTGTGTCCGGATGGAGAGACCAGTGAGAGTGGAAAACCTCCACGCATGCGCCACAGTCACCTGAATGAGCCTCCGGTCTGTGTCTCGTCATCCATGGTTAGGCCCATGTCGTTCTTTGCATCTGCAGGTATGTTAAGAGGTATAAGAAGAAGAGAAGAGAGGAAGTGATGTAGGGTGGAACCCTAGGGGCGATCTTTCACGATTTGGAGGGGACTACCAAAGAACACGATGAACACACAGGAGGGAAACATAAGGGGAAACAAGAGGAAACACTCAAATCAACGAGATTTGATTACACGTGTGCTAGATCCAAGTACACAAAGAGATATACACAATCCAAATCCAACACAAGACGATTAAAGCGCTAGGTAGTCCTTCCAAATCCATGAGGAGATGGGGTCTTGAATCCATGAGGGATCTTCCCTAAACGGGGTCTTGAATCCACTTGGGGGATCTTCTCTAGGAGCCCTTGATCTCCAAATGGAGTAGGTATCAAGTGGATGAGCAAATCTCTATCTCCAAAATGAGCTATCATAATGCTAACCCTAACAAGAGGGAGGAGGAGGAGTATATATAGTCTAGGGGGCGAATGGGTACATGGGCCTCGGCCCTAGTCACTATGCGCAAAGAGGCATCGGACCTCTAAGCCTTATGGATGTCTGGAGGCTCGCGAGGGTCCGGACATCCGGAGGGCGTTGGATGTCCGATGATTCAGCTCTGGTCAGGTGTCGTCGGATGTCCGGAGGGCGTCGGACCTCCGGTGTCTCGGTCGTCCGAAAGGTCTCGGATTTCCGGTATTTTCATTCTATGATGGTGGTGGCAGATGTCCAGAGGGCTCGGTCGTCCAGGCGTTGGAAGGTGTCGGACATCCAGACAGGGTCGGTCGTCTAAACGTTGCAGTACTCGCTAGTTGGGTCCTTGGGCTGGCTGGTGTTCCAGTCGCCAAATGACTAGCGTTGTCCGATCGTCTGGAGGTTGTAGATTCCTGGCAGGTGATACGTCTCCAAGATATCTATAATTTTTTATTATTACATGCTATTATATTATCTATCTTGGATGTTTTATATGCATTATGGTACTAATTTATATCATTTTTGAGACTAACCTATTAACCTAGTGCCCAGAGCCTGTTGCTGTTTTTTTCCATGTTTTTGAATTATTTAGAAAGGAATATCAGACGGAGTCCAGACGGAATAAAACTTTCGTGATGATTTTTCTTGGACCAGAAGACACCCCGAAGACTTGGGGAGGGTCAGAAGAGTCACGAGGAGTCCACAAGCCCTCAGGGCGCGCCCCCTAGCTTGTGGGCCCCTCGGGAGTCCCCAACCATAATCTTTGCACTATAAATTCCCAAATATTCCCCAACCACCAGAAGCATCCACAAAAATACTTTTTCACCGCCGCAAGCTTCTTTTCTCGTGAGATCCCATCTTGGGGCCTTTTTCGGTGATCTGTCGGAGGGGGATTCGACCAGGAGGGCTTCTACACCAACCTTGCTGCCCTACCGACGATGTGTGAGTAGTTTACCACAGACCTATGGGTCCATAGCTAGTAGCTAGATGGCTTCTTCTCTCTCTCTCTCTCTCTCTTTGATCTTCAATACCATGTTATCCTCGGTGTTCTTGGAGGTCTTCCGATGTAATCTTCTTTTGCGGTGTGCTTGTTGAGATCCAATGAATTGTGGGTTTATGATAAGATTATCTATGATATTATTTGAGTCTCCTCTGAACTCTTTTATGCATGATTTAAATAGCTTTGTATTTCTCTCTAATCTATTGATTTGGTTTGGCCAACTAGATTGATCTATCTTGCAATGGGGGAGGTGCTTTGTGATGGGTTCAATCTTGCGGTGTCCTCACCCAGTGACATAGTAGGGGTAGCGAGGCACGTATTGTATTGTTTCCATTAAGGGTAAAAATATGGGGTTTATATCATATTGCTTTAGTTTATCCCTCAAAATCATGTCATCTTGCTTAATGTGTTACTCTATTCTCTTGATCTTAATACTCTATAGGTGTATATATTGGGGACTTGCTTGTACCTCCTACTAGATTAATACCTTGGTTCTTAACTAGGGGAAATACTTATCTCTACTTTGTTGCATCACCCTTTCCTCTTCAAGGGAAAAACCAACGCAAGCTCAAGAAGTAGCAGGAAGAATTTCTGGCGTTGTTGCCGGGGAGGTTCTACATCAATCCTACCAAGTACCTATCATAAACTCTCATCTCTCGCATTACATTATTCGCCATTTGCCTCTCATTTTCCTCTCCCCTAGTTCTAAAACGTTGTCAACAAATACAAAAATATTTGCCTTTTTATTCGCCCTTCTTTCGTTCGTCTTTTCGTTTGCCTTTTGTTTGCTTGTTTGATAGATTGGTTTCTTGCCATCATGTCTGGATCTGGGGAGGTTATCATTGAAAAAGATGGTAATAATCTTGATGGAAGTTTAATGATTTTGCTAATAATGAACCCATGAAGAAGAACCTACTATTATGCACACCAAAAAACTTCGTGTGGGTAGCGGGAATATTATTGGAAAAGAGGTGATTCAAGATTTCTTTACTTGTGCCGGTACGTTATCTATGCTAGGAGGATCAATCCTTAATAAAATGATTAACCTTGCAGACACAATATCTTTGCTTATAGTTGAATTTGAAAGGCAATTTGTACACATGCATCCATGCATACAATGGGTTTTGCTAGAATTTTCTAATACACATGATCCTCCCGTTAAGAGTATCACCACTATATTATTAGCTCACAAGTTTATGTTCATCATGAAAGAAGCCAGTGAAATATTTGCTCATCTGGTTGACCTGCTATAGAGGAGATCCTCTTTAATCAAGAAGAAACTAGAAGATTACAATCTCCGGATTATGCTGCTTACAATGAAAACCTAAGAAAGAAGGTCCCTATCGATGTTTTGATTGACAAAATTTATGAGCTCAATGATAATTTTGCTATACAAAATAATGGATTAGGGTTTGTGCTTAGAGATAAACTTAGAGAGTTCACTCAAAGGAATGTTTATAATGAAGAAATAATTATCAAGTACAAAGGTCCGAAGGAGGATCCTATTCCTCCCAAACTCGATCTTATAGATCCTTACCCCTTTAAATTTAGCCCCTTTTATTATTTTTGCTTGCCACAAAGAAAGCTTGCTGCTGAAAGGAGGGAGTATGAGATGAGCATCGATGATCTCCCTCACTTTTATTACAGCACCTAGATCTATTGCAATATGCCTAGCTAGTGGCATTAAACAATAGCGCTTGTTGGGAGGCAACCCAATTTTATTTTTATGTTTTTGTTTTTGGTTCTGTTTTTCAATAAATACACATTATAACCTCTGTAGAAATTGCGTTTTAGTGTTTTAATTAGTGTTTGAGCCAAGCAAGACCTTTGGGATGGTCTATGGTGATAGTTGATTTGATCTTGCTGAAAAACAGAAACTGTTATGCTCATTGCCAGAATTTTAGAAAATCACATAAACGTGCTTTCGATCTGCTTTTTTTACACAAGATTGATATACAAATTTCCCAGATTTTTTTAATTTTTCAAAATTTTTGGAGTTACAGAAGTATACGAAGTTTCCAGATTGCTACAGACTGTTCTGGTTTTGACAGATTCTATTTTCTTTGTGTTGCTTGCTTATTTTGATGAATCTATGGGTAGTATCGGGGGGTATAAACCATGGAGAAGTTGGAATATAGTATATATTACACCAATATAAATTTAGAATGAGTTCACAACAGTACCTAAAGTGGTGATTTATTTTATTATACTAACGGATCTCATGAGTTTTCTGTTGAGTTTTGTGTTGTGAAGTTTTTGAGTTTTGGGTAAAGATTTGATGGACAACGGAATAAGGAGTGGCAAGAGCCTAAGCTTGGGGATGCCCAAGGCACCCCAAGGTAATATTCAAGGACAACCAAGCATCTAAGCTTGGGTATGCCCCGGATGGCATCCCCTCTTTCGTCTTCAATCCATCGGCAAATTTACTTGAGGCTATAATTTTATTCACCACATGATATGTGTTTTGCTTGGAGCGTCTTGTATGATATGAGTCTTTCTTTTTATTTTTCCATAATCACCCTTGCTGTACACACCTTTTGAGAGGGACAAACATTAATCGTGAATTTATTAGAATACTCTATGTGCTTCACGTATATCTTTTGAGCTAGGCAATTTGCTTTAGTGCTTCACTTATATCTTTTCAGAGCATGGCGGTGGTTTTATTTTATAGAAATTGATGAACTCTCATGCTTCACTTATATTATTTTAAGAGTCTTAAATAGCATTGTAATTTGCTTAGGTTATGAATTTAGTCCTAATATGATGGGCATCCAAGAGGGATATAATAAAAACTTTCATATAAAGAGCATTGAATATATGAGAAGTTTGATTCCTTGCATCTGTTTTGATATATAAGGATGGTGATATTAGAGTCATGCTAGTGATTAATTGTGATTGGTAGAAACATTTGTGTTAAAGTTTGTGATTACCGTAGCATGCATGTATGGTGAATCATTATGTGATGAAGTCGGAGCATGATTTATTTTTTTGATTGTCTTCCTTATGAGTGGCGGTCGGAGACGAGCGATGGTCTTTTCCTACCAATCTATCCCCCTAGGAGCATGCATGTAGTATTTTGTTTCAATGGATAATAAACTTTTGCAATAAGTATGTGAGTTCTTTATGACTTATGTTGAGTACATGGATTATACGCACTCTCACCCTTCCACTATTCGTATCCTCTCTAGTACCGCACAACTTTCGCCGATGCATAAAACCCACCATATACTTTCCTCAAAACAACCACCATACCTACCTATTATGGCACTTCCATAGCCATTCCGAGATATATTGCCATGCAACTTCCACCGTTATGTTTATTATGACACGCACCATCATTGTCATATTGTTCTCATATGCACGAGGCATTCATATAGTGACATATCTTTGTTCTAGCATCGAGTTGTAATTCTTGAGTTGTAAGTAAATAAAAGTGTGATGATCATCGTTGTTAGAGCATTGTCCCATGTGAGGGAAGGATGATGGAAGCTATGATTCCCTCATAAGTTGGGATGAGTCTCCACACTTCAAAGAAAATAAAAGAGGCCAAAGAAGCCCAAATAAAAAAGAGGCCAAAGAAGCCCACACAAAAAGAAAAAAAGGAAGAAAGGAAGAAAAATAGAGAAAAAGAGAGAAGGGACAATGTTACTATCTGTTGGGGATATAACTACTGAGTATAAACTGCCCAGGTGGGGTCGGGTTATACCTGTAGCAAGTTATCCTTATTGAAGCCCATGAAGACAAGGAGTATGGCACTTTATTGTAGAGATTTAGAGGCCCAGGGCCCAAAAGCGGTTAGGGATCGTAGACATAAACCGCCATATACTGTGTAACTTGTGTTGTAAGGTAGGAAAGGGTAGAAACCAAGCCGGACACGAGTATGAGCCGGCCGGGATTCTGTAAACCGACGGGCGTCAACCTGTGTATATAAAGGGATGACCCGGCGGTGGTTCAAGGACAAGAAACAACAACTCGAGAGCCAGGCAAAGCGGATTCGCTCACTGGTCATCGAAACCCCATCAATTCCACCACAAATGGATCGTAGGCTTTTACCTTCACCGTAAGGGGCCGAACCAGTATAAACTCCCCGTGTCCTTTGTTCGGTTTAACCCCTTTAAGCTAATCTCGTTGCAATGGCTCCATGACTAAGTCCTCACACTAGGACATCTAATGTGATAATTCCACGACAATTGGCACCCACCGTGGGGCTATCGCACAACAGTTTCGAGTTCTTAGAGGGCAATTTTGAAAGACTCAAAGGATACGCAGTGGGCCAGATGACCAAGAGTCATCGTGGCAAGCTCATAATCAACGACGCAGGCTGGGGCCTCGACGCCGGCTCAATCGAGTACGGGTACCGGGTGAGGGAGTCCTAGATTAGGGGGTATTCGGACAGCCGGACTGAGCACATTGTCCGGATAGTAGAAGCGTGAAGATACAAGACTCAAGACTTCGGCTCGTGTCCGGATGGGACTCTCCTTTGCGTGGAAGACAAGCTTGGCGATCCAGATATTATGTTTCCTTCCTTGTAACTGACTCCATTTAAACCCTAGCTATCCGGTGTCTATATAAATCGGAGAGGATGGTCCTTAGAAGGCCGATCACAATTACAATCATACCATCATAGGCTATCTCTTAGGGTTTAGCCTCTACGATCTCGTGGTAGATCTACTCTTGTACTACTCATATCTTCAATATTAATCAAGCAGGAAGTAGGGTTTTACCTCCATCGGGAGGGCCCGAACCTGGGTAAACATCGTGTCCCTTGCTTCCTGTTACCATCAGCCTAAGACGCACAGATCAGGACCCCCTACCCGAGATCCGCCGGTTTTGACACCGACATTGGTGCTTTCATTGAGAGTTCCTCTATGTCGTCGCTTCAAGTCTTGATGGCGTCTTCAATCGTCAACAACACAGTCCAGGGTGAGACCTTTCTCCCCGGACAGATCTTTGTGTTCGTCGGCTTCGCACTGCGGGCCAATTCGCTTGGTCATCTGGAGCAGATCGACAGCTACGCCCCTGGCCACTAGATCAGCTTCGGAAACTTGAACTACACGGCGGATATTCGCGGAGATTCGATCTTAGACGGATTCGGCCCTGTGCCAGGAGTGCTGGACAGTCACGACGAGCACGGCCTAGACCTGCTGTCGGACAATGCTCGTAACATCATCCCTGCAATAGCCCTGGATCTAAATCCGGAACAGGTTGCGTTGCCCGAGGACGGAGGGATGGACCCCACCCTGCAGGCCGCACGCTCATCAGCGGTGGAGCCAAACACAGGTCACATCTCTGTGGAGGCCTGTAACTCTGGGAGCCCGGACTCATATCCAGTTGTTGGCTCACGTCCGCACACTCTCGAGCCAGCCGAGCCAGGTTGGGCTCTGGTAATGGAGTTTACCACTACGTACATCTGTCAGCACTCGCCTTTTGGCGACATGCTGAACTCATTAAAGTCTCTCTCTTTGTCAGGAGGCTCTGGGCCGAACTATGTCTGGCTTGAGTGGGAAGCAGGTGACGAAGGAATTCGCTGCCCACCCACCACCCACTTTGTTGCCACGATCGATGATTTAATTGACGTGCTCGACTTCGACTTCAAAGGCATCGACGGTACGGATGACGATGTAGGAGACGTACAGGAGCCACCGCTCACAGGACGGTGGACAACCACCTCTTCATATGATCTATACATGGTGGACACTCTGAAAGAAACCAATGGCGATGAGGCAACGAAGGATAACCCCTCCAAGAAGAAAGCAAAGCATGGGCGTCGCCCGCGCCGCTCCAAGCCCCACCAAGGCAATACCGGCACCGGAGACGAAGACAATCCAAACGGTGCCAACGACGAATACAACCTTGAACAGCCCGCCTTTGAGCAGGCCGAACAGGAAGATGGACATGACAACCCAGATGAACAGGCGACGGACGGGTATCTGGAGAAGGACAACTACATGCCCCTCTCCGAAGACGAGATTAACCTCGGCGATGACGAGTTCGGCGTACCCGAAGACCCCGCAGAGCAGGAGCGCTTCAAGCACCGGCTTATTGCCACTGCGAGAATCCTGAAGAAGAAGCAGCAGCAGCTGCAAGCTGATCAAGACCTGCTCACATATAGATGGACAGAAGTCCTGGAAGCCGAGGAATATGGACTCGAGCGCCACACCGCTGACCGGCCGCCTCGAGGTCGGGATAAATCGGCATATCAGCCCGAATACCAGCCCCCACCCCCGCGCCGGTTTACCACGGCCCGGGGCAATACTCAGGACCTGCGCGATAAACTGGATAACGCTGCAGGATAACCAAGATTGATCTACAGATCAAGGGGGCGCACTGCAGCACATGACGATGACCGTCATACCGGATACACTACCAGCAAATCCGGCCGGGCCAAATATAACTAGTCAGACATGGCCGAACTGCGTCGCGACATAGCCCGGCGCAGAGGCGCCGCACACCCCCTCTGCTTCACCGATGTAGTGATGGATCATGAATTCCCAGAAGGGTTCAAACCCGTAAACATCGAATCATACGATGGCACAACAGACCCCGCGGTATGGATCGAAGATTTCCTTCTCCACATTCACATGGCCCGTGGAGACGATCTACATGCCATCAAGTATATTCCCCTTAAGCTCAAAGGACCCGCCCGGCACTGGCTAAATAGCCTGCCCGCAAATTCCATTGGCAGTTGGGAAAACCTGGAAGACGCATTTCTTGACAACTTCCAAGGCACATATGTGCGACCTCCGGAGGCTGATGACTTGAGCCACATTACTCAACAGCCCGGAGAATCAGCCAGGAAATTCTGGACTCGGTTCCGAACTAAAAAGAACCAAATAGTTGACTGTCCGGACGTCGAAGCCCTGGCGTCCTTCAAGCATAATATCCGTGACGAGTGGCTCGCCCGACACCTCGTCCAGGAGAAACCCAAATCTATGGCAGCTCTCACAACACTAATGACCCGCTTTTGCATGGGCGAGGACAGTTGGTTGGCTCGCAGCAACACTATGCCACATTCTGGCACGTCAGACGTCCGTGACAACAATGGCAAGCTACGACGCAACAGACACAAGTGACGGAACAACAGCGACAACATCAAAGACATGGCGGTTAATGCCGGATTCAACGGATCCAAATCCGGTCAACGGAAGAAGCCATTCAAACGCAACAATCAGGGACCGTCCAGTCTAGACCGTATACAGGAGCGCTCGTGCCAAATTCATGGCACCCCGGACAAGCCAGCCAACCACATCAACAGAGACTGCTGGGTATTTAAACAGGCTGGCAAAATAAACGCCGAAAACAAAGACAAGGGGCTGCACAGCAACGATGACGAGTAGCCCCGCCGTTCGAACATGGGGGGACAGAAGAAGTTTCGCCCCCAGGTGAAAACGGTGAACATGATCTACGCCACCCACATCCCTAAGCGGGAATGGAAGCGAGCACTATGGGACGTCTATGCGATGGAGCCAGTCGTCCCCAAATTCAACCCATGGTCAGCTTGTCCGATCACCTTTGATCGTAGGGATCATCCTGCTAGCATCCGTCACGGCGGCTCAGCCGCATTGGTTCTAGACCCAATTATAGACGGATTTGACCTCACAAGAGTCCTTATGGACGGAGGCAGCAGCCTGAACCTGCTTTATCAGGACACAGTGTGCAAAATGGGCATCGATCCTTCAAGGATTAAGCCCACCAAAACCACCTTTAAAGGTGTCATTCCTGGAGTAGAGGCCCGCTATACGGGCTCTATAACACTGGAAGTGGTCTTCGGATCTCCGGATAACTTCCGAAGCGAAGAGCTAATCTTCGATATCGTCCCTTTCCGCAGTGGTTACCAAGCACTACTCGGACGAACTACATTCGCTAGATTCAATGCGGTACCACACTATGCATACCTCAAGCTCAAGATGCCAGGCCCGCGCGGGGTCATAACAGTCAACGGAAATATGGACCGCTCTCTCCGTACAGAAGAGCACACTACAGCCCTTGCGGTCGAAGTACAATGCGGCCTCCTCCGGCAAACCACCAATCCGGCGACGACAACCTCAAGCTCCGTCAAAGCGAGGGCGGAACACCCTGTAACAGGATCAGCAGGCACGCCAAGAGCATGACTAGCAGTCCGGCCTCCGCTCAAATCCCATCAAAGCAGCATTCATGCCACACGTACACAATTACACACTCAAAATACCATGGGCACAAGCGGAGGCGTAGCAGTAGCTCAGTCAACAGTACGGTATTGCTTCGTAACCTTTTCATTTTACCCTTAAGGACATTGCTTTAGTGCAGCTTCTCCAGAAGAGCCGGATTGTCAGACTTACATAGGAGAGGAAACCCAGGAGGCAACAGGCTTTGGGCACAGCAGGAAACACCCAGGTGGAATCTATTTACGATCGTTGTTCCTGCTTTATCTATCCGTACGTAGCCTGCCCCTGGATAGGATATGTTAAATAATCCTATTTATCTCCGATTAATGCGTTCATTGTAAACATACGCCTAAACGTATTATTCATCAATGGGAGATAATATACAGCATCAGCTTATTATTCTTATTTGAGCATTTTTTTTACAAATGTCTATTTGATTTTGCATCCGTACACTTTGGTACGTTCAGTTTGCCAGGGGCTTCTTATGGCGCCCCATAATATGGTAAGACAAGTCCGAACACTTTCAATAGTGCGGCACCCCGAACTTATAGCATTATATACATCAGCTCCGAATCATGTCTTGGGTCTACAGTTGGGATAGCCCGGCTCCCTTGTTTTGGTGCCTTACTTTCCATTAATTCGGCTAAGGCAGCACAGGGGGAACTACTGTGATTGTGCCCTGGTTCTTCCGGACGAGCACCTCAGTAGAGAAAGCACAAAACTGACCGGCATGATGTGGCGAGAGCTGGTCGCAGTTCGAGAGGTCTTAAAATCCTTAAAGATTTTTCCGCTTTAGGCGATAATTCGGCTTCGTCCAATATAGGCGTGTATAGCGCCCCAATTCGGCCTTCCGGATTCTAGGGGCTTTGCCAAAATTTAAAATTGTAGACTTCTATGGCTAAGTGAAGGTTATAAAGCCGTATAGTCCGATTGCCTAGTTCGCTGCGTTGGACACCTCCTTAAGGGACCAAACATTTGGATAAAGAGTGTTTGGGTTTTTACGAACACCCCAGTACTAGTTACACAGGGGCGGAAGCCGACGACTGGCCTACTTTCATAATTTGATAAACAGCCGCACAGAAGGTAATATTTTAAATAACAAAAGCACTACATAGCACAAGTAACTTCATCTTTAAAGTACAAACATGACAGAGGTGAATTCATTCAAAAATTATGTCTTTGGTACATTCATCGGCCACGAGGCAAGCACCCTTCATAACGCCATCATAATACTTCTCGGGGACGCGATGCAGCTTGCCCTCTGGCGGCCCGTCCTTCACCAGCTTCTCCGCATCCAGCTGGCCCCAATGCACCTTTGCACGGGCAAGGGCCCGGCGGGCACGCTCAATGCAAAGGGATCGTTTGATGACTTCCAGTTGTGGACAGGCATCCACCATCCGCTTGATCAGGCCAAAGTAGCTGGTTGGCAGAAGCTCACCAGGCCACATGCGGACTATGAGATCCTTCATAGCCACTTCGTCCGCCTTGTGGAGTTCGACCAACTGCTTCAGCTGGTCACTCAGACGCGTTGAATGTTCGGCCCCAGCATACTAGGAACAGAACAACTTCTCCGTTGAGCTCCCCTCCTGGGCACGGTAGAACTCCGCGGCATCTGATAAGCTGCGTGGCAGATCTGCGAATGCCCCTGGAGAGCTCCGGACTCGGGTAAATAAAAGAAACGCCTCCTCCACATGTTTGCTTTACATAAAAATTTCTTACCCGCTGCTATCTTTTTGGCCTCCTGGATCTCCTGTTGTGCCCTATCGGCTTCGGCCTTGGCGTCTTTTATATTTGTAAGGGCCTTCGCAAGCTCGGCCTCTTTTGCTTTAAGCTCATGCTCCGCGGACTCGAGCTTCTTGCCGAGCTCCTGGAGCTCTTCTTGTACTTTGCCCACTCGGGCTTCTTGCTTTTTGCGCTCCTTGCGTTCCGAGGCCGCTTTGTGTTCGACCTCGGACACTGCCTTCTTGAGAGACGCCACTTCAGTGGTGGCCTCTGTTACCAAATCACGACGCTTTGTCGTTATCATAATCAAATTTTATTTACCATTTATTATATGAGAGAGGGGAATCATTCACCTTTGCTCCCCTCGAGCTGCCTCCTCATGAGGCCGAGCTCTCCCTGTGCTCGCTCCAAGTCCTGCGTCAGGCCGGCGATTTTGGCCATGCGAGCAGCAGCGGCCAGCAGCACAGCCTGTTTATTTACATTCAAACTTTTTGTTAGACTCCTGCGGATTATAATTGACCCTCCATTTGGTTTTTCCTTCCGAACACCAAACAGAGTATCAGGGGCTACTACCTATTGGGTGGTAATTTCACACATTTCTACTTACCTCAAAGCCTTCCAGGAGGCTGGTGCAGGCTTCGGTTAGTCCGCTCTTGGCGGACGAAACCTTCTGAATCACCGCACTCATAAGAGTACGGTGCTCTTTATCTAGGGAAGCGTCGCGAAGCGCTTCCAGCAGACAATCCGGCGCCTCGGGCGCAACGGAAGTCCTTGATACAGACGGCCCTTCCTCCCTAACGAGGGGCTGCCCGCCTAAGTCCGGAACCACTGAAGGCTCCGGAACAGTGTTCGGCTAAGAGCCCGGCTTACCGTGGCTCTCATCAACACGATCCGCGGGGATCTTGAACCCCGCGAGTTCGACGTCTGGGACGCCGCCTTGAGGCGCCTCCAGGGCCACCTCCCCCATCTCTGGGAGCCTTTGGGACAACATCTTCGTGTCGTCCGCAGGCTGATGAGACGTGGCCGTTGGGAGTGAGTTCATTGCTGACTCACTCAAGGACCCGTCCGAAGACGACACTTGGGATGGGACCTGGCCGGACTGCATACAAGTTCGGCATTACAAACAAAACTATGAAGCAAAATTATGATGGAGTGCGGGTACTTACAGTCACACTAGGGGCTTCTTCCTGGGCAGCCACCCTTCCTCGCTGTCGGCGGCGGTTGGGGAGTAGTCCGGAAGGGACACCTTTCCCTTCTTGGACGTCCCAGCCTCCCCCACCGGGGCGGCCTTCCTCTTTTTCTCCCCCCCCCCAGTACAGGGAGGTCGAGTTTCTTCCTGTTTCCCCCCGCTTCCGCGGGAGGAATTTGCCTCGTCATCATCAGACGACAAGAGTATGACGGCCTTGCGCCTGGGGCCTCTCCTGGTCCCCTGGTCCGCCATCTCTGGCCCCCCATCCTTTCCGGATAGGGCGGCCTCCTCTTCTTCCTCTTCTTCCCCTTCGGGGGAGGAGTGTGCCTCGTCGTCTTCGGACTGGGCTTGCACAACCTTACCTCGGAGACCCTTTCGGGTCCCCGGGGCCTTCTTATCGGCCTTCTTCTCCGGCCCCTTATAGGGCGTCGGGACCAGCATCTTCGTCAGAAGATCATTAGCTGGGCTTTCTGGCAGTGGAGCCAGACAATCAATTCGCTCCGGTGCCTCCACATACTCCTGAACAATATACACAATCACTTAGGAATTCTCCATGAATACATTGGGAATAACCGAACCCGGTGGCAGCCTGAGAACTCACCTGGGTAGGGTTCCGTGCAGCATGGAGCCCATGGTCCTCGGTTATGAGAGGAGGTACTTCGGTGGCCTTGAACAACGCCTTCCACGCGTTCTTGTGCTTCATGCCATAGAGCCTCTGGAGTGTCTGGTGTTCGGCCGGGACGAACTCCCACAGATTGAATGCTCGCCTTTGGCACAGCAGAATCCGGCGAACGAGCATGACCTGGATCACGGTGACAAGCTTGATGTTCTTGTCCTTCATGCCCTTGATGCAGTTTATGAGTCCGGTCAGCTATATAGATTCGCCCCATAATAGGCCCTTCTGTTCCCAGGAGGTGAGCCGCATAGGGGTTCCAGATCGGAACTCGGGGGCCGCTGCCCAGTTGGCGTCGCGTGGCTCGGTGATGTAGAACCACCCCGATTGCCACCCCTTCATGGTTTCTGCAAAGGAGCCGTCAGACCAGGTGATGTTAGGCATTTTTCCCACCATGGCTCCTCCGCATTCCGCTTGCTTGCCGCTCACGATCTTCGGCTTCACGCAGAAGGATTGGAGCCACAAGCCGAAATGAGGCTTCATGCGGAGGAAAGCCTCGCACACGACGATGAACGCCGAGATGTTGAGGATGAAGTGCAGGGCTAGATCATGGAAATCTAGCCCGTAGTAGAACATGAGCCCGCGGACGAAGGGGTGGAGTGGAAACCCCATTCCACGGACGAAGTGGGCAAGAAACATGACCCTCTCGTGGGGTCCTGGAGTTGGAATGACCTGCCCGCCGTTTGGTAGCCGGTGCGCTATGTCTGCGTCCAAGTATCCGGCCGCCCGAAGACTTGCGATGTTCTTCTCCTTCATGGTGGAAGCCACCCATTTGCCTCCTGCTCCGGACATGTTTAGCTATGCGGAGAAGACTTGGACTAGGGTGTTGGAGCTCGGGGAGGCAAGAGTGGGCAGAGGAGGAAGAAGGCGTGGGTAAGAATGGGGAACTCTTATCCCTTTATAGAGGCGACGAAAGCGGTGCGAAATCCACACTAGCCCGTTGAGAATCGCTTACTTCCCAAGCGCCACGATTGATGGCACGGGGGGATTACCCATACCCGTATTGATGAGAATCCCGTGATAAGGGGACATAATCTCTGCTTTGACAAGACGTGTTAAGGAAACCGCCTCGCAATGCGCGCTGTGGCTGGTTGTGAAAAACAGTTCGAATAATGACCTGACCGTAATGACATATCACGTCGTCTGAAAGGTTGTTAGCTGAAGTATCATTCTCTCTACGGTGGTATGTGAAGAACATTTTGCAGATCCGGACACGGTCTATGTGTTTGATAATAACCTTGGAGTATTCGGAAGAAGGAACCCGCCTTGCAATGCCGAAGACAAGACTGCGCGCCGGACTCATCGTCATTGAAGCCTGGTTTAGGGGCTACTAAGGGAGTCCTAGATTAGGGGGTATCCGGACAGCCGGACTGAGCACATCGTCCGGATAGTAGAAGCGTCAAGATACAAGACTCAAGACTTTGGCTCATGTCCGGCTGGGACTCTCCTTTGCATGGAAGACAAGCTTGGCGATCCAAGTATTATGTTTCCTTCCTTGTAACCGACTCCATGTAAACCCTAGCTCTCCGGTGTCTATATAAACCGGAGAGAATGGTCCTTAGAAGGCCGATCACAATTACAATCATACCATCATAGGCTAGCTCTTAGGGTTTAGCCTCTACGATCTCGTGGTAGATCTACTCTTGTACTACTCATATCTTCAATATTAATCAAGCAGAAAGTAGGGTTTTACCTCCATCGAGAGGGCCCGAACCTGGGTAAACATCGTGTCCCTTGCTTCCTGTTACCATCAGCCTAAGATGCACAGATCGGGACCCCCTACCCGAGATCCGCCGGTTTTGACACCGACACCGGGTCCCCTTCAGAGGAATTCATGTCTTCATGGGCAAGATCGGCGAACTGGGCCCTGATCCGGACATCTGCACCGACCTCATCGAGACGGCTCAGCGTGAAAGCCCCGCCCGGGTTCAGCCTGCCATGAAGCGTGCGTTCGTAGGATTCATCAATGGTGCGGAGTCTGAACCGGTATCCGACAGTGAGATGGTTGTCTATTCAGATGGCGAATCATCCACCGGTGAGACCGAGTCACTGTACCAACTGCAAGATGGCCGGTTTGGTGGCCGTTCCGTGTCACATCCCTAGCTTCTGGCAATGCACTAGGCTAGCTTCATGTGTACATCATGTTTAAATTTTGCCTAAACTTGAAATTGGGATGTTCAAACCCTAGCACCAAATGAAATCCAACTAGGATCACCATGAAATCTTTTCAATAAACCCAAAATGTCCCTAAGAAAAGTTCATGATTTCTGGTTAAGGTGGAAATCTCTCCCAAAAATGATGAATATATTTTTAGATCATTTTTGGATTTTGGAATTAACTCATATTGTATTTGAATTAAGGCATTTAAATCCTATAAATAATTTTAAATGCTCTAATAATTCTGAAACTGCATGAGGGCTGTTGGGAATAATTTCAATAGTGCCCACAAATATTTTCAGGATTTTTAATAATGCTCTGGCATTTTTAATAAAGCCAAAACAATGCAGAAAATAGAAAATGGAATTAAAAGAGAGTGAGAAAAACTGACCTGGCGCTTACCTGCAGCCCATCCGGCGCCTCAACTGGCCCAGCACTGTGTGGCCCACTAGCCACAGTGCCCGTCACCCTCCTCCTTGCACCAGAAGGATGCCAGCGTGTCGCCTGCGCGCGCACTCTCAGCCACCTCCTGCTTCCACCTCCTCCTGCCTCCCTGCCCGCTTCCTCGACCCCCTGGAGGCACCACGCAGCCTCTCGACCCTCTCTCACTCTCCCATGATCCTCCCCTCCTCTGCTCTCTCCCGCAGCACCACCGACATGCCACCATCGCCGCCGATGCTGATTGCCGCAGCCACCGTGCTCCCCTCGCCTCGCCGACGCGTCAAGAAGCCCCGTCTCGTCCCCTTCTTCCTCCTCACCAAGACAGAAGGCGCCGGAAGCCCTGGATGTTGCCAGCTTCGCCATTCCCCTCCTCGGCCACCGAGGATTGCCGCCGTCGATTCGTCACCGTCTGGCCTGCCCCGAGACCTCCGAGCATCTCTTCGTGACCGTGGTGAGCCCCAGGTCATTTCTCCCCAAACCCTGCTTCCGTTTGGTTGTCATAGCCGTCGCCCCCTTGCTTACCGTAGCCGTCGCCGCACGGGCTCACCACCGGCGAAGCCCCGGTGATCCTTTTGGTCCCGCGCGTACGTCTGTTGCACTCGCAACATTCCGTAGAGCAAAACTAGCGCGACAGCCGGCTCGTTTGCGAGCCGCAGCGCTAACCCCGCACCCACCCGAGCTCCCGTCGCCATCTCGCTCGCCGCCGTTGCTGTTTCTGACCGCCCCGGCAACACCCACAGCTACCACCTGATGCGCCCCATCGCGCAGCAGCCGTAGAGCCCAACCCCGCCTCCTCCCATCGTCGGAGTCGCCGGAACGAGCGACGCCGCCGCGTCTGTGTGTCACCGGCGGTTAACCGCCGACATGGCCGGCTTAATTAGTGCCTAATCACACTGCTAATTACCCACAACAGTCACTGACAGCTGGGCCCCACTGCCTAACTAACCACAGTTTATTTCATGTTTAGTTTTAGTTAACAACAGCGGCCCCACGCGTCAGCTTTGACCAAGCTGACGTGGCCATTGACTGGGCCCACATGTCAGCGGCACTAACCACCCCCTGTCACTAACCAGTGGACCCCACTGGTCAGGTTTGACCTACAGTAGCGCCTATTGACCTGCTAACATCACAGTGACGCAGTGCTTACGCAATAAATCATTTACTGGATTTATTCTTATTCAGGAAATTCCAGAAAATGTTCAACACTTCTAAAATTCATAGAAAATCAACCGTAACTCCAAATGAAATAATTTATATATGAAAAATTATCAGAAAAATCCAATCTATCCATCTGTACCATTTTCATGCATGTTAGAACAACTTATGACTACTGTTTAGGACAATTCAATTAAATGGCATTTAAATAACCACATGTGGAGTTTGAATTTGAATCTTGGATTCAAACCAACTTCATTTAATTTGGTTTTAGTTGCATTAGCACAAACCACATCATATTGCCATGTCACATTCCTGCATCATATTGTGCATTGCATTGATTGTGTTCTTCCTTGTTTGCCGGTCTTTGTCCCCTCTCAGTAGACGATGTTCCGGCGATGAGTTCGATGACACCGATGAAGAACTATATTATCTTCAGAAGTGCCATGCAAGCAAAACCCCCTTGTTCATTCCGATAAAATCCCACTCTCTCTCTCATGCTCTCTTTTACTGCATTAGGACAACAACGATTCATCTGTTACTAGATGCGGTAGCTGAACCCATTTATCCTCTGCATGACCTGTCATTGCCACAGTAAATAGATGAAACCCACTAGCATGAGTAGGAGTTGTTTGAGCCCTGATGTGCCTACTCATTCATGCTTGTTTGTCATGCCTTCTACTTCTTAGAGTTGAGTCAGGTCTGATCCATCGGGGATGAATCAGAGGTGTGTGAACATGTCCTACTGTTGAGAGCTAAGTGTGTGAACACGATTTGGTAAAGGTAGTGGTGAGAGGCCATGTAGGAGTACATGGTGGGTTGTCTCATTGCAGCCGTCCTCAGGAACTGAGTTCTGTGTTTGTGATCCATGAACAGTTATTACCACACATTGGGTTCCGGTAACTCGACCCCTCTCGACTTATTAATCAACATGATCTCTGTCCAGGAGTTGCAACTAGTTTCTGGTGTTTGTAGGTGGTGTTAATAGTCTACCAAGTGGCACCCGGTATAGGTGGGCTTGGGACAGACTAGGCACAGTGGCCCGATGTACCAAATGGCACCCGATGGTGGGCTTGGGAACCCTGCTCACATCGGTTGTGGCCGTGAGCAACACCCCGGCCGGATCTCCTTGCGGATGGAACCCGAATAGGCGATAAACCTAGACAAGAGACTTGTGTGGTTAGTCAGGTCGTGGCCGACACCCTCGCTGGGCTTCCGCTTGAAGGTTGTCGAGTACATGTCGTGTAAACGGTGATAAGTGGTGAGAGCGTGTGTGAATAAGTACACCCCTGTAGGGTTAATATGATCTATTCGAATAGTCGTGTCCGCGGTAAAGGACTTCTGGGTTGCCTGTACAGTTCATAGACAAGTGAAAGTGGATACTCTAAAATACACAATATAAGCGTGAGTGCTATGGATGGCGTTCTCGTAGGGAGATGGGAGCGGATCCATAGTGGTGTATTGATATGGTGAATATGTGGACTCGTGTGCGCCACCTCAAAAGAGTTACTTGCAGTCGTAGTTCAGGATAGCCTCCGAGTCAAAGCTGGCTTGCTGCAGTTAAACCCCACCACCCCTTTGTTGATAATGGTGCATATGTAGTTAGTTTTGATGTAAGTCTTGTTGGGTACATTTGTACTCACGTTGCTTAATTTATGTTTTTGCATAGAGACTTCAGTCTCGCTAGTAGTTCCACGTGGACTTCGACGTCTAGCTTGTTACCTCAGCTACGATCTTGTGCCCTCGGCAGGATCTGGTAGATAGTCAGGTTTCTCAACCTTTTTCATTTGTAGATGTCTGTACTCAGACATGTTAAGGTTCCGCTTGTGCTTTAATTTGTGTGCTCTGAATGTTGGGTCATGAGACCCATGTTTGTAATATCTCGCTCCTCGGAGCCTATTGAATAAACTACTTGAGTTGTAGAGTCATGTTGTGATGCCATGTTGTATTTGCACATATCGAGCATATTGTGTGTATGTAATTGTAATGCTTGGTATGTGTGGGATCTGACTATCTAGTTGTTTATCCTTGGTAGCCTCTCTTACTGGGAAATGTCTCCCAGTGCTTCCACTGAGCCTTGGTAGCTTGCTACTGCTCCGGAACACTTAGGCTGGCCGGCATGTGTCCTTCTTCGTTCATGTGTCTGTCCCTTCAGGGAAATGTCACGCGGTGTCTACCGAAGTCCTGTTAGCCTGCTACAGCCCGGTTTACCGGAGCCCTGCTAGCCCAGTTGCTACAACCCGGATTCACTCGCTGATGAACCGACACGTTCGTTGCTAGGTCATGTATGTCTGTCCCTGTAAGTTAGTGCCACTTTGGGTTCACGACTAGCCATGTCAGCCCGGGCTCCTTGTTATATGGATGCTAGCGACACTATCATATACGTGAGCCAAAAGGCGCAAACGGTCCTGGGCCTGGTAAGGCGACACCCGTGGGAATACCGTGCGTGAGGCTGCAAAGTGATATGAGGTGTTACATGCTAGATCGGTGTGCCATTGAGTCGGGGTCCTGACAGCTTTGGTATCAGAGCCTGACTGCCTGTAGGATTACCAAGCCAAACTGGTCGAAGTTGAGTCTAGAAATTCCTTAGTTATATAAGGGAATTGATTTTGGGATGGAACGTAAGGCTCTTTTTACTCCATATACCTTATGCCCTTCTGATCCGAGTCATCTTATCTTTCCTACGGGGTTAAGGAACTAGGATATCTCTTCTTTCTATCAGGATCACGTGTTACTAATCCGTAGACTTATAAATTGTTGGACTTAAGCCTCGGTTCAGTTCATATTACTTCTTTATGTTAACTGTTGATCTCGAAACCTTGATATTGTGCTTCTGAGTGGCTATGCCACCATTTTTGTAGCATGTCTCCAATCTTTTGAGCATTTACAGCCGTTATGTTGTCCGAGTCATCCCAGGTTTCTAAATAATCTGATGCAATTGCAAAATCCTTCCCTCTGTTTCGATGTCCTTTCTGGCCAGGTTAACCACACTAAACAGTGAGTTGAGGTACTCTATTGCCTCAACGTATATGTTGGAGCTATTATTATGACCCTAGGTGTCTAGAGTTTCACCTAGTAATCTAGCCATGTTCTGTGTCCTAGTGTGATGATTCTGGCCATCATTCCCGAAGGCATCCCGTGATGCCACATAGTTAGTAGGCATTCTACTCCTTGGTCTCTGAACCCGAGATTCACCCTACTTACTTCATGTTGATAGTGTTTGCTAGTCCCTTTAGGATACTAGTAACCTTTGCGATAGTCCTCAAGGTCCGTGGTATTTCCTTCTTCCAAATACTCTGAACCACTTATGGCAGAAGTTTGTTGGATCAAAAGATCATAACAGGAGTGCTCTCGATGAGTTCTTCATTTTATATTGTGACTCTGCCAGCTCAACCTTTTTGCATGGATTATCCGGAAGAAATATGTTGAACTCGTTCGACATGCTAATCTATGCATCCACAACTCGGAAAATCATATGTTCTTTTGAGTTGTCCCTCCTTAGTTGTTTTCTGACCTTCGTCTATCAATTGATAGTCAAGAGTATGCGTGTCTTCGTTCATCGATGCCTATTATTCTTGTGTTCCGTCAAGCCATTCTATCCCAGAATGACTAGGAGAAATGAACTCTAGTACCTAATCCATATCTAGGATTGGGTCAAAGTAGTCATACTCCGCAGACCAAAATACTAATCCAGTTTTTGTTCTGTTCTACCCTGAAGTATTACCCTCTTTATGTCAAGAAAGTCATAGGAATTACACATCATCTTATGAACTCTTGATACAGTGATACTTCTCGCCCTCATTATTCATTTCTCGGTTTCCATGTTGTTGCAACCGGAATGCCGACAAGTGAACCATCATGTGTGAAATCAATACTTCTAGCAACCCCGTTGCTTGGTAGTTAAAGGACAATAATTTTATTCTTAGTGTGTTGGTTCTTGAATCATCATTCTAAGATAGATTGTGCTACCTAGTCCTTATCTCCGGTGCACTCTTTGATCAATGAGTTAGGATTGTGCCAATCCCTTGCTTATTTGATCATATCGACTTGCCCTGAAAAGCAAGATTGTTTTCGAGCCTAGTGACATATCGGTGGTTCATGATTTTCCATATATCTTCTCGGAAGTATTACCAGGTTGTCACCTGACCGCTATGTTGAGCTCGTGATCAAGTTGGTTTTCTTATAAAACACCCCTTCTCCAAGAATCTGTGTTGGATACCCCTAAGCTAGTTGATTAAGCCAAACAACAACTTGGAGAGTTGGAAGATAAAAGCTTGTTTGACTTAGTTCATGTTAAGGGATATCTTTTTGTGTGTGTGTGTGTGTGTTGAAGAAAGATGATATCTTCACCGATTGGTCCCTGTGATCAGTTAATGGACCTATCATCTTATCCTATTTTTTATTTGAGTATGGGCTGTCGTCAAGTCATATCAACACCAATGATGTTCGTAATGTTGTCTTACTCGTGGTTGATCCCTCGAGCATACACCATTACATCTTTTGGTCTGACCCATACTATCACTTGTTCACATAATTATGGAACTCCATCTTCATGGAAACCTGGATGAATTGTTGTTGAGCCCATCAGCAGCATTTTGTCTTCTCCATGATTTGTGTTGAACATCCAGCTAGTGTTGGAAACTTCTACAAGCATTATCTTCATGTCCCGTTCATGAAGCATGTGTTGGACGAAAGAAGTGATTTTTCTCTAATTCATGTGCACTTGATGTAAGTTGCCGCCGTGGATTCGAGAAAGATTGTTTTGTTTCCTTCGAAATCATCCCAAGTCAGTCATGCATGTGCAAAGTATACTATGGTTTGACAGATTAATTACCTCCACTCCATATGTATTCCGTAGCACACCAAGCCACTGATTGATTTGTTCAAGGTGAAGAAGCTCCTTCTTAAGAGTATACCTTATGCAAGGACTTCGATATCCTTGATGATGGCTCCCCACCTGAACTCGGTAGTGTTTTATTGTAAGACTACCATGTGATCATGTTTGTCTAGGATAACATGTTCACATGTTTGTAGCAAAACCAGCTCATGTTTTGGAGCTTGCTATCGTAGTTCGTCTCCCGAGAATCTCGCAACGCCATCTCGTTGATTTGTGTTGCAAACTTTCATTTTCTTTCTAGACTTAATGAGTCTGAATTATCCTGTTACCAACCAGATCTGAATCTTAGGCAGATATGACGGTTGGAACTTCTTCCAAGAACTATGATATAGGTTCCAGTGAAGTGGACACACCTAGCTGGAAGCACTATTATTGTAGTATCTTGATTAAGCCGTTTGGTCACTTCCCATGAGGATCTCGCATGACTTATTCTAGAAGTTGATCCTTATGGATTCTTGTGTTCCCGAAGTCCGACATCTTACTTGATGTTCTAGTTACCAAACCATTTCAATGAATGGGATACGCTAGCACATCAAGGAGAACATTATAAGCAGAGTGCTAAATGTCTCTCGGTCGATCATCCAGATTTTGATCCCTTGGCCTCGCTAAGGTGAAATTTGAGAAGGTGTTATCTTCCTTTGCATCTGCATCCTCCATCACCATTCATCATGGTAGTAAGTTGTGTTGCCAGGATCCTTGACACGGATATTGGTAAAACCTTGATGAATATGGAAATGCTCAAGTTCTTAAGGGCATGCACAAGTGCTAGGTGTTAGCACCGGCACTAACTGGGATTGCTCCCAGTTTTCTTCGGTCAGGCTATAGCTTTTCAACAGTGGGCTCACTTTTTACTGTTAATCTTCTCCCCAGTTACCAGAATCATTTCCAACATTTGCATTTTGTTCCTAGCTTGCACCGCCAATGTGCCATTCTACCATGGGTGCCATACATTTCTGGTGATAAACAAAATCATCCATTGCATTGTCTTCAACAAGGTAATCCACATCATCCATTCTAATCCGGGTATGCCATTCTACTGAACCCCTCCAAACGATCGCTCGAGAATTGCCTTAGGCTGGTATAAAGAGTTTCAATTATCTCTAAATCAAAGGTAATTCTTTTTGTCACTTAAGGGATATTCCTACGAGTCACCTTCCCTAAGGTGCCCCGTTATGGTATCATGGCAACTCAACTCCTCGCTACGTTGACAACCGTTCACCACCTTCTTAAGTGTGCATTGTTGTCTACCTAGTGAACCCTCGTCATCTGTTCCACTCCATACCTCTAGATGTATGCTTCGTGCCTTAGCTCGAGAGATGTAGCTATGACTCACTCTGTGAGTTGATCCTAAGTTGATTGATATTCGAGAAGATCGATTCTTCTAGAGTTGTCCTTTTCCTCTCGTTGTCATGTTAGATGGAGATCTCAGGGCAAGACGTCGAGACAAAGATGGTGATCGAATCAACGTTCTTATGAAGTGCAACCTGGGTCGTGAAGATTACGTTAGTTGCGTTTCCCCTTCATTCTACCCTACGCTTGAATCTCGGGACGAGATTCTTGTTTAGTGGGGGCGAGTTGTCACTTCCCTAGCTTCTGGCAATGCACTAGGCTAGCTTCATGTGTGCATCATGTTTAAATTTTGCCTAAACTCGAAATTGGGATGTTCAAACCCTAGCACCAAATGAAATCCAACTAGGATCACCATGAAATCTTTTCAATAAACCCAAAATGTCTCTAAGAAAAGTTCATGATTTCTGGTTAAGGTGGAAACCTCTGCCAAAAATGATGAATATATTCTTAGATCATTTTTGGATTTTTGAATTAACTCATATTATATTTGAATTAGGGCATTTAAATCCTATAAATATTTTTAAATGCTCTAACAATTCTGAAACTGCTTGAGGGCTGTTGGGAATAATTTCAACAGTGCCCACAAATATTTTCAGGATTTTTAATAATGCTCTGGCATTTTTAGTAAAGCCAAAACAATTGCAGAAAATAGAAAATGGAATTAAAAGAGAGTGAGAAAAACTGACCTGGCGCTTACCTGCAGCCCATCCGGCGCCTCAGCTAGCCCAGCACTGTGTGGCCCACTGGCCACAGTGCCAGTCACCCTCCTCCTTGCGCCAGAAGGACGTTGGCGTGTCGCCTGCGCGCGCACTCTCAGCCACCTCCTGCTTCCACCTCCTCCTGCCTCCCTGCCCGCTTCCTCGACCCCCTGGAGGCGCCACGCAACCTCTCGACCCTCTCTCACTCTCCCGTGCTCCTCCCCTCCTCTGCTTTCTCCCGCAGCACCACCGACATGCCACCATCACCGCCGACGCTGATTGCCGCAGCCACCGTGCTCCCCTCGCCTCGCCGACGCATCAAGAAGCCTCGTCTCGTCCCCTTCTTCCTCCTCACCAAGACAGAAGGTGCCGGAAGCCCTGGATGTCGCCAGCTCTGCCATTCCCCTCCTCGGCCACCAAGGATTGCCGTCGTCGATTCGTCGCTGTCCGGCCTGCCCCGAGCCCTCCGAGCATCTCTTCGTGACCGTGGTGAGCCCCCGGTCATTTCTCCCCTAACCCCGCTTCCATTTGGTCGGCGTAGCCATCGCCCCCTTGCTTACCGTAGCCGCCGCCGCACGGGCTCATCACCGGCGAAGCCCCAGTGATCCTTTTGGTCCCGCGCGTACGTCCGTTGCACTCGCAATGTTCCGTAGAGCAAAACTAGCGCGACAGCCGGCTCGTTTGCAAGCCGCAGCGCTAACCCCGCACCCACCCGAGCTCCCGTCGCCGCCTCGCTCACCGCTGTTGCTGTTTCTGACCGCCCCGGCACCGCCCACGGCTACCACCCGATGCGCCCCATCACGCAGCAGCCGTAGAGCCCAACCCTGCCTCCTCCCATCGTTGGAGTCGCCGGAACGAGCGACGCCGCCGCGTCTGTGTGTCACCGGCGGTTAACCGCCGACATGGCCAGCTTAATTAGTGCCTAATCACACTGCTAATTACCCACCACAGTCACTGACAGCTGGGCCCCACTGCCTAACTATCCACAGTTTATTTCCTGTTTAGTTTTATTTAACAACAGCGGCCCCACGCGTCAGCTTTGACCAAGCTGACGTGGCCGTTGACTGGGCCCACATGTCAGCGGCACTAACCACCCCCTGTCACTGACCAGTGGACGCCACTAGTCAGGTTTGACCTGCAGTAGCACCTGTTGACCTGCTGACATCACAGTGACGCAGTGCTTACGCAATAAATCATTTACTGGATTTATTCTTATTCAGGAAATTCCAGAAAATGTTCAAAACTTCTAAAATTCATAGAAAATCAACCGTAACTCCAAATGAAATAATTTATATATGAAAAATTATCAGAAAAATCCAATCTATCCATCTGTACCATTTTCATGCATGTTAGAACAACTTATGACTACTGTTTAGGACAATTCAATTAAATGGCATTTAAATAACCACATGTGGAGTTTGAATTTGAATCTTGGATTCAAACCAACTTCATTTAATATGGTTTTAGTTGCATTAGCACAAACCACGGCATTTTGCCATGTCACATTCATGCATCATATTGTGCATTGCATTGATTATGTTCTTCCTTGTTTGCCGGTATTTGTCCCCTCTTAGTAGACGACGTTCCGGCGATGAGTTCGATGACACCGATGAAGAACTATATTATATTCGGAAGTGCTAGGCAAGCAAAACCCCCTTGTTCATTCCGATAAAATCCCACTCTCTCGCTCCTGCTCTCTTTTACTGCATTAGGAAAACAACGATTCATCTTTTACTTGCTGCGGTAGATGAACCCCTTTATCCTCTGCATGACCTGTCATTGCCACAGTAAATAGATGAAATCCACTAGCATGAGTAGGAGCTGTTTGAGCCCTGATGTGCCTACTCATTCATGCTTGTTTGCCATGCCTGCTACTGCTTAGAGTTGAGTCAGGTCTGATCCATCGGGGATGAATCAGAGGTGTGTGAACATGTCCTACTGTTGAGAGCTAAGTGTGTGAACACGATTTGGTAAAGGTAGCGGTGAGAGGCCATGTAGGAGTACATGGTGGGTTGTCTCATTGCAGCCATCCTTAGGAACTGAGTTCTGTGTTTGTGATCCATGAACAGTTACTACCACACATTGGGTTCCGGTAACTCGACCCCTCTCGACTTATTAATCAACATGATCTCTGTCCAGGAGTTGCAACTAGTTTCTGGTGTTTGTAGGTAGTGTTAGTAGTCTACCAAGTGGCACCCGGTACAGGTGGGCTTGGGACAGACTAGGCACAGTGGCCCGGTTTACCAAGTGGCACCCGGATGGTGGGCTTGGGAACTCTGCTCACATCGTTTGGGGCCGTGAGCGACACCCCAGCTGGATCTCCTTACGGATGGAAACCGAATAGGCATAAACCTGGACGAGAGACTTGTGTGGTTAGTCAGGTCGTGGACGACACCCTCGCTGGGCTTCCGCTTGAAGGTTGCCGAGTACATGTCGTGTAAACGGTGATAAGTGGTGAGAGCGTGTGTGAAGAAGTACACCCCTGCAGGGTTAATATGATCTATTCGAATAGCTGTGTCTGCGGAAAAGGACTTCTGGGTTGCCTGTACAGTTCATAGACAAGTGAAAGTGGATACTCTAAAATATGCAATATAATCGTGAGTGCTATGGATGGCGTTCTCGTAGGGAGACGGGAGCGGATCCATAGTGGTGTATTGATATGGTGAATATGTGGACTCGTGTGCGCCACCTCAAAAGAGTTACTTGCAGTCGTAGTTCAGGATAGCCATCGAGTCAAAGCTGGCTTGCTGTACTTAAACCCCACCACCCCTTTGTTGATAATGGTGCATATGTAGTGAAAGTCTTGCTGGGTACATTTGTACTCACGTTGCTTAATTTATGTTTTTGCAGAGAGACTTCAGTCTTGCTAGTAGTTCCACGTGGACTTCGATGTTTAGCTTGTTACCTCAGTTACGATCTTGTGCCCTTGGTAGGATCTGGTAGATAGTCAGGCTTCTCAGCCTTTTTCATTTGTAGATGTCTGTACTCAGACATGTTAAGCTTCCGCTTGTGCTTTGATTTGTGTGCTCTGAATGTTGGGTCATGAGACCCATGTTTGTAATATCTCGCTCCTCGGAGCCTATTGAATAAAATACTTGAGTGGTAGAGTCATGTTGTGATGCCATGTTGTATTTGCACATATCGAGCATATAGTGTGTATGTAATTGTAATGCTTGGTATGTGTGGGATCTGACTATCTAGTTGTTTAACCTTGGTAGCCTCTCTTACCGGGAAATGTCTCCTAGTGCTTCCACTGAGCCTTGGTAGCTTGCTACTGCTCCGAAACACTTAGGCTGGCCGGCATGTGTCCTTCTTCATTCTTGTGTCTGTCCCTTCGGGGAAATGTCACGCGGTGTCTACCGGAGTCCTATTAGCCTGCTACAGCCCGGTTTACCGGAGTCCTGCTAGCCCAGTTGCTATAGCCTGGATTCACTCACTAATGACCGACATGTTCGTTGCTGGGTCATGTATGCATGTCCCTGTAAGTTAGTGCCACTTTGGGTTCACGACTAGCCATGTCAGCCCGGGCTCCTTGTCATATGGATGCTAGCGACACTATCATATACGTGAGCCAAAAGGCGCAAACGGTCCCGGGCCTGGTAAGGCGACACCCGTGGGAATTCCGTGCGTGAGGCCGCAAAGTGATATGAGGTCTTACATGCTAGATCGGTGTGCCATTGAGTCGGGGTCCTGACATTCTGATGGCGATAGTATTCCGGACCCCCTTGAACCACCAAACCGGGTTGCGATCTTCATGGCCAGTATGCAGCCCACGCAGCACTCCTCAGTTGCAGCGGCGATGATTTCCGGATCGGTGGCCGGGGTAGGAGGCCCCGTGCACCCGCCGGCTCAAGTCATGTCCGGTTTATTGGACGCCTGGACGACATTGTTAACCACAGAGCTTACCCCGGATAATCGAGATCAGCATAACGCAAAGGTCACAAAGCTGCGAGATCAGATAGCTCAGGCCAAGGAGGACTTGGCGGCTGAGGAAACCAGGATGGCTGAGGAGCGGGCCGCTTTTGATGCTCAGGCACAGTGGATTCAGGCAGAAAATTACCGGCTCATGCTGGACCAAAGCACTTCAAATAACGTGATGAGGAGGAGGCATCGGTCTCGTCTACCACCGGTTTATGAAGCAATGAATCTCTTTAACACACCAGGAGCGGGAACCAGTAACCCGGCAGCGGTAAACCGGGTCGCAGCACCTGGGACAGGAGCGCCAGATCAGCCACGGACGACAGACCCACCTCAACAGAACCATGACCCGCCTCAGCACATGCCAACACCATCGGGTCACTTTTCTACCCCTTTGGATAACATGATCACTGCGGCGTCGCGATTGGAAGCTATTCCAGTAGAAGGCGAGTCTCCAGCAGCGGTTGAGACGCGGCAGGCCAAGGAACTCCTTCAAACGGCTTTGGTTCAGCAGCAGGCTCATTCGTATAGTCGAGACAGGATTCATTCAACCCCTTGCCCGAGCCGGAGTTATAGCAGGCATATTGAAGAACCGGCTGTGTCAAGCAGTGCGCGGAACCGTAACCCCCCTCGAGGGCCTAACCCGGTGGGTTGTGGTGCCAATGCTTAGGACGTGGTGGATCATGGTAGAGCACTTCGAGAAGCCGAGTTGGCAGCACAGTATGCGGACCGTCAGCTTACTCCGGTTCGTCCAACAACTTCAGTGGAACCAGGTGTTGCTTTCAGTTCTTGGGGGGTGCCATGTCTCGCCCCGGCTCTACGCAATGTGTGGCTGCCCAAGGACTTCAAGGGCCCTCGAAAAGTTCCCAATTACACTGCTGACTTAGCCCTCGAGTCATGGTTTGAAATCTATGAGATGGCGATGGAGATGTTGGATGTGGATGAAGCGGCATGTGCTAAATACTTCACGATGATGTTGGCAGGAACAGGTCGCACTTGGCTGAAAAGTTTGCTAGCTAACTCCATTGGGTCATGGGCTGAGTTAAAAGCTCGGTTTATCCTGAATTTCAAGGACACGTGCAAGCAGCCCATGTCAATTGTGGATTTAGCCGCTTGTGTCCAAGAAGAAGTTGAATCGACGACCCATTGGTTGTGCTGGGTTTCGGAAATCTTGCATTCATCGGACCGCATCAATGCTGATTCAGCAGTCATAACACTGGAGGGCAATTGCCGGTTCAAGCCTCTGAAGCTGAAGTTGGGACGGCTCAAGCGTCACTGTAATGACATGGGAACGCTTATGGCAGCTCTGGTTAAGTATGCCGACTCTAATAGTACCAAGGATCCCAAGTCTGACGATGAAAAGCCAGGGAGGGAAAGAAGAGCGACAGCACCAAAGGGCAGCAGCATAACCCGGTGGGCCATGGAAACAATGGTAAGCGTAAAGCGGATAATAGTTCAGATTTTGTGGCTAACACCAACGCGCAGGGTAATGGTCAGTGTCGTAAGGGTAAACCGTCCTCGCGGAGTGGAGGATCAGGTGTTAATCTTGAGCGCCTGTTAAATCAGCCTTGCCCAAGGCACGGGACGCGAGAGAAGCCAGCTATGCACCTCTGGAAGGATTGCTTTATTATGCGGGAGTTCAAAATCTCGGATCTTTTCCGATATGATCATGGACCATCTGGCGGTTCCGGGCCCGGGTCTCATGGGTCGGGTTATGGTGGAGGTAGTTCTGGCTCAGGATTTCAAGGTAATCAAAGCGGACATGGCAATCAAGGCAATCATGGCAACCAGGGTGGTTATAATCAATAGGGGAGTCAGCAGCAGCAACAGTCAGGTTACCAGAGCCACTCGAAGCAGTTGAATAGTGGGCAGTATCATGTCTTCACCACTAGCCTGTGCAAGCGCGAACAAAAGCTTCATAAAAGGGTAGTGAACTCCGTTGAACCGGCGGTGCCCCGTTACTTGCACTGGTCTGAACAGCCTATTGTGTGGAGTTGAGATGATCATACGCCCCGGTTTGATAATTCCGGTCATCTGGCGTTGGTGGTGGCGCCTCAGGTTGGAGGTTATAAGTTCACCAAGGTTCTCATGGATGGAGGGAGCAGTATCAACATCTTGTATTATGAAACCTTCCGTCGCATGGGGTTGACAGACAAGAATCTTAAACCGTCAAACACCGTTTTCCACGGTGTGGTGCCTGGTAAATCGGCTTATCCAGTCGGTAAGATAGCTTTGGAGGTTGCTTTTGGAGATGATCATGATTCAAGATCAGAGACATTGACTTTTGAAGTGGTGAAAATCAGGAGCCTGTACCATGCCTTGTTTGGACGGCCGGCTTATGCTAAGTTCATGGCAAGGCCTTGTTATGTTTATCTGCAGCTCAAGATGCCAGGTCATAAGGGGACTGTCGGTGTCAAAACCGGCGGATCTCTGGTAGGGGGTCCCAAACTGTGCGTCTAAGGCTAATGGTAACAGGAGGCGGGGGACACAATGTTTACCCAGGTTCGGGCCTTCTCGATGGAGGTAATACCCTACTTCCTGCTTGATTGATCTTGATGATATGAGTATTACAAGAGTTGATCTACCACGAGATCATAGAGGCTAAACCCTAGAAGCTAGCCTATGATTATGATTTGTTGTTGTCCTACGGACTAAACCCTCTAGTTTATATACACACCGGAGGGGACTAAGGTTACACAGAGTCGGTTACAAAGAAGGAGATTTACATATCCGAATTGCCAAGCTTGCCTTCCACGCAAAGGAGAGTCCCACCCGGACACGGGACGAAGTCCTCAATCTTGTATCTTCATAGTCCAACAGTCCGGCCAAAGTATATAGTCCGGCTGTCCAAGGACCCCTTAATCCAGGACTCCCTCAAGGACCATCACGGTACATGGGAGCTGTAAGATCTCTTTGGAATATGAAGAAGGTGATGCAGCCTATGCTGAGTCGGTTTGTGCAATAGAGGAGTTGAAGTTCTATAAGGACAATGTTGATCCAGCGGATATGACTTCTTTGAAAAAACCAACTACAGAGCATGATCCGGCTTTAAGTTTTAAATCGGCTGATGAGACTAAGCTGGTTGATTTTGTTCCTGGTGATTCATCCAAGTAGTTTAGCATCAGCACTAACCTGGATCCAAAATAGGAAAGCGCGCTCATCGAGTTCATCCTTGAGAACCGGGACATCTTTGCATGGAAACCTTCTGACATGCCAGGTGTACCGAGGGAACTCGCTGAGCACACTCTTAATATTGATCCCAAGTTTAAACCGGTCAAGCAGTTTCTCCGCCGCTTCAATGAAGAAAGACGCAAAGCCATCGGTGAGGAGGTAGCCCGTCTCTTGGCAGCAGGGTTTATTGTGGAGGTTTTTCACCCTGAGTGGTTAGCTAACCCGGTGCTAGTACTTAAGAAGAACGGCACTTGGAGTATGTGTGTGTATTACACAGATTTGAACAAGGCTTGTCCAGCTGATCCCTTTGCTCTCCTTCGTATTGATCAAATTATTGATGCTACAACGGGTTGTGAGCGTTTGAGCTTTCTGGATGCTTATTCTGGTTATCATCAGATCAAAATGGCGGTTAAGGACCAGGAGAAGACACCTTTTGTAACTCCCTTTGGAGCCTTCTGCTATGTATCTATGCCTTTTGGGCTCAAGAGTGCCCAGGCGACTTATCAGCGATGTGTGCAGAATTGTCTTCATAATCAGATTGGGTGCAACGTCCATGCTTATGTGGATGATGTCATGGTGAAGTCCAGGAAAGTGGAGATGTTAATAGATGATTTGAAGGAAACTTTTGATAATCTTTGGGTTTATAAGATGATGCTTAATCTGGCCAAGTGTGTTTTTCGTGTATCGGCAGGCAAGCTCTTGGGTTTTCTGGTATCTAACACGAGCATTGAAGCTAATCCGGAAAAGATCAAGGCTATCACATCTCTGGCTAAACCGGCGTGTATCAACGATGTTCAACGTCTGGCGAGTTGTATAGCAGCACTAAGCCGGTTTATCAGCCGGTTGGGAGAGAAGGCTATCCCTCTATATCAGATGATGAAAAAGACAGACAACTTTGTCTGGAGTGATGCTGCTAATGCGGCGTTTGAGGATCTGAAGAAGCAGTTACCCGAGCCACCTGTTCTTGCTGCCCCCATTGATAAAGAAACATTGTTGTTATATGTGGCTGCTAATGCCCGGGCTGTTAGCGTAGCTATTGTGGTGGAGCGCAAGGAGGCAGGTAAGGAGTACCCGGTTCAGCAGTCGGTTTATTATATCAGTGAAGTGCTTATTGAGTTGAAGCAGAGATATCCACATTGGCAGAAGCTTGTGTATGGAGTTTTTATGGCGAGCCGGAATCTTAAGCAATACTTTCAGGGCCATCCCATCACTATGGTCGAGTTGCTAAGTGGGCTATCGAGCTTGGACCTCATGGGTTAAAATATATGCCTCGTATGGCCATCAAGTCCCAAGCGCTCGTGGATTTCATCAATGACTAGACAGAGTTGCAGGCCCTGGAGGATAAACCGGATAACACATACTAGACTATTCACTTTGATGGGTCCAGACAATTGGAGGGCTAGGGGGCTGGAGTGGTTCTTACTTCCCCTCGAGGTCACAAATTTTGTTATGTTCTCCACTTGATGTTTCCTTGTACTAACAATGCAGCTGAGTATGAGGCCTTGCTCCATGGTCTTCGGGTGGCTAAGGAAATGAACTTAATCCGGGTACGATGCTTTGGGGACTCCAATTTAGTGGCTCAACAAGTCTCTTGTACTTGGGATTCTAAGGATCCACTCATGGCGGCTTATCGGCGTGACGTGGATGTTATTGCTGGTCACTTCAAGGGTTACCAGGTCGAGCACATTGATCGGCGCAAGAATGAAGCGGAGGACGCTTTAAGCCGGCTAGGGTCTCAGCGTAAACCGGTGCCGCCCAATGTCTTTCTTGAAATTTTGCATAACCCGTTGGTCAAACTACCGATAGAGGAGGATCTGGCTGTTCCTGACCCGGAGGCTCAATTGGTGGTTATTCTTCATGCTATCCCTGATTGGACGGTGCCATACCTGGCGTACATGACCAGGGGCGAGTTACCTGAGGACGGAGTTTTGGCCAAACAGATAATCCGGCGGTCCAACTCCATGACTATTGTCAATGGTGAGTTACATCACTGCAGTGTCTCAATGGTGTTTCAATGATGTGTTTCTCCTAAAGAAGGCTGTGAGATTTTATGTGAAATCCACGAAGGGGATTGTGGTCATCATGCTGGTTCAGAATCCCTTGTGGCTAAATCTTTCCGACATGGTTTTTACTGGCTAACAGCTCATGTTGATGCTGAGGATTTGGTCAGGAAGTGTAACGGTTGTCAGAAGTTTTCACGCCGAGCCCATGTTCCAGCTCAGGAGTTGAGGATGATTCCAATCACCTGGTTGTTTGCGACTTGGGGGCTGGATATGGTTGGGCCCTTTAAGAGGTCCAAGGATAAGAAGACCCACCTTCTGGTGGCGGTTGATAAGTTCACTAAGTGGGTAGAGGCGGAGCCAGTCAGCAAGTGTGATGCAGCCACAGCGGTACAATTCATGAAGAAGGTGATTTTCTGTTTTGGTTTTCCACACAGCATCATAACAGATAATGGCACGAATCTCTCCAAGGGTGCTATGGAAGACTTTTGTCAATGTGAGTACATCCGGCTTGATGTCTCATCAGTGGCTCACCCCCCAGTCTAATGGTCAAGCTAAGAGGGCTAATCAAGAAATCCTGAAAGGCATCAAACCCCAGATTATGGTTCCTTTGCAGAGGACGCCGAGTTGTTGGGTGTGTTGGAAATATTCCCTAGAGGCAATAATAAATTAGTTATTATTATATTTCCTTGTTCATGATAATCGTTTATTATCCATGCTATAATTGTATTGATAGGAAACTCAGATACATGTGTGGATACATAGACAACACCATGTCCCTAGTAAGCCTCTATTGACTAGCTCGTTGATCAATAGATGGTTAAGGTTTCCTGACCATGGACATTGGATGTCGTTGATAACGGGATCACATCATTAGGAGAATGATGTGATGGACAAGACCCAATCCTAAGAATAGCACAAAGATCGTAGTTTGTATGCTAAAGCTTTTCTAATGTCAAGTATCATTTCCTTAGACCATCAGATTGTGCAACTCCCGGATACCGTAGGAATGCTTTGGGTGCACCAAACGTCACAATGTAACTGGGTGGCTATAAAGGTGCACTACGGGTATCTCCGAAGGTGTCTGTTGGGTTGGCACGAATCGAGACTGGGATTTGTCACTCTGCGTGACGGAGAGGTATCTCTGGGCCCACTCGGTAGGACATCATCATAATGTGCACAATGTGACCAAGGGGTTGATCATGGGATGATGTGTTACGGAACGAGTAAAGAGACTTTCCGGTAACGATATTGAACAAGGTATCGGGAGACCGACGATCGAATCTCGGGCAAGTACAATACCGCTAGACAAAGGGAATTGTATACGGGATTGATTGAATCCTCGACATCGTGGTTCATCCGATGAGATCATCATGGAACATGTGGGAGCCAACATGGGTATCCAGATCCCGCTGTTGGTTATTGACCGGAGAACGTCTCGGTCATGTCTGCATGGTTCCCGAACCCGTAGGGTGTACACACTTAAGGTTCGATGACGCTAGGGTTATAAAGGAAGTTTGTATGTGGTTACCGAATATTGTTCGGAGTCCCGGATGAGATCCCAGACATCACAAGGAGTTCCGGAATGGTCCGGAGGTAAAGATTTATATATGGGAAGTCCTGTTTTGGTCACCGGAAAAGTTTCGGGTTTTATCGGTAACGTACCGGGACCACCGGGAGGGTCCCGGGGGTCCACCAAGTGGGGCCACCATCCCCGGAGGGCTGCATGGGCCAAGTGTGGGAGGAGACCAGCCCCAGGTGGGCTGGTGCGCCCCTCCACAAGGGCCCAAGGCGACTAGGGTTTGGGGAGGGGGCGCACCCACCTAACTTGGGGGCAAGTTTCCCCTCTCTCCCCCCCTTGGCCGCCCCCCCAGATGGGATCTTGGGCTGGCCGCCGCCCCTAGGGTGGAACCCTAGGTGGGGGCGCAGCCCCCCCCCCCCTCTCCCCCTATATATAGTGGAGGCAAAGGGGCAGCCCAACACACGAAGTTTCTTCTCCTGTTGGCGCAGCCCTACCTCTCTTTCTCCTCATACCTTGCGGTGCTTGGCGAAGCCCTGCAGGATTGCCATGCTCCTCCACCACCACCACGTCGTTGTGCTGCTGCTGGATGGAGTCTTCCCCAACCTCTCCCTCTCTCCTTGCTGGCTCAAGGCATGGGAGACGTCACCGGGATGCACGTGTCTTGAACGCGGAGGTGTCGTCCGTTCGGCACTAGGATCTCCGGTGATTGGATCACGACGAGTACGACTCCTTCAACCCCGTTCTCTTGAACGCTTCCGCTTAGCGATCTACAAGAGTATGTAGATGCATTCTCCTATCTCTCGTTGCTAGTTTCTCCATAGATAGATCTTGGTGACTCGTAGGAAAATTTTGAATTTCTGCTACGTTCCCCAACAGTGGCATCATGAGCTAGGTCTATTGCGTAGATTCTTTGCACGAGTAGAACACAAAGTAGTTGTGGGCGTTGATTTTGTTCAGTATGCTTACCGTTACTAGTCCAATCTTGTTTCGACGGTATTGTGGGATGAAGCGGCCCGGACCAACCTTACACGTACACTTACGTGAGACAGGTTCCACCGACTGTTGCATAAGGTGGCTAGCGGGTGCCAGTCTCTCCCACTTTAGTCGGAATGGATTCAATGAAAAGGGTCCTTATGAAGGGTAAATATCAATTGGCATATCACGTTGTGGTTTTGCGTAGGTAAGAAATGTTCTTGCTAGAAACCCATAGCAGCCACGTAAAACATGCAAACAACAATTAGAGGTCGTCTAACTTGTTTTTGCAGGGTATGCTATGTGATGTGATATGGTCAAAAGAATGTGATGAATGATATGTGATGTATGAGATTAATCATGTTCTTGTAATAGGAATCACGACTTGCATGTCGATGAGTATGACAACCGGCAGGAGCCATAGGAGTTGTCTTAATTTATTTTATGACCTACGTGTCATTGAACAAACGCCATGTAATTACTTTACTTTATTGCTAACCGGTAGCCATTGTAGTAGAAGTAATAAGTTGGCGAGACAATTTCATGGAGACACGATGATGGAGATCATGATGATGGAGATCATGGTGTCATGTCGGTGACGATGATGATCATGGAGCCCCGAAGATGGAGATCAAAAGGAGCAAGATGATATTGGCCATATCATGTCACTTTTTGATTGCATGTGATGTTTATCATGTTTATACATCTTATTTGCTTAGAACGACGGTAGTAAATAAGATGATCCCTCATTTAAATTTCAAGAAAGTGTTCCCCCTAACTGTGCACCGTTGCGAAAGTTCGTCGTTTCGAAGCACCACGTGATGATCGGGTGTGATAGATTCTAACGTTCACATACAACGGGTGTAAGCCAGATTTACACACGCGAAACACTTAGGTTAACTTGACGTGTAAGCCAGATTTACACACGCGAAACACTTAGGTTAACTTGACGAGCCTAGCATGTACAGACATGGCCTCGGAACACAAGAGACCGAAAGGTCGAGCATGAGTCGTATGGTGGATACGATCAACATGAAGATGTTCACCGATGATGACTAGTCCGTCTCACGTGATGATCGGACACGGCCTAGTTGACTCGGATCATGTATCACTTAAGATGACTAGAGGCATGTCTATCTGAGTAGGAGTTCATAAGATGAACTTAATTATCCTGAACATAGTCAAAAACCCTTTGCAAATTATGTCATAGCTCGTGCTTTAGTTCTATTGTTTTAGATATGTTCCTAGAGAAAAAATAGTTGAAAGTTGACAGTAGCGATTACGCGGACAGTAGAAAGCTTATGTCCTTAATGCACTGCTCAGTGTGATGAACCCCAAACACCGTCTATGGATGTTGCGAACATCGGACATACACGTTTTGATAACTACGTGATAGTTCAGTTAAACGGTTTAGAGTTGAGGCACCAAAGACGTTTTCGAAACGTCGCGGAACATATGAGATGTTTCGAGGGCTAAAATTGGGATTTCAGGCTCATGCCCACGTCAAGAGGTATAAGACCTCCGACGATTTTCTTAGCCTGCAAACTAAGGGAGAAAATCTCAATCGTTGAGCTTGTGCTCAGATTTTCTGAGTGCAACAATCACTTGAATCGAGTGGGAGTTGATCTTCCAGATGAGATAGTGATGTTTCTCCAAAGTCATTGCCACCAAAGCTGCTAGAGCTTCGTGATGAACTATAAACATATCAGGGATAGATATGATGATCCTTGAGATATTCGCGATGTTTGACACTGCGAAAGTAGAAATCAAGAAGGAGCGTCAATTGTTGATGGTTGGTGAAACCACTAGTTTCAAGAAGGGAAAGGGCAAGAAGGGATACTTCATGAAACGGCAAATCAGCTGTTGCTCTAGTGAAGAAACCCAAGGTTGAACCCAAACCCAAGACTAAGTGCTTCTGTAATAAGGGGAACAACCAATGGAGCAGGATTACCCTAGATACTTGGTAGATGAGAAGGCTGGCAAGGTCGATAGAAGTATATTGGATATAAATTATGTTAATGTGTACTTTACTAGTACTCCTAGTAGAACCAGGGTATTAGATACCGTTCGGTTGCTAAAGTGTTAGTAACTCGAAATAAAAGCTACGGAATAAACGGAGACTAGCTAAAGTTGAGCTGACGATATGTGTTGGAAGTGTTTCCAAGGTTGATGTGATCATGCATCGCACGCTCCCTCTACCATCGAGATTGGTGTTAAACCTAAATAATTGTTATTTGGTGTTTGCGTTGAGCATAGACATGATTGGATTATGTCTATCGCAATACGGTTATTCATTTAAGGAGAATAATGGTTACTCTGTTTATTTGAATAATACCTTCAATGGTGTTGCACCTAAAAGGAATGGTTTATTGAATCTCGATCGTAGTGATACACTTTTTCATGCCAAAAGATATAAGATAGTAATGACAGTACCACTTGTGGCACTACCATGTAAGTCATATTGGTATAATACGCATGAAGAAACTCCATGCTGATGGATCTTTGGACTCACTCATTTTTGAAATGTTTGAGACATGCGAACCATGTCTATTAGTGTATATGCATGAAGGAACTCCATGCAAATTGACCGTTTGGACTCACTTGATTTTGAATCACTTGAGACATGCAAATCATACCACATGGGCAAGATGACTGAAAGCCTCGTTTTTCAGTAAAATGGAACAAGAAAGCAACTTGTTGGAAGTAATACATTTTGATGTGTGCAATCCAATGAGTGTTGAGGCACGTAGTGGATATCGTTATGTTCTTACTTCACGGATGATTTGAGTAGATACTGAGTATATTTACTTGATGAAACACAAGTCTGAATTATTGAATGGTTCAAGTAATTTCAGAGTAAAGTTGAAGATCATCGTAAGAGGATAAAATGTCTATGATATGATCATAGAGATGACTATCTAAGTTACGAGATTTGGCACGCAATTAAGACACTATGGAAATTGTTTCACAATTAATACCGCCTGGAACACCATAGTGTGATGGTGTGTCCGAACATCATAGTTGCACCCTATTGGATATGGTGCGTACCATGATGTCTCTTATCGAATTACCACTATCGTTCATGGGTTAGGCATTAGAGATAACCGCACTCACTTTAATAGGGCACCACGCAATTCTGTTGAGACGACACCGTTTGAACTATGGTTTGGAGAAACCTAAGTTGTCGTTTCTTAAAAGTTTGGGGCTGCGACGCTTATGTGAAACAGTTTCAGGATGATAAGATCGAACCCAAAGCAGATAAAATGCATCTTTATAGGACACCCAAAAACAGTTGGGTATACCTCCTATCTCAGATCCGGAAGCAAAAGTAATTGTTTCTAGAAACGGGTCCTTTCTCGAGGAAAAGTTTCTCTCGAAAGAATTGAGTGGGAGGATGGTGGAGACTTGATATGGTTATTGAACCGTGACTACAATTAGTGTGTAGCAGGGCACAGGAAGTTGTTCCTGTGGCACCTACACCAATTGAAGTAGAAGCTTATGATAGTGATCATGAAACTTCGGATCAAGTCACTACGGTACCTCGTAGGGTGACGAGGATGCATACTACTTAAGAGTGGTACAGTAATCCTGTCTTGAAGGTCATGTTGCTAGACAACAATGAGCCTACGAGCTATGGAGAAGCAATGGTGGGCCCATATTCCAACAAATGGTTAGAAGCCATGAAATCCGAGATAGGATCCATGTATCAGAACAAAGCATGGACTTTGGTGGACTTACCCATTGATCAGCAAGCCATTGAGATAAATGGATCTTTAAGAAGAAGACGGACGTGGACGGTAATGTCACTGTCTGTGAAGCTTGACTTGTGGCGAAGAGTTTTTCACAAGTTCAAGGAGTTGACTATGATGAGATTTTCTCATCCGTAGTGATGCTTAAGTCCGTCGGAATCATGTTAGCATTAGCTGCATTTATGAAATCAGCCAATTGGATGTCAAAACGAGTTTCCTTACCAGTTTTCGTAAGGAAAGGTTGTATGTGATACAATCAGAAAGATTTTGTCGATCCTAAGGATGCTAAAAGGTATGCTGGCTCCAGCGATCCTTCTAAGGACTGGAGTAAGCATCTCGGAGTTAGAATGTATGCTTTGATGAGATGATCAAGATTTTGGATTTATACAAAGTTTATGAGAAACTTGTATTTCCAAAGAAGTGAGTGGGAGCGCTATAGAATTTCTGATGAGTATATGTTGTTGACATATTGTTGATCAGAAAATGATGTAGAATTTCTAGAAAGCATATAGGGTTATTTGAAAAGTGTTTTTCAATGGAAGACCTGGATTAAGCTACTTGAACATTGAGCATCAAGATCTATGAGGATAGATCAGAAACGCTGAATGGTACTTTCAAATGAGCACATACCTTGACATGATCTTGAAGGTGTTCAAGATGGATCAATCAAAGAAGGAGTTCTTGCCTGAGTTGTAAGGTATGAAGTTAAGACTTAAAGCTCGACCACGGCAGAAGAGGGAGAAAGGACGAAGGTCGTCCCCTATGCTTCAGACGTAGGCTCTATAGTATGCTATGTTGTGTACCGCACTGGAAGTGTGCCTTGCCATGAGTCAGTCAAGGGGTACAAGAATGATCCAGGAATGGGGATCATTGGACAGCGGTCAAAATTGTCCTTGGAGTAAATAAGGACATGTTTCTCAATTATGGAGGTCATAAAGAGTTCGGCGTAAAGGGTTACATCGATGCAAGCTTTAACACCTATCCGAGTGACTCTGAGTAGCAAACCGGATACGTATAGTGGAGAAACCATTTGGAATAGCTCCAAGTGGAGCGTGGAAGTAGCATTTACAATATGACATAGAGAATTGCGAAGTACATACGGATCTGAATGTTGCAGACCCGTTGACTAAAACCTCTCTCACAAGCAAATATGAACAAACCCCAGAACTCATTGAGTCTTAATCACATGGTGATGTGAACTAGTTTAGTGACACTAGTAAACTCTTTGGATGTTGGTCACATGGCGATGTGACCTATCAGTGTTAATCACATGGCGATGTGAACTAGATTATTGACTCTAGTGCAAGTGGGAGACTGTTGGAAAAATGACCTAGAGGCAATAATAAATTAGTTATTATTATATTTCCTTGTTCATAATAATCGTTTATTATCCATGCTATAATTGTATCGATAGGAAACTCAGATACATGTGTGGATACATAGACAACACCATGTCCCTAGTAAGCCTCTATTGACTAGCTCGTTGATCAATAGATGGTTAAGGTTTCCTGACCATGGACATTGGATGTCGTTGATAACGGGATCACATCATTAGGAGAATGATGTGATGGACAAGACCCAATCCTAAGCATAGCACAAAGATTGTAGTTCGTATGCTAAAGCTTTTCTAATGTCAAGTATCATTTCCTTAGACCATGAGATTGTGCAACTCCCGGATACCGTAGGAATGCTTTGGGTGCACCAAACGTCACAACGTAACTGGTTGGCTATAAAGGTGCACTACGGGTATCTCTGAAAGTGTCTGTTGGGTTGGCACGAATCGAGACTGGGATTTGTCACTCCGCATGACGGAGAGGTATCTCTGGGCCCACTCGGTAGGACATCATCATAATGTGCACAATGTGACCAAGGGGTTGATCACGGGATGATGTGTTACAGAACAAGTAAAGAGACTTGCCGGTAACGAGATTGAACAAGGTATCGGGATACCGACGATCGAATCTCGGGCAAGTAGAATACCGCTAGACAAAGGGAATTGTATACGGGATTGATTGAATCCTCGACATCGTGGTTCATCCGATGAGATCATCGTGAAATATGTGGGAGCCAACATGGGTATCTAGATCCCGCTGTTGGTTATTGACCGGAGAACGTCTCGGTCATGTCTGCATGGTTCTCGAACCCGTAGGGTCTACACACTTAAGGTTCGATGACGCTAGGGTTATAAAGGAAGTTTGTATGTGGTTACCGAATGTTGTTCGGAGTCCCATATGAGATCCCGGACGTCACGAGGAGTTTCGGAATGGTCCGGAGGTAAAGATTTATATATGGGAAGTCCTGTTTTGGTCACCGGAAAAGTTTCGGGTTTTATGGTAACGTACCGGGACCACCGGGAGGGTCCCGGGGGTCCACCAAGTGGGGACACCATCCCCGGAGGGCTGCATGGGCCAAGTGTGGGAGGGGACCAGCCCCAGGTGGGCTAGTGCGCCCCCCACAAGGGCCCAAGGCGCCTAGGGTTTGGGGAGGGGGCGCACCCACTAACTTGGGGGGCAAGTTTCCCCTCTCCCCCCCTTGGCCTCCCCCCCAGATGGGATCTTGGGCTGGCCGCCGCCCCAAGGGTGGAACCCTAGGTGGGGGCGCAGCCCCCCCTCTCTCCCTATATATAGTGGAGGCAAAGGGGAAGCCCAACACACGAAGTTTCTTCTCCTGTTGGCGCAGCCCTACCTCTCTTTCTCCTCATATCTCGCAGTGCTTGGCGAAGCCCTGCAGGATTGCCACACTCCTCCACCACCACGCCATTGTGCTGCTGCTGGATGGAGTCTTCCCCAACCTCTCCCTCTCTCCTTGCTGGATCAAGGCATGGGAGACGTCATCGGGCTGCACGTGTGTTGAACGCGGAGGTGCCGTCCGTTCGGCACTAGGATCTCCGGTGATTTGGATCACGACGAGTATGACTCCTTCAACCCCGTACTCTTGAACGCTTCCACTTAGAGATCTACAAGGGTATGTAGATGCACTCTCCTCTCTCTCATTGCTAGTTTCTCCATAGATAGATCTTGGTGACTCGTAGGAAAATTTTGAATTTCTGCTACGTTCCCCAACAGGGTGGAAGACTTTCCTTCCGTATTGTGGAGCATTAATACCACCCCCAATAGATCTACGAGTTATACACCTTTCTTCATGGTTTATGAAGCAGAAGCAGTTCTCCCCAGTGACATTCGCCATGACTCGCCTTGGGTGGCAGCTTATGTTGAAGCGGACAACGAGCAAGCACGCCAAGACGCATTGGACCTGCTAGATGAAAAACAGGACATAGCGGCAGCTCGTTCCGTGATTTATCAGCAAGATCTGCGGCGTTATCACAGCCGTCGGGTTAAAACCAGAGCGTTTCAAGAAGGCTACTTAGTGCTCCGGCTTATCCAGGATCAGACCGATATGCACAAGTTATCCCCACCTTGGGAAGGACCCTTTGTGGTCAGCAAGAATCCGAACAACGGGTCATACTACCTTATCGATGTTCGAGAGCACAAAAACTCACACAAATCAGAGGAGGAGACCCGCCAGCCGTGGAATATTGCTCATCTTCGGCCATACTACACCTGAGCCATAGGCTCCTATTATTTACATATTCTTGACAATGTATATATTATGATCAATATAATAAACCGGCATCCTTGCTAAAGCGGGGCCTCTGCCGTTCTTCCTTCAAGTTTTCTTTGTTACATGGGGGCTTCTGTTTATAAAGCGGAGTTCTGATTGTCCATTAATCCGGCTTATAAAGCTACAAAAAAAGCTTGGGGGCTTCATACCCAACATCATAAGGAGCCAAAGAGAGTTTGTTGCAAAGCACAACTCAAACATAGGCGCCCACTGAGCACAACTCAAAATATTGCTTGGGGGCTCTTTTGGTTCTACAAGAACAAAGAGTCTATAACCTTGCAATAGGCTATAAAAGCCAGTCTTGGAAGCCAGGTGTATTCACCTAAAACCCCGGGTTATCCTGCCTTTTTAAGTAAGTCACTCCGTCCAGGTAATCCTAGTAAGACCCGTCGAACGTTTGACAAGTCAATCTTATAAAGACCCTAAACTTGTCGTCGTTAAATTGATGATTGGTTAATGTGAGGTCCATCTTATAAGGCTTTGTAAAGTGGCTTAACTCAGTGGCCTGGCAGCCCATGAAAAGCCTCGCCTTTTTGCGTGTTCTCTTCGCAAGTTTTTCTTTTCGATGTTTATTTTGATGAGGTTTATATTAAATCCGGTGTTTACTAACCCGGTCTGGTTTTTGAGTTGCCAAGTACAAAATTACAAGATGACAAGTGTTAATTGACCCGGCTTGGTTTTCAACTATAAGTGGTCAGTACACGATCAACAATAATCCGGTGTTTGTTAAACCGGTCTGGCTTTGACTACAAGTCGCCAGTACGATATATGGATAATCTGGTGTTTATTATAACCCGATACGGCTTCATTATAAACTGGAAAAACATGGTGGGAGTTATCAGTACTCAAGATTTGGGTTATCACCCTTACTACAATAAGTTGGTAAACCAACGATGTGATTCAATGTCACAGGTATGATATATTTCATATTTTCTTAAAAGTACAGCCTTGGTTATAAACCCTGGTTTTATGTTGGGTGTTATAACCCGTCCGGCGGTAAACTTCCAGGACACTTTAAGCTTATTGTATGCAGAAACAGGATTGAATAAAGCTGCTAAGCATCATAAGAAGACATAGCATAATCATGATGGATTAACAATATTGCAAAGTGAATATGCACGATGGCATAGCAGACCAAGTGTTTAAACTAGCCTATTACAAGGTGCTTTGATGGCCCAAAAGGATAATTGTTTATCACACGGATTGTAGAGTGCAGAAGCTAAACTGGCCTCCGGATCATGATTCTTCACCAGGCTGACCTGAAGGTTGTGGATCATCATGCGTCGGTTCATCTTCCTCTCCACCCAGAGGCTGGAAGTCAATGGTTTCCCAGTCAATCCTAGTTAAGGCTTAGAATATAGCTTCGTCACTTATAAGGGTGCAACATCAGGGTCATATGTATGCTTATGGATTGGCGGGATAAGATTTTGCACATCATAAGTCGGTGCGTCAACCTGTTTGTTGTTGGCATCATAAATCGTCTGGTAAAATGACAAATCAGTATCTTCCACCAGCTTGCTTGCGAGTGGACGCATTTCCTTTGTTAGGGCCCCGAGGTCGTCATTATCAAATTCTGACACGTCCTCTTTTTGGCTTGGATAGCCGTTTCCAATATCCTCCGGATCAAGGTCAGATATCCATGCCTTGGCCCGAGTTAATGCAGTAAGAGCACCGGCCCTAGCAGCTGATTTCTTCAGTTCCTCAATCTGGGCAAGCATCATAGATAACTTTTCCAACGTTACCTTGATTAAAGTTGGGGCGGTTTATTATGTGAAGCTGTGCAGATGACCCATTGAGCGCCGGTATATAATTGCTCTATCAGTGTATAAGCAGCCTTCAGTTTTGTGCACATATCTGAGCCAAGATGAGTAACGCGGCTACCTGCAATGGTCAACATATTAATAAATCGGTAGTTTCATGGATGTTGCTCATTTAAAGCTTATGAAGAGGATATTTACCGAAGACAGCAATGGTCATAGCATTGATTTGCCGCTTCAAGCCAGTCAGTTATTCTACTACTGGATTAAGGGCTGCCTCAGCGTCTTCCGCCCGCTTTAGCAGAGTTGCTTTTTCAGCATCCCATTCTGCCTGTTCGCTTTTAAAGTTGTCCTTCAGTTGTTCCATGGCTGTTAAAGCGCTGGTCAGTTCTTCTTTAGCCTTGGAAGTTTCTTCTTGTTGGGATTTGATATTTTCTTGAAGGTCGGCGATTTGAGAGTCCTTTTTGCTCAGATAAGCCTGGAAGAGACATTTAATAAGTTGGTAGTGCATATTGGAAGTCCCAAGCACATAACAAGTTATACACTTGGCACTTGGGGGCTAATGCATATTGCTTCTTATCAACTGTCATTTTAAGTCCCAAGCACATAACAAGTTATACACTTGGCACTTGGGTGCTAATGCATATTTTCTCAAGTCAAGATTATGGTTTTTTCCTCCTCAGTCGGATTACAAAGATGATTATCAAGAATTTTGGAAGCTTCATGACAGAAAGGTACTGGTTCATCCTAAAGGTATAAACTGGTCCCTAGGGGCTATGCAAGCAAAGTTAAATATTGTTCTGCTACAAGTCCTGGTTCACATTAATATTATGAACCGACCCTGAGGGGCTACTGGAATTGATAGTCTAAGTCAGTCATAAGGAAAGGCAACTTATGCAGAGTGAGTGATATTTACCTCATACCGCTCCTTCATCAGGCCCACTAAACCGGCTTCATAGTCGCGGCTTGTGTACATGCGGTTTAAGAATCCAGAATGAATATCTTGGGCGTTGAGGTGGGCATAGCTTGATAAATCTGTTTTTCACTTGCCCTTGTCCATAGCAGAAAATTCTTCCTTGGCACTATGCTTTGATAAAGCGATAGGATTTCCAGGGGAGGTATGACCAATGCCAGTAACGACAAGATCATCATCAGCACCTTTAGCTGGGCTTGGCGTATCATCAGCATGAGCCGGTGGATCAATATCCATGTGTTTAGCTTCAGTTGCTTGATCCGGCAATGACGGGCCATCAGGAATATTGTCAGCATCTGGGTGTGACGGTTCAGGAGTCTTTTCCGTTTCATCCTGATTGGCGTATTCAGTCGGTTTATTCACTTTAGCCTTCTTTCTGGCTCTGGCTTTGGCCCTGGAAAACAATAAATATGCATCAGAACAGTGCAAGGATCAAAAATATAATGGTTTGACGTGTTAGTAAAATCTGCTCACCCAGGAACCGTTTTAAGGGTTGGAAGCTTCGTCCCTGTGGAGTCGCCAGAAGATGAATGGGAGGTTCCCTGGTAATTCGAGTCAGACGGATTAAGAGGATATCGGAAATAACCCAGCCTGGGACAAGGTGTATCAGAAGTACAAGAGACCTCTTGGCAGCGTTTACTAACCGGAGATTTCGGTAAACCGGAGGAAGTAACCACTTGGCCGCTATGCCGGGTTGTGCGGCGAGCTTCATGCTGCCGCATCTTCAAAAGAAAGTGCGGATCCAAATAAGCTAGAGCGTGTGAAAATCTTACTTTTCGGACTGCTTGACGGATTTTCGGTGTTGGCAGAGGATCTGAGTCGGAAGAAAGAATAATTACCTCTACATCACCGGCACAGCTAGCCTCCGCATCATCCTGATAATGATCATTGTCAATGAGGTGTATGAAAAAAGAACCAAGAGAATCAAGTTCTACCTCTGACTCCGGGTCATCAAGCTCTTCATCATTGGGTAGGTCAGGGGACTCGGCGGTTTTCTTCTTCGCAGGTTTCTTTGTAACTTTGGTCTTAGTGCGAGGTGCTTTCGCCGACTTATCCTGCGGTTTCGCCGGTTTATCCTGTGGCTTCCTCTTCCAGAACGGATCATCACCCTGCAAAGATGGATGACAAGTTATAAAGAAATATTTAAAAGGGGTTGGATTAAGACAAGAATGATGCAATTCTTACAACTGGCAGTTTATTGGGGACACAGAAAGGACTAAGCCCTGTCTTGCTGCATTCAGATACCGGTTCATCCAGCATCTTCTTGACAGCCTCAGTAATTTCCTCGTCAGTTAGCTAAATATCAATGTGCCGCTGAGGGTCTTTGACATTCCCTGTGTACTCGCACATTAAACCGGGGCGACGGCTTAAGGGCAAGATACTCCAAGAGACCCAGCAACAGAAAAAGTCGATGCCAGTTAGACCATTTGCCATAAAGGCTCGGAGCTTGGAAAGTTGTGGTGCATACTAAGCTCATTCCTTTGCAGTAAGTCGTTGAGGAACTGGATGTTTATTGGTAAGCCGGTGAGCACGATAACCCAGTAGAGGATTATCATCGACTGGAGTTGTGTTCTAACAGTAAAACCAAGTCTGATTCCAGTCTTTGGGGTGGCTATGATGCTTGACATGAGGGAAGTTGACATATTTCCTTTTTTGAATTGAAACTCCGCCAAGTTCAGTGTTGGGCCCGTCAGTAAATTCAGTATGGCGGTTTCACTAAAAGAAGTCTCTGAATAATTCAATAGTGGGTTCTTCCTGCAGATAAGCCTCGCAAAATACTTGAACATTGCAAATATTGGACACGGAGTTCGGTCCTATATCTTGAGGATGGATTTGAAAGCTAGCAAGCACATCACAGAAATTTTTTGATCTAGGAGGGCTAAACCCTCGACCCAGATGATCAGTAAACACAATCACCTCTCCATCCTTGGGTTCAGGAGAATTTTCTGGACTGGGGACTCTCCAGTGGATGATTTCTTTCTTCGCTAAAGCGCTGGTTGCGACAAGCCCGTTCAGCTGCTCTTCCATAACCCGGGAAGGTACCCAGTTACAAGCATAAAATTGTTTGGCCATTTGTTAAACAAGATCTGAAGGAACATTGGTGCCGGTTTAAGAAATCGTGATCAACTGCTAAAAGTAAAGGGGCGGGAAGTATTCAAGCGTGAAGGAGTTATAAACCGGAGATGTACATTATCAACTTGCATAAATAAGCAGTTGGCGGTTTAAGAGGGGACTAATGGTACCTGGCGGATTATAATTCAAAAGTTAAACTGCCCGCACGGATGTCAATTTTGAGATCTATGAGTGAAAAAACTGTTGAGTGTTGCACAAACAGGTTTTACAGATTGACGCCATAATTTTGGATCTACCGCAGTTCAAAAAAGGGAGAAAATTCTGAAACCCTAAGTTGTGACGGCGGAACAGTTAAGGTCCAGATGGGATGTTCTACCAAAAAAGAGATGTTGTGATGAGGGAAAATGGATTATGGCTATAGCCGCACAGGGAAAATGTCAAGTTTCTATCAAATATTCATGCGATAGTGAAAAACAAGTGAAGAACACTGATGAACATCGATGGATGCAGAAACCCTAGTGACAGATCTAGGGTGGAAGGAAAGAAGACTTACCGGTGTCACGGGAGCAGCGGAGAGGCACCGCGATTCTCTGGTAAGCTCAGGGTGATGCAGCGGCCGGAGTTGAGGTCGAGGACAGAGACTTGGCGGCGGCGGCTGAGCTTGAGCGTTGGGTTGACGCAAGGAGGAAGAAGAAGTAAAGAGGCATCAGGGGGAAAGGTAAAATGACCCTCGGGGTTATTTATAAGGCGAAGGGATAAGCGACATACACGAGAATCGAGGAGCCCAAACAAATGGTATGTGACAGAGTTGTCGCCTCAATTTTCGGAAGCTCATTAATAAAGGGGAGGTATGTATGGTTTTTTAATAAGCAGGTGATGTCATGGTGGTTTACTATAATCTTGGAAGATGACGTCATGGCGGATTACAAGGTTCACACGAAGGTGTTGAAGAAGGAATTTTCTTAGAGTGTTGAAGATTGACATGAACAGGTTCAAATCAATCTGGGGCCTAATGTTGGGGATATAAGTACTGAGTATAAACTGCCCAGGTGGGCCCGGGTTATACTAGTAACAAGTTATCCTTATTGAAGCCCATGAAGACAAGGAGTATGGCACTTTATTGTAGAGATTTAGAGGCCCAGGACCCAAAAGCGGATTAGGGACCGTAGACATAAACTGCCATATACTATGTAACTTGTGTTGTAAGGTAGGAAAGGGTAGAAACCGAGCCGGACACGAGTATGAGCTGGCCGGGATTCTGTAAACCGCTGGGCGTCAACCTATGTATATAAAGGGACGACCCGGCGGCGGTTCAAGGACAAAAAACAACAACTCAAGAGCCAGGCAAAGTGGATTCGCTCCCTGGTCATCGAAACCCCATCAATTCCACCACAACTGGATCGTAGGCTTTTACCTTCACCGCAAGGGGCCGAACCAGTATAAACTCCCCTTGTCCTTTGTCTGGTTTAACCCCTTTAAGCTAATCTCGTTGCGATGGCTCCATGACTAAGTCCTCACACTAGGACATCTGACGTGATAATTCCATGACACTATCCCTTTTCCACACTTGTGCTTCAAAGTAGCAACATGTTCTTCATGATAGAGAGTCTCGTATTTATCACTTTCATATACTAGTGGAAATTGTTCATTATAGAACTTGGCTTGTATATTCCAATGATGGGCTTCCTCAAATTACCCTAGGTCTTCGAGAGCAAGCAAGTTGGATGCACACCCACTTGGTTTCTTTTTGAGCTTTCATACACTTATAGCTCTAGTACATCCGTTGCATGGCAATCCCTACTCACTTGCATCGATATCGATTGGTGGACATCTCCACAGCCCATTAATTTGCCTAGTTGATGTGATACTTTCTCCTTATTTTTGTCTTCTCCACAACCACCATATTATATTTCACCTATAGTGTTATATCCATGGCTCACACTCATATATTGTGCGAAAGTTGAAAAAGTTTGAGAACACTAAAAGTATGAAACAATTGCTTGGCTTCTCATCGGGGTTGTGCATGATGAAATACTTTGTGTGATGAAGATGGAGCATAGCCAGACTATATGATTTTATAGGGATAACTTTCTTTGGGCATGTTATTTTGAGAAGACATGATTGCTTTATTAGTATGCTTGAAGCATTATTGTTGTTATGTCAATAAACTTTTGTTTTGGATCTTATGGATCTGAATATTCTTGCCACAATAAAGAAGATTGCATTAATAAATATGTTAGGTAGCATTCCACATCAAAAGTTATGTTTTTATCATTTACCTACTCGAGGACGAGCAGGAATTAAGCTTGGGGATGCTTGATACGTCTCCAACATATCTATAATTTGTTTTATTGTTCCATGCTATTATATTATCTATCTTGGATGTTTCATATGCATTATGGTGTTATTTTATATCATTTTTGGGACTAACCTAGTGCCCAGTGACAGTGTTTGTTTTCCCATTGTTTTTGACTTTTTGAGAAAGGAATATCAAACGGAGTCCAAACGGAATAAAACTTTCACGATGATTTTTCTTGGACCAGAAGACACCCAGAAGACTTGGGGAGGGGGTCAGAAGACTCACGAGGAGTCCACAAGCCCTCAGGGCGCGCCCTAGGTGGGCGCCCTTAGCTTGTGGACCCTCAGGAGTCCCCGAACCCTAATCTTTGCACTATAAATTCCCAAATATTACCCAACCACCAGAAGCGTCCACAAAAATACTTTTCCGCTGCCGCAAGCTTATGTTCTTCTGAGATCCCATCTTGGGTCCTTTTCCAGCGATTGCCCGGAGGGGGATTCGATCACAGAGGGCTTCTACACCAACCTTGCTGCCCTACCAATGATGTGTGAGTAGTTTAACACAGACCTACGGGTCCATAGCTAATATCTAGATGGCTTCTTCTCTCTCTTCGATCTTCAATACCATGTAATCCTCGATGTTCTTGGAGTTCTATCCAATGTAATCTTCTTTTGTGGTGTGTTTCTTGAGATCCGATGTGGGTTTTATGATCAGATTATCTACGAATATTATTAGAGTCTCCTCTAAACTCTTTTATGCATGGTTTAAATAGCTTTGTATTTCTCTCCGATCTATTCATTTGGTTTGGCCAATTAGATTGATCTATTTGCAATGGGGGAGGTGCTTTGTGATGGGTTCAATCTTGTGATGTCCTCACCCAATGACATAGTAGGGTTAGTGAGGCATGTATTGTATTGTTTCCATTAAGGGTAAAAAGATGGGGTTTATATCATATTGCTTGATCCGATCCCTCTACATCAAGTCATCTTGCTTAATGCGTTACTCTGTTCTCTTGAACTTAATACTCTAGATGCAGGCAGGAGTCGGTCGATGTGTTGAGTAATAGTAGTAGATGCAGGCAGGAGTCGGTCTACTTGTCACAAACATGATGCCTATATTCATGATCATTGCCTTAGATATTGCCATAACTATGCGCTTTTCTATCAATTGCTCAACAGTAATTTGTTTACTCACCATATGCTTTATTCAAGAGAGAAACCTCTAGTGAAACCTATGGCTCCCGGGTCTATTTCCTATCATATATTTTCAGATCTATAAAACCAAAAACCCCAAAATACCCTACTGCAATTAATTTACTTTTACTTTGTTTTACCTTTTAGTAATATTTTATATCTATCTCTATTAGATCTCATCCTTGCAAGTGACCATGGAGGGATTGACAACCCCTTTATAGAGTTGGGTGTAAGTGTTTGATTGTTTGTGCAGGTGCATATATTGGAGACTTGCTTGTACCTCCTACTGGGTTGATACCTTGGTTCCTAACTGAGGGAAATACTTATCTCTACTTTGCTGCATCACCTTTTCCTCTTCAAGGGAAAAAGCAACGCAAGCTCAAGAAGTAGCAGCAGCTCTTTCACTAGATCCTTGTACTTGGTGTTCTCACCACCTTGCCCATTAGATGTAGTTGCTCCGTTGCTTTCCTCTAAGTACGTGATCACACATAGGGTCTCCTATTGAGGTAGTAGCCATGTCTCACATGTGGAATGTGTTAGTTCGGAGAGGAGCGAGTTTAGCTTAGTTTAGATAGACCTTGCTCGAGCTCTAGTCGTTGGTCCATGTGGTGTCATAGGAGACGATGGTAGGTCCATGGGGATGACCGTAGGATGCTCCGCATCATCTCCCCCCAGGAAATATCCGATTTTGGATCAAAAACCTCATCACCATGGTAGGGAGAGAGATCCTTGACATTGAAGACGTAGCTCACGGTGTACTTGTCGCGTTGTAGGTCAATCTTTTATGCATTGTTTTTGTAGCGTGCTAGCACCTTGAAGGGTCTGTCAGCTCGAGGTAGAAGCTTGGACTTGCGTTCGTTGGGGAAGCAGTCCTTGTGAAGGTGTATCCACACAATACTCTAACTTGGAATATCATGGGTTGCTTGTTATGTTGATCTTGGTCGCGAGGCATTGTACTTGGCGCTTGATGGTGTGCCTTGTATCTTCATGCACCTTATTGAGATAGCTCGCTTGTGTACTTGCATCCATGTTGATACGCTCTTGTAGGGGTAGCGGTAGAATGTCCAATGGGGACAATGGGTTGAAACCATAGATGACCTCAAAGGGGGACTTGTCGATAGTCGAATGTCTTGCTCGATTGTAGGCGTACTCGGCGATGGGTAAGCACTCCTCCCACTCCTTGATGTTCTTCTTGATAAACACACATAAGAGAGTAGATAGTGTCCGGTTTGTGACCTCCGTTTGGCCGTCAGTTTGTGGATGGTATGTCGAAGAGAACAAGAGCTTGATTCCGAGCTTGGCGCATAGGGTCTTCCAAAACTAGCTAAGGAACTTGACGTCGCGGTCCAAGACAATCGTGTTTGGCACTCCATGTGGACGCAAGATTTCCCTACAAAAGAGATTGGCAACATGTGAAGCATCATCTATCTTGTTGCATGGAATAAAATGTGCCATCTTAGAGAAATGATCCACAACAACAAATACGGAATCTTTGCCATTTCTAGCTCTAGGCAAACCAAGCACAAAGTCCATACTAATATCTTCCCACGAGTGATATGGAATAGGAAGTGGCATATAGAGACCATGGGATTGAGATTTAGACTTAGCTTTGTGACATGTAGAGCATCGGTTGGTGTAGCGAGACACGTCGCGGAAAATCTTGGGCCAAAAGTAGTTCTTGGAGAGTGTGGCGAAAGTCTTGTCGCTTCCAAAGTGACCCATAAGTCCTCCTCCATGCGACTCTTGCAAAAGTAACAAGCGAAGAGAAGACTCGGGTATACAAAGTTTGTTAGCTCTCATTAGATAAGCATCCTTAATGTAATATCGCTCCCAAGATGTATGCATCAACCTTTTGGCATAAGGAATAGCAAAAGTAGGATCATGCACATACAAGTCTTTTATGTGCTCAAAGTGAATGACATTCAATTCAAGTTGAGTTACAAGCATGCATTTACGGGACAAAGCATCCGCCACAACACTTTCCTTACCTTTGATGTACTTGATAACATAAGGAAATGACTCAATAAACTCACTCCATTTGGCATGTCGCTTATTCAATAGTTTGACCTTTAAGATATTTAAGTGTTTCATGATTTGTATGAATGAAAAATTCATGAGGGCGAAGATAATGTTCCCACACATGCAAAACTCTCACTAAAGCATATAACTCTTTGTCATAAATGGGGTAGTTAAGTTGCGCTCTGGAAATTTTCTCACTAAAGTAAGCAATGGGGCGCTTCTCTTGCGTTAACACACCTCCTATGCCATTTCCACTAGCGTCGTAATGTACTTCGAAAGTTTTATCAAAGTTGGGCAAGGCAAGCAATTGAGCATGTGTAAGAAAATTCTTAAGCTCATGAAATGCAGTATCTTGGGATGGTCCCCAAACAAATCGTGCATTCTTCTTACTCAAGGCATGCAAAGGTGAGGCAATAGTTCTAAAGTCCTTAACGAATCTACGATAGAAACCGGCTAAGCCGAGGAAACTTTGCACTTGTTGCAAGTTGGTTGGTTGTGCCCAAGTTTTAATAGCATCAATTTTAGCTTCGTCTACATGAACACCCTTAGAAGACACAACAAACCCCAATAAAGCAAGCTTGTCTACACCAAATGTGCATTTCTCCATATTATCATAAAGGCGCTTGTTTCAAAGAGTTTGCAAAATGGTTCTAAGATGGGTGACATGATCTTCTAAAGACTCACTAAACACAAGTATATCATCAAATTAAACCACAACAAATACGCCAATGTAAGGTCGAAGGACATAATGCATTGATATGTCTCCAACATATCTATAATTTTTGATTGTTCCATGCTATTATATTATCCGTTTTGGATGTTTAATGGGCTTTACTAAGCACTTTTATATTATTTTTGGGACTAAACTATTAACCGAAGGCCCAGTGCAAATTGTTGTTTTCTTGCCTATCTCAGTGTTTCGCAGAAAAGGAATATCAAATGGAGTCCAAGCGGAATGAAACCTTCGGGAGAGTTATTTTTGGAACACACGTGATCCAGGGGACTTGGAGTGGACGTCAAGAAAGAAGCGAGGAAGCCACAAGGCAGGAAGGCGCGTCTGCCCCCCTGGGCGCGCCCCCGACCCTCATGGGCCCCTTGCAGCTCCACCGACCTACTTCTTCCTCCTATATATACCCATATACCCCGAAAACATCCAGCAGCACAATAGATCGGGAGTTCCGCCGCCGCAAGCCTCTGTAGCCACCAAAAACCTCTCGAGAGCCTGTTGTGGCACCCTGCTGGAGGGGGAATCCATCACCGGTGGCCAGCTTCATCATCCCGGCGCTCTCCATGACAAGGAGGGAGTAGTTCACCCTCGGGGCTGAGGGTATGTACCAGTAGCTATGTGTTTGATCTCTCTCTCTCATGTTCTTGATTTGGCACGATCTTGATGTATCGCGAGCTTTGCTATTATAGTTGGATCTTATGATGTTTCTCCCCCTCTACTCTCTTGTAATGGATTCAGTTTTCCTTTGAAGTTATCTTATCGGATTGAGTCTTTAAGGATTTGAGAACACTTGATGTATGTCTTGCATGTGCTTATCTGTGGTCACAATGGGATATTCACGTGATCTACTTGATGTATGTTTTGGTGATCAACTTGCGGGTTCCGTAACATTGTGAACTGATACGTCTTCGTCGTATCTATAATTTTTTATTGTTCCATGCCAATATTATACAACTTTCATATACTTTTGGCAACTTTTTATACTATTTTTGGGACTAACACATTGATACAGTGCCCAGTGCCAGTTCCTGTTTGTTGCATGTTTTTTGTTTTGCACAAAACCCATATCAAACGGAGTCCAAATGGGATAAAAATTGACGGAGATTTTTTTTGGAATATTTATGATTTTGGGGAAGAAGAATCAACGTGAGACGATGCCCGAGGGAGCCACGAGGCAGCTGGCGCGCCCCAGGGGGTCAGGCGCGCCCTGGGCCCTTGTGACCACCCCGTAAGGCGGTTGGTGCCCTTATTTCACCGCAAGAAAGCTAATATCCGGCTAGAAACCATGTTAAAATTTCAGCCCAATCAAAGTTACGGATCTCCGGGAATATAAGAAACGGTGAAAGGCCAGAATCTGGAGCGCAGAAACAGAGAGAGACAGAGAGACATATCCAATCTCGGAGGGGCTCTCACCCCTCCCACGCCATGAAGACCATGGACCAGAGGGGAAACCCTTCTCCCATCTAGGGAGAAGGTCAAGGAAGAATAACAAGAAGGGGGGCTCTCTCCCCCTCTCTCCCGGTGGCGCCAGAACGCAGCGGGGCCATCATCGTCACCGCGATCTACACCAACACCTCTGTCATCTTTACCAACATCTCCATCACCTTCCCCCATCTATATTCAGAGGTCCACTCTCCCGCATCCCGCTGTACCCTCTACTTGAACATGGTGCTTTATGCTTCATATTATTATCCAATGATGTGTTGCCATCCTATGATGTCTGAGTAGATTTTCGTTGTCCTATCGGTAATTGGTGAATTTCTATGATCGGTTTAATTTGCTTGTGGTTATGTTGTTGTCCTTTGGTGCCCATCATATGAGCACGCGCATGGATCATATCATAGGATTAGTTATATGTTGATAGGACTATGTATTGGAGGGCAAGAGTGACAGAAGCTTCAACCTAGCATAGAAATTGATGCATGCGGGATTGAAGGGGGACCAATATATCTTAATGCTATGGTTGGGTTTTAACTTAATGAACGTTAGTAGTTGCGGATGCTTGCTAATAGGTCCAATCATAAGTGCATAAAATTCCAAGTCAGGGATGACATGCTAGCAGTGGCCTCTCCCACATAAAACTTGCTATTGGTCTAGTAAAGTAGTCAATTGCTTAAGCACAATTTCACAACTCCTACCACCACTTTTCCACGCTCGTTATACTAATTTTATTGCTTCTTTATCTAAACAGCCCCTAGTTTTTATTTACGTGCTCTTTATATTCTTGCAAACCCATCCAATAACACCTACAAAGTCCTTCTAGTTTCATACTTGTTTTAGGTAAAGCGAACGTTAAGCGTGCGTCGATAGAACTTGTTGTATCGGTGGTCGATAGAACTTGAGGGAATATTTTTTCTACCTTTAGCTCCTTGTTGGGTTCGACACTCTTACTTATTGAAAGAGGCTACAATTGATCCCCTATACTTGTGGGTTATCAAGACCTTTTTCTCGTGCCGTTGTTGGGGAGTTATAGCGTGGGGTGAATATTCTCGTGTGTGCTTGTTTGCTTTATCACTAAGTAATTTTTATTTGCTGTTCTAAGTTGTTCTCTATATTTAGTTATGGATATGGAACACGAAATACCAAAAAAATTAGGTTTACTTGCTACTCATGGAGATGGGGAACCTCCTAAAACCCTCGATGCTCATTATGTGAAAGATATTATGTACTACTTTGGTAGTCCCGAGAAAACCCCATTCAACTTTATAATGGGAGTAACGTTGGATCAACATGAATACTTTAGGGATTATTGTTTGACTCAAAAAGGGAAACTATTATGGGATCAAATTCATATGTTGCATTGGTATGCTCGGGAACTGTGCTTGAGATATGATTATACTTGTTGCTCTAGGACAAAAGCTCCACACCTTCCCTTTTCATACAAATTTAATGATAATGAAACCTTAGCTTCTTATTCTAATGGTATATATGATTACTATGATGTGTAACAAATAGAAGAATCTGTTGCTTTTATGGGTGCTTATGAAATTGAATGTTTGTTTAAAGAGTGTGAAATCTTGGTGATGTTGTTTACAGACCTGAAAACTTTGCTATACTTAAATGTTGCTATGAGAATTATGAATTCAATTCCGATATTGATGATTTTATTGAGAGAGTCTCCTCTGTCCAAGAAGAGACTAATATTTTGCAGGAATCTATGGAAGAAGAAATTGATGAAACTGTGATCTCATTGGATGAAAAAGATGAGGAGGAGAGTGAAGAACAAAAGGAGGAAGAGCGGATTGATCATCCGTTCCCACCTTCTAATGAGAGTAACTCTTCAACTCATACATTGTTTAATTTCCCTTCGTGCTTACCGAAGGATGATTGCTATGATGATTGTTATGATCCTGTTGATTCTCTTGAAATACCCCTTTTTGATGATGCTTGCTATGCTTATGGCCATGATGCCAATATGAATGATGCTTATGGAGATGAACTTGCTATAGTTCCTTATGTTAAACATGAAATTGTTGCTATTGCACCCACGCATGATAGTCCTTTTATCTTTTTGAATTCTCCCTACTACACTATATCGGATAAGTTTGCCCTTATTAAGGATTATATTGATGGGTTGCATTTTACTACTACACATGATGATTTTGATAGATATAATATGCATGTGCTTGCTGATCCTACTTGCAATTATTGTGAGAGAGGAACTATATCTCAACCTCTCTATGTTTCCAATATGATAAAATTGCAAGAAACTGTTTATACTATGCATTGGCCTTTACTATGTATGCATGAATTGTTCTTTTATGACATGCCGATGAATAGGAAGAGAGTTAGACTTTCTTGTTGCATGATATATGTTACTTTGTTCTCACTACTAAATTACAAATCTTTGTTAATTAAAATTGGCTTTGATATACCTTGGGATCCGGGTGGATTCATTACTTGAGAACTATATGCCTAGCTTAATGGCTTTAAAGAAAGCGCTACCAGGGAGACAACCCGGAAGTTTTAGAGAGTCATTTATTTCTGTCGAGTGCTTTTATAAAGTTTAAAAACAAAAAAATAAAGAGGGGAACCCAAAACTTTTCAAAAAGGAAAGTGACAATGAGAGAGACAAGCATTGTTGAAGTGGGGGAGCTCCTTGAACTTTGTTCATGCTCATGGAAACTTTGTGAATCTTAATTACAGAAACTTTTCATCAAAAATAATTACCCCCTTGTACAATTCCATTGTATTATAAAAATAATGTGCCAAGGTTTGCCTTTAGGATGTTTAGATTGCTTGTTGGTTTGTGCGGTGCAAGACAGAAACTTTGGCTGTAGTGCCGGATTTTACATTTTTTACTGGAACGTCAAACGGTTCTGAAACTTTTTGCACTGTATTTATATACAAACTGTTTATTTTTCCTAATTTTGGAAGAATTTTTGGGATACCAGATGTATGGTGAATGTTCAGATTACTACAGACTGTGCTGTTTAAGACAGATTCTGTTTTTGATGCATAGTTTGCTTGTTTTGATGAAATTATCAATTTATATCAGTGGATTAAGCCATGTAAAAGTTATATTACAGTATATACAATGCAAAAACAAATTATGAATTGGTTTGCAACAGTACTTAGAGTAGTGATTTGCTTTATTATACTAACGGATCTTACCGAGTTATCTATTTAAGTTTTGTGTGGATGAAGTGTTCGAAGATCAAGGAGGTCTCGATATGAGGGAAAGGAGGAGAGGCAAGAGCTCAAGCTTGGGGATTCCCAAGGAACCCCAAGTAAATATTCAAGGAGACTCAAGCGTCTAAGCTTGGGGATGCCCCGGAAGACATCCCATCTTTCTTCAACAAGTATCGGTATGTTTTTGGATTCGTTTCGTTCATGTGATATGTGCAAATCTTGGAGCATATTTTGCATTTAGTTTTCACTTTTATTTTATGCACCATGCTGGTATGAGATAGTCCTTGGTTGATTTATAGAATTATCATTGCACTTCACTTATATCTTTTGAGTATGGCTTTATAGAATGCTTCATGTGCTTCACTTATATTATTTGAAGTTTGGATTGCCTGTTTCTCTTCACATAGAAAACCGCCATTTGTAGAATGCACTTTTGCTTCACTTAAATTTATTAGAGCATGGGCATATATTTTGTAGAAAGAATTAAACTCACTTGCTTCACTTATATCTATTTAGAGAGATGACAGGAATTGGTCATTCACATGGTTAGTCATAAAATCCAACATAAAACTTGTAGATCACTGAATATGATATGTTTGATTCCTTGCAATACTTTTGCAATATAAAGGTGGTGATATTAGAGTCATGCTAGTGGAGTAACTGTGAAATTGAGAAATACTTGTGTTGAGGTTTGCAAGTCCCGTAGCATGCATGTATGGTAACCGTTGTGTGACAAATTTGAAGCATGGAGTGTTCTTTGATTGCCTTCCTTATGAGTGGAGGTCGGGATCGCATGATGGTTAACTCCTACCAACCCTTCCCCTAGGAGCATGTGTAGTAGTACTTTGCTTCGAGGGCTAATAAACTTTTGCAATAAGTATATGAGTTCTTTATGACTAATGTGAGTCCATGGATTATACGCACTCTTACCTTTTCACAATTTGCTAGCCTCTACGGTACCGTGCATTGCCCTTTCTCACCTCGAGAGTTGGTGCAAACTTCGCCGGTGCATCCAAACCCCGTGATATGATACGCTCTATTACACATAAGCCTCCTTATATCTTCCTCAAAACAGCCACCATACTTACCTATTATGGCATTTTCATAGCCATTCCGAGATATATTGCCATGCAACTTCCATCATAATCATATACATGACTTGAGCATTTATTGTCATATTGCTTTGCATGATCGTAAGATAGCTAGCATGATGTTCATGGCTTGTCCGTTTTTTGATGCCATTGCTATGCTAGATCATTGCACATCCCGGTACACCGTCGGAGGCATTCATATATAGCCATATCTTTGTTCTGGATATCGAGTTGTAATATTGAGTTGTAAGTAAATAAAAGTGTGATGATCATCATTATTAGAGCATTGCCCCAATAAGGAAAGGATGATGGAGACTATGATTCCCCCACAAGTCGGGATGAGACTCCGGACTTTATGAAAAATAAAAGAGGCCAAAGAAGCCCCCCAAAAAACAAGAGGCCAAAGAAGCCCACAAAACATAAAAAAAGGGGAGAAAATAAAAAAAAATTGAGAGAAAAAGAGAGAAGGGGCAATGTTACTATCCTTTTACCACACTTGTGCTTCAGAGTAGCACCATGTTCTTCATATAGAAAGTATCTTGAGTTATCATTTTCATATACTTGTGGGAATTTTCATTATAGAACTTGGCTTGTATATTCTGATGATGGGCTTCCTCAAATGCCCGAGGTCTTCATGAGCAAGCAAGTTGGATGCACACCCACTTAGTTTCCAGTTTGAGCTTTCATACACTTATAGCTCTTAATGCATCTGTTGCATGGCAATCCCTACTCCTCACATTGACATCAATTGATGGGCATCTCCATAGCCCGTTAATTAGCCGCGTCGATGTGAGACTTTCTCCCTTTTTGTCTTCTCCACACAACCTCCATCATCATACTCTACTCCACCCATAGTTTTATGTCCATGGCTTACACTCATGTATTGTGTGAGGGTTGAAAAGGCTGAAGCGCGTTAAAAAGTATGAACCAATTGCTTGGCTGAAACCGGGGTTGTGCATGATGGGAGCATTTTGTGTGACGAAAATGAAGCATGGCCAAACTATATGATTTTGTAGGGATAAGCTTTCTTTGTCTATGTTATTTTGATAAGACATAATTGCTTTATTATTATGATTGAAGTATTATTATCTTAATGTCAAATGATAGACTATTTCTTTGAATCACTCGTCTTAATATTCATGCCATGATTAGATTACATGATCAAGATTGTGCTAGGTAGCATTCCACATCAAAAATTATCCTTTTTATCATTTACCTACTCGAGGACGAGCGAGAATTAAGCTTGGGGATGGTGATACATCTCCGTCATATCTATAATTTTTAATTGTTCCATGCCAATATTATACAACTTTCATGTAGTTTTGGCAACTTTTTAAACTATTTTTGGGACTAATATATTGATCCAGTGCCCGGTGTCAGTTCCTGTTTGTTGCATATTTTTTGTTTCGCAGCAAACCCATATCAAATGGAGTCCAAATGGGGTAAAAACTGACGGAGATTTTTTTGGAATATTTATGATTTTTGGGAAGAAGAATCAACGCGAGACGATGCCCGAGGGGCCATGAGGCAGGGGCACGCCCCAGGGGGTTAGGCACGCCCTGGTCCCTCGTGGCCACCCCGTAAGGCGGTTGGTTCCCTTCTTTCGCCGCATGAAAGCTAATATCCGGATAGAAATTGTCTTAAAATTTCAGCCCAATCGGAGTTATGGATCTCCGGGAATATAAGAAATGGTGAAAGGCCAGAATCTGGAGAGAAGAAACAGAGAGAGACAGAGAGACAGATCCAATCTCGGAGGGGCTCTCGCCCCTCCCATGCCATGGAGACCATGGACCAGAGGGGAAACCCTTCTCCCATCTAGGGAGAAGGTCAAGGAAGAAGAATAAGAAGAAGGATGGCTCTCTCCCCCTCTCTCCCGGTGGCGCCGGAACGCCGCCGGGGCCATCATCGTCACCGCGATCTACACCAACACCTCTGTCATCTTCACCAACATCTCCATCACCTTCCCCCATCTATATTCAGTGGTCCACTCTCCCGCAACCCGATGTACCCTCTACTTGAACATGGTACTTTATGCTTCATATTATTATCCAATGATGTGTTGCCATCCTATGATGTCTGAGTAGATTTTCGTTATCCTATCGGTAATTGGTGAATAGCTATGATTGGTTTAATTTGCTTGTGGTTATGTTGCTATCCTTTGGTGCCCATCATATGAGCGCGCGCATGGATCACACAATTGGGTTAGTTGTATGTTGATAGGACTATGTATTGGAGGGCAAGAGTGACAGAAGCTTCAACCTAGCATAGAAATTGATGCATACGGGATTGAAGGGGGACCAATATATCTTAATGCTATGGTTGGGTTTTACCTTAATGAATGTTAGTAGTTGCGGATGCTTGCTAATAGTTCCAATCATAAGTCCATAGAATTCCAAGTCAGGGATGACATGCTAGTAGTGGCCTCTCCCACATAAAACTTGTTATCGGTCTAGTAAAGTAGTCAATTGCTTAGGGACAATTTCACAACTCCTACCACCACTTTTCCACACTCGCTATACTAACTTTATTTCTTATTTATCTAAACATCCCCTAGTTTTTATTTACGTGCTCTTTATATTCTTGCAAACCCATCCAACAACACCTACAAAGTCCTTCTAGTTTCATACTTGTTTTAGTTAAAGCGAGCATTAAGCGTGCGTAGAGTTGTATCGGTGGTCGATAGAACTTGATGGAATATTTGTTCTACCTTTAGCTCCTCGTTGGGTTCGACACTCTTACTTATCGAAAGAGGCTACAATTGGTCCCCTATACTTGTGGGTTATCATGAACTTAAGCATAGGGGTTGGCACACATTTTCGTCTTAACTCTCCAGTAGAAACTTTGGGGCACTCTTTGAAGTTATTTGTGTTGGTTAAATAGATGAATCTGAGATTGTGTGATGCATATCGTATAATCATACCCACGGACACTTGAGGTGACATTGGAGTATCTAGGTGACATTAGGGTTTTGGTTGATTTGTGTCTTAAGGTGTTATTCTCGTACGAACTCTAGATAGATCGAATGGAAATTATAGCTTCGTGTTATTTTACTACGGACTCTTGAATAGATCAATCAGAAAGAATAACTTTGAGGTGGTTTCGTACCCTACCATAATCTCTTTGTTTGTTCTCTGCTATTAGTGACTTTGGAGTGACTCTTTGTTGCATGTTGAGGGATAGTTATATGATCCAATTATGTTATTATTGTTGAGAGAACTTGCACTAGTGAAAGTATGAACCCTAGGCCTTGTTTCCTAGCATTGCAATACCGTTTACGCTCACTTTTACCACCTGTTACCTTGCTGTTTTTATATTTTTAGATTACAAATACTCATATCTACCATCCATATTGCACTTGTATCACCATCTCTTCGCCGAACTAGTGCACCTATACAATTTACCATTGTATTGGGTGTGTTGGGGACACAAGAGACTCTTTGTTATTTGGTTGCAGGGTTGTTTGAGAGAGACCATCTTCATCCTACACCTCCCACAGATTGATAAACCTTAGGTCATCCACTTGAGGGAAATTTGCTACTGTCCTACAAACCTCTGCACTTGGAGGCCCAACAACGTCTACAAGAAGAAGGTTGTGTAGTAGACATCAAGCTCTTTTCTGGCGCCGTTGCCGGGGAGGTGAGTGCTTGAAGGTATATCTTTAGATCTTGCAATCGAATCTTTTAGTTTCTTGTTTATCACTAGTTTAGTTTATAAAATAAAACTACACAAAAAAATGGAATTGAGTTTGCCTCATATGCTTCATCTTTTTAATATCTTTCATGAGAATGTTGGAAAGGAAAATTGTGCTCAAGTGCTAGAAGAAGAAGTCTATAAAATGTTTGGCACTAAATCTTTGAATGATGAGCATGATTGCAATGTTGTTAGTATGAACTCTTTGAATATCCATAGTACTAATGATGGTTGCACTAGTCATGATGAAAATGTCTCTTATAAGCATGTCAACTTTTGTGGAGTGCATAGAGTTTGCAAGTACACATCAAATAGGGAAGATCGATTTTTCAAGAGGCATAAGTATTTAGAAACTAAATGGTTGCCAGAAAGGCTAGATGCTTGTGCTGAAAATTTAAAATTTCTTTGCCATCCTTATGAACTTTGCAATGAACATGATCATTCAAATCCCCAATGCAAATTATTTTATGATCATATCGTGTCCAAAAATTGTGATGACTTGATTTCCCTTGCACATCATAATGAACTTCGTTTGATTTTGGGTTATGAAGAAATGAAACGTATAACTAAGGATATGCCAGAATTTGTCCTTGATGAAGTTCTTGATTTTGATCTAGAAGAAATTTTTATGTATTGTGCGGTGAATTGCATTGAAAATCCTTATATTGCCAATTACATAAAGAAAATAAAACAAATTGAAGATGAAGAGAATACTAATGAAAGGGAAGAGACTTCCCAATATCCTCCTATTATTTCTTATGATGAATCAGGTAACGAGGAGGAGTTTTCTATTCAACCAATCTCATTAATAAGGAACTCAAAAAATAGGGTTAAACCCACACATGATGTGAAGAAGAAAAAGAAAATGCGGAGAAGAAAAGGTAGAAAGGAATCCCTCTCAAATGATGTTGCTCCTATTACTCATTGTGATGATGATAATTGTTATACTATTGGTGCTATCCATACTATTAATGACGAGAGTGATTATGCTTATGATATGAAAAGGCCCAAGCTTGGGGATGCTATGTTTGGTGAGAATGACATGTTTGAGAATATATTTGCTGCAATTAATGTTTGTCCCAAGCTTGGGCATGCTACGTTTAATGAAGATGATATTTTTAGCCTCCTAAGTTTCGATGAGCAAATTTATTATGATGATAGCATGCCTCCTATTTATGATGAAAGTGGGTTTGGAAGAGTGTCAACTTTAGGAAGTAATGATCCCACTATTTTGGAGGGTGTTTAATCTTATAATATTTATGAAAGTGGATTTGGAGAGGTCATGACTTTATTTAGTGATCAATCCACTATTTTGGAAGAGGTTTCAATTGATTATGATGAGAACAAAGTTGCTACTTATGATGATTATTGTGATGAAACTTATGCTATAAAAAGTAGTGATGATTATATTTATAAAACTTGTCATGATTATGATTACCCTTTTTCTGAACATTACTCTTTTAATATGGAAACAATTTATAGTATTCGAGTCTCTTATGATACTCCCACTATTCCGAATGAGAAGAATTTTGCTTATGTGGAGAGTAATAAAAATTCTATGCTTGTAGATCATGAAAAGAATGCTTTATGTGATGGTTATATTGTTTAGTTCATTCATGATGCTACTTAAAATTATTATGAGGGAGGAACATATGCTTGTAGGAATTGCAATAATATCAAGTTTCCTCTCTATGTGCTTAAAATCTTGAAGTTTGCTTGTTTTGCCTTCCTATGCTAGTTGATTATTGTTCCCATAAGTTGTTTGCTCACAAAATCCCTATGCATAGGAAGTGGGTTAGACTTAAATGTGCTAGTCATATTATTCATGATGCTCTCAATTCTTATCTTTTACGTGAGCATCATTTGAAATCATCATGCCTAGCTAGGGGCGTTAAAGTTTAGCGCTTGTTGGGAGGCAACCCAATTTTATTTTTGTTTTGTGATTTTTGCTCCTGTTTAGTAATAAATAATTCATATAGCCTCTGTTTAGATGTGGTTTTATGTTTCAATTAGTGTTTGTGCCAAGTAGGACCTTTGGTAAGACTTGGGTGAAGTCTATGAGATCTTGCTATAAAAAACAGAAACTTTTGCGTTCACGAGATTAGCTGCCATTTTTTACTGGAGAGTGATTTTAGGTTGATTATTCTTGCAGATGATTAATAGTCAAATTACTCACGTCCAACAATTTATTTCAGAATTTTTGTAGTTACAGAAGTATTCGAATGATACAGATTACTACAGACTGTTCTGTTTTTGACAGATTCTGTTTTCATTGTGTTATTTACTTATTTTGATGAATCTATGAGTAATATCGAAGGGTATGAACCATAGAGAAGTTGGAATACAGTAGATATTACACCATTATGATTTTAGAATGAGTTCACAATAGTACCTAAGTGGTGATTTATTTTCTTATACTAACGGAGCTTACGAGTTTTCTATTGAGTTTTGTGTTGTGAAGTTTTCAAGTTTTGGGTAAAGATTCGATGGACTATGGAATAAGGAGTGGAAAGAGCCTAAGCTTGGGAATGCCCAAGGCACCCCAAGGTAATATTCAAGGACAACCAAGAGCCTAAGCTTGGGGATGCCCCGGATGGCATCCCCTCTTTCGTCTTCGTTCATTGGTAACTTTACTTGGAGCTATATTTTTATTCACCACATGATATGTGTTTTGCTTGGAGCGTCATTTTATTTTCTTTTGTTTTGCTTGATGTTTGAATAAAATACCAAGATCTTAAATTCTTAAATGTTATAGAGTCTTCACATAGTTGCATAATTATTCGACTACTCATTGATCTTCACTTATATCTTTCAGAGTAGTTTGTCATTTGCTCTAGTGCTTCACTTATATCTTTTGGAGCACGATGGTGGCTTTATTTTAAAGAAATAGATGAACTCTCATGCTTAACTTATATTATTTTGAGAGTCTTTAGAACAGCATGGTAATTTGCTTTGGTTATGAATTCAGTCCTAATATGATAGGCATCCAAGAGGGATATAATAAAAACTTTCATATAAAGTGCATTGAACACTATGATAAATTTGATACTTGATAATAGTTTTGAGATATAAAGGTGGTAATGTTAGAGTCATGCTAGTTGGGTAATTATGAAATTGAGAAATACTTGTGTTAAAGTTGGCAAGTCCTGTAGCATGCACGTATGGTGAACATTGTGTGACAAATTTGAAGCATGGGGTGTTCTTTGATTGCCTTCCTTATGAGTGGAGCTCGGGATCGCGCGATGGTTAACTCCTACCAACCCTTCCCCTAGGAGCATGAGTAGTAGTACTTTGCTTCGAGGGCTAATAAACTTTTGCAATAAGTATATGAGTTCTTTATGACTAATGTGAGTCCATGGATTATACACACTCTTACCCTTTCGCAATTTGCTAGCCTCTACGGTGTCGTGCATTGCCCTTTCTCACCTTGAGAGTTGGTGCAAACTTCGCCGGTGCATCCAAACCCCGTGATAAGATACGCTCTATCACACATAAACATCCTTATATCTTCCTCAAAACAGCCACCATACCTACCTATTATGGCATTTCCATAGCCATTTCGAGATATATTGCCATGCAACTTTCCACCGTTCCCTTTATCATGACACGCTCCATCATTGTCATATTGCTTTTGCATGATCATGTAGTTGACATCGTATTTGTGGCAAAGACACCTTTATAACTCTTTCATACATGTCACTCTTGATTCATTGCATATCCCGGTACACCGCCGGAGGCATCCACATAGAGTCATATTTTGTCCTAAGTATTGAGTTGTAATTCTTGAGTTATAAATAAATGGAAGTGTGATGATTTCCATTATTAGAGCATTGTCCCATGTGAGTAAAGGATGATGGAGACTATGATTCCCCCACAAGTCGGGATGAGACTCCGGACTTTAAAATAGAAGAGGCCAAAGAAGCACAAACAAAAAAAGAGGCCAAAGAAGCCCACCAATAAAAAAAGAGAAGAAGAAAATGAGAGAAAAAGAGAGAAGTGACAATGTTACTATCCTTTTTCCACACTTGTGCTTCAAAGTAGCACCATGATCTTCATGATAGAGAGTCTCCTATGTTGTCACTCTCATATACTAGTGGGAATTTTTCATTATAGAACTTGGCTTGTATATTCCAATGATGGGCTTCCTCAAAATGCCCTAGGTCTTCGTGAGCAAGCAAGTTGGATGCACACCCACTTAGTTTATTTTGATGAGCTTTCATACATTTATAGCTCTAGTGCATCCATTGCATGGCAATCCCTACTCCTCGTATTGACATCAATTGATGGCCATCTCCATGGCCTGTTGATTAGCTATGTCAATATGAGCCTTTCTCCTTTTTTGTTTTCTCACATAATCACTATCATCATACTCTACTCCATCCATAGTGCTATATCCATGGCTTACGCTCATGTATTGTGTGAGGGTTGAAAAGGCTGAAGTGCGTTAAAAAGTATGAACCAATTGCTTGGCTGAAACCGGGGTTGTGCATGATGGGAGCATTTTGTGTGATGAAAATGAAGCATGGCCAAACTATATGATTTTGTAGGGATAAGCTTTCTTTGTCTATGTTATTTTGATAAGACATAAACTGCTTGGTTAGCATGCTTGAAGTATTACTATTTTTATGTCAATATTAAACTTTTATATTGAATCTTTTGGATCTGAACATTCATGCCACAATAAAGAAAATTACATTGAGAAATATGCTAGGTAGCATTCCACATCAAAAATTCTGTTTTTATCATTTACCTACTCGAGGACGAGCAGGAATTAAGCTTGGGGATGCTTGATACGTATCCAACGTATTTATAACTTTTGATTGTTCCATGCTATTATATTATCCGTTTTGGATGTTTAATGGGCTTTACTAAGTACTTTTATATTATTTTTGGGACTAAACTATTAACCGAAGGCCCAGTGCAAATTGTTGTTTTCTTGCCTATTTCCGTGTTTCGCAGAAAAGGAATATCAAATGGAGTCCAAACGGTATGAAACCTTCGGGAGAGTTATTTTTGGAACACACGTGATCCAGGGGACTTGGAGTGGACGTCAATAAAGAAGCAAGGAAGCCACGAGGCAGGGAGGCGCGCCTGCCCCCCTGGGCGCGCCCCCGACCCTCGTGGGCCCCTTGCAGCTCCACTGACCTACTTCTCCCTCCTATATATACCCATATACCCCGAAAACATCCAGGAGCATAATAGATCGGGAGTTCCGCCGCCGCAAGCCTCTCTAGCCACCAAAAACCTCTCGGGAGCCTGTTCCGGCACCCTGCTGAAGGGGGAATCCATCACCGGTGGCCATCTTCATCATCTCGGCGCTCTCCATGATGAGGAGGGAGTAGTTCACCCTCGGGGCTGAGGGTATGTACCAGTAGCTATGTGTTTGATATATATCTCTCTCTCTCTCGTGTTCTTGATTTGGCACGATCTTGATGTATCGTGATCTTTGCTATTATATTTTGATCTTATGATGTTTCTCCCCCTTTACTCTCTTGTAATGGATTGAGTTTTCCCTTTGAAGTTATCTTATCGGATTGAGTCTTTAAGGATTTGAGAACACTTGATGTATGTCTTGCATGTGCTTATCTATGGTGACGATGGGATATTCGCGTGATCTACTTGATGTAAGTTTTGGTGATCAGCTTGCGGGTTCCGTAACATTGTGAACTTAAGCATAGGGGTTGGCACACGTTTTCGTGTTGACTCTCCGGTAGAAACTTTGGGGCACTCTTTGAAGTTCTTTGTGTTGGTTGAATAGATGAATCTGAGATTGTGTGATGCATATCGTATAATCATACTCATGGATACTTGAGGTGACATTGGAGTATCTAGGTGACATTAGGTTTTTGGTTGATTTGTGTCTTAAGGTGTTATTCTAGTACAAACTGTATGATAGATCGAACGGAAAGAATAGCTTCGTGTTATTTTACTACGAACTCTTGAATAGATCGATCAGAAAGAATAAGTTTGAGGTGGTTTCGTACCCTACCATAATCTCTTCATTTGTTCTACGCTATTAGTGACTTTGGAGTGACTCTTTCTTGCATGTTTAGGGATAGTTATATGATCCAATTATGTTATTATTGTTGAGAGAACTTGCACTAGTGAAAGTATGAACCCTAGGCCTTGTTTCCTAGCATTGCAATACCGTTTACGCTCAACTTTACCACTTGTTACCTTGCTGTTTTTATATTTTCAGATTACAAATACTCATATCTACCATCCATATTGCACTTGTATCACCATCTCTTCGCCGAACTAGTGCACCTATACAATTTACCATTGTATTGGGTGTGTTGGGGACACAAGAGACTCTTTGTTATTTGGTTGCAGGTTTGTTTGAGAGAGACCATCTTCATCCTACACCTCGCACGGATTGATAAACCTTAGGTCATCCACTTGAGGGAAATTTGCTACTGTCCTACAAACCTCTGCACTTGGAGGCCCAACAACGTCTACAAGAAGAAGGTTGTGTAGTAGACATCATGCATCACACGCATAAAAGTGTCGGGTGCTTCGGATAAGCCCATAGGCACGACCAACCATTCATACAAGTCAAACTTGGTTTTGAAAGTGGGTTTTCATTCATCACCTTCTTGGATGCGTATTTGGTAATAGCCACTTTTAAGATCAATCTTAGAGAAAATGGTGGATCCACTAAGATCATCTAGCATATCGTCAAGGCGTGGAATGGGATAGCGATAACAAACAGTGATAGCATTAATGGGACGACAATCGGAACACATGCGAAAACTACTATCTTTCTTAGGCACAAGAATAACTGGAATGGAAAAAGGACTTAATCTTTCACGTACATGCCCATTGTCAATGAGGTGTTGTACTTGGCTTTGTATTTTCTTGGTTTGTTTTGGGTTGCCGCGGTAGGGTGCCTTGTTTGGTAACGGTGTGCCAGGGATGAGATCGGTTTGATGTTCGATGCCGCGTAGTGGAGGTAGTCCACGAGGTATCTCATCAGGGAAGACATCTTTGAATTCCTGTAGTAGATTAGACAACACTAATGGTAGATGGTGAGAGGTGTTAGTTCTTGCTGTTTCGTCTTTGCACACTAGGACATAATGCATAACACTAGATGGGTTCTCACACACTTTTCTCATCTCTCTTTTGGTAGCGAAAATCACTAACTTTTTCTTGTCGCTCATCATGGAGGCACTCATTTTTGGCTTGTGCTCCCTCTCCTTTTGGTGGCTCACTCTCTCACTATCTCCATGATGGGTGGTTGCTTGCCTGTCAGCGATTGATACGTCTCCAACGTATCTATAATTTTTTATTATTCCATGTTGTTTTATTTTCAATCTTGGATGTTTTATAATCATTATATAGTCATTTTATATCATTTTTTTGGTACTAATCTATTGACATAGTGCCAACTGCCAGTTGCTGCTTTCTGCATGTTTTTTACATCATATGAAATCAATATCAGACGGAGTCCAAATGCCACGCCAATTTATGATGATTTTTTATGGACCAGAAGGAAGAAGCTGGCCCTGGTTGCACCTGGGGGGAGTCCCGAGGAGGGGACAACCCACCAGGGTGCGCCAGGAGGCCCAGGCGCGCCCTGGTGGGTTGTGCCCATCTTGGGCGCCCCCCTAGACCGACTCTTTGCTCTATAAATACCCCAGTTTTCCAAAACCCTAGGGGAGTCGATGAAATTTTAATCCAGCCGCCGCAAAGTCCAGAACCACAAGATCCAATCTAGACACCATCACGGAGGGGTTCACCACTTCCATTGGTGCCTCTCCGATGATGCGTGAGTAGTTCTTTGTAGACCTTCGGGTCTGTAGTTAGTAGCTAAATGGCTTCCTCTCTCTCTCTCTCTCTCTCTCTCTCTCTCTCTTGATTATCAATACAATGGTCTCTTGGAGATCCATATGACAGAAGTCTTTTGGCGGTGTGTTTGTTGGGATCTAATGAACTTCGAGTTTATGATCAGTTATATCTTTTTATATCCATGAAAGTTTTTTGAGTTCTTTGATCTCTTATATGTGTGATCTCTTATAGCCTCGTATTTCTTCTCCGATATTTGGGTTTTGTTTGGCCAACTTGATCTATTTATCTTGCAATGGGAAGAGGTGCCCGGTAGTGGGTTCGATCTTACGGTGCTTGATCCCAGTGACAGAAAGGGAACCGACATGTATGTATCGTTGCTACTAAGGATAAAAAGATGGGATCCATATCTGCCGCAATAGATAAACGGATCTTGTCTACATCATGTCATCGTTCTTATTACATTACACCGTTTTTCCATGAACTTAATACACTAGATGCATGCTGGATAGAGGTCGATATGTGGAGTAATAGTAGTAGATGCAGGCAGGAGTCGGTCTACTAATCTTGGACGTGATGCCTATGTGATGATCATTGCCTGGATATCGTCATGATTATTTGAAGTTCTATCAATTGCCCAACATTAATTTGTTCACCCACCGTTTGCTATTTTTCTCGAGAGAAGCCACTAGTGAAACCTACGGGCCCAGGGTATTTTTTCTCATATATTTGCCTTGTGATCTACTTTTTCCTTGCGTTTATTTTCAGATCTATTAAACCAAAAATACAAAAATACCTTGCTGCAATTTATTTGTTCCGCGATCTATTTATCCCATCTACAAATTTACCTCATGTCCTTTGCCTATCTTGAGGCGCCATACCCCGAAAGGGATTGACAACCCCTTTAACACGTCGGGTTGCTAGGTGTTGTTATTTATGTGCAGGGGTTGTTTATGTTGTGTCTCTTGGTTCTCCTACTGGTTCGATAACCTTGGTTTCATATCTGAGGGAAATATCTACCACCGTTGTGCTGCATCATCCCTTCCTCTTTGGGGAAATACCGGCGTAGCTTCAAGCGACATCAAGAGGAATTTCTGGCACCATTGCCAGGGAGGATCTTCAACATAACCAGGTTCCTAATCACAAATCTCATCTCCTTGCAATTTACATTATTCGCCATTTGCCTCTCATTTTCCTCTCCCCCACTTCACAAAAATTTGCCGTTTTATTCGCCCCTCTTTTTCACCGATCTCTTGTCTCTAGTCCCGATGGCTAGTGTCCCTACTCCTCCTTTGTCACCAGATTTTGAAGTTCTTTACTTCAAGCAAAGACAAGGAGAAAATTTGAAAGATGCCTGGTATAGGCTTATGGAATCGTATCGTGTCTCCAACCTAAAGGGGGATGCTAAGGTTTTGCTTCGTAATTTTTACATAGGATTAGCTTTGCATCATAGAAAACTTCTTGATTTTGCCGCTAAAGGAAATTTTATTGAGCTTGATGCAAATGCTGCCTATGAAATCTTGGAAGGAATTTTGGAAATTCCTCCTCAAAAGAAGGGGTTTTCCTTTACCCCTGAGGGAGTTCAAATGTTGGACAAACTTGGTGATTTACATAAACATATGGTCGAACTACAAAAATATAATGAACCCCTCAAGCACCTCATTGGTAGTATCAATCGCATGAATACCTTGATTACTCTTTGCAACAAGTGATTGGATATTTTGGATCTTAAGATGGTTTCTTTTACGTATAATTTAGGGAAGCGTAAAGAGCCTCCCGGGTTTGAGAAAACCCTTACAAAAGTTGCCAAAACTTCAGAAGACAAAACTTAGATCCTTGCTTTACGCCTAGCTAAGGGCGTAAAACTATAGCGCTTGTTGGGAGGAAACCCAATGAATAAAATTTATTTTTGATTTTTTCTTGCTGTTCTTGTGTGTTAGAACAATTATGATACTGGTATGATTTTTTTTTTATGTTTTAATTAGTGTTTGTGCCAAGTAAAGCCTTTAGGATCTTCTGGGGTGATAGTTGTTTCATCTTGCTGAAAAAGACAGAAACTTTGTGCTCACGAAAATAATTATCATAAATCACAGAAAAGAGCTTTTGCTCTGCTTCTTTTTGCAGAAGATTAATATACAAATTATTCTGGTCTTCCTAATTTGGTAGAATTTGTGGAGTTACATAAGTATTCGAAAGTTCCAGATTACTACAGATTGTTATGTTTTGACAGATTCTGTTTTCTTTGTGTTGTGTGCTTATTTTGATGGTTCTATGGTTTTCTTTGATGAGTTTTTGCCATAGAAAAGTTGGAATACAGTGTATATAATACAAAAACAAAATAAGAATTGGTTTGACACAGCACTTATAGTAGTGGTTTTCTTTCTTTTACTAACGGATCTCACAAGGGTTTTGTTGAGTTTTGTGTGATTGAAGTTTTCAAGTTTTGGGTTATCTTACGATGGATGAAAGAAGGATAGAAGAGCCTAAGCTTGGGGATGCCCGGCACCCCAAGATATTATCCAAGAATGAGCAACCAACTAAGCTTGGGGATGCCCCCGAGTGGCATCCCTTCTTTCTTCTAACGACCATCGGTATTTTACTCGAGACTATATTTTTATTCGTCACATGATATGTGTTTTGCTTGGAGCGTCTTGTATGATTTGTGTCTTTGCTTGTTTTATTTTGGGTTTTAAGTCATCAATCCTTGCTGGACACACCTATTTGAGAGAGCCAAAATTATGTCATGACTTGTTAGAATTGCTCTCTTTGCTTCACTTAAATTTTTAGGAGCAATGGACTTGCTCTAGTGCTTCACTTATATCTTTTTGAGCACGGTGTGCTTAGTATTTTTGAAGAATTCTCTCTTGCTTCACTTAGATTTATTTGAGAGTTAGTAAAATTTTGAAGAAATTCTCTCTTGCTTCACTTAAATTATTTTGAGAGAAAGAAAATATGTTATGCTCATGATCTTCACTTATATTTGTTTGAGCTTATGAAAAGCAACACATGAAAATTAGTCCCAAAGTAATAGATATCCAAGAAGGATAAAAAATAAAAAAAAAATGTCATGAAGATCATTGGACAAAATAAACTTGATTCTTAATAATAGTTTTGAGATATGATTATGTGATATGTGAGTTATGTTGATGAGTAATTGTGTTCTAGTAAGAATATTGGTGTTAAGGTTTGTGATTCCCTATGCATGCACGAAAGTTAATAATCATGCAATGAAAATTATATCCTACTTGTGGTGCATTATTCTGTGTTAATTATGCTTAATGCTTGCTTATGAGATTGTTCATTTCTTGGTTGGTCGCTTCTTAATCTTTTTGCTATCCTTCATTTTGCACCAAGTATGACCTCTACTTGTGCATCCAAAATCCCTTAAACCAGTTTTGCCTCATGAGTCCACTATATCTACCTATATGCGGTATTCTTTTGCCGTTCTAAGCAAATTTGCATGTGCCATCTCTAATTTTCAAAATGAACTTCTCTTTTGTGTGTTGGTTTTGCTCGCGGAACGGTAATGGGTAGCTAATATTTTCCATGCTAGATGTGTTATTCTCACGATGAGTGTTTATTCACTTGTCATTGCACGAGAGTAAGGCAAAGGTATTAGGGATGCCCAGTCCCGAAATGCAAAAATGAATTTACTTTATGTTGTGAAATAATAAATTCCTTGGAAAGTGTTGGTATGGAGAGCACCCGTGGATACGGCTAGCCATGGAAAGTGAAAGTTAAGGTGGAAAAAGGAATAAACTTTATTTTCTTTTTGGGAACCGCCTATGATATATCTAGCATGGAAAGTGGTGGGATGGTCCAAGTCATTTTCGTTGGTGGGATGGATACGCCTCCCAAAATGTTTTTATCTCTTTTTTCCGCTTTGAGCTCTAGCACCTCTACAAATCCCTACTTCCCTCCGCGAAGGGCCTTACTTTTACTTTATGCATTTTTATTTTTGAAATTGAGTCTTCATCCTCTCTTATAAAAGCACCAACTAGGGGACAATATGATCATACTTAAGTATTGGGTGTAGCTAATATTCGAGTGTGTTTCATGAATGGATCAATGTTTGAGCATGATGGGCTAGGGATAACTTGTTTTAGCATTAATATTTTGAAAAGACATGGTTGCCTGTTGATATTCTTGAGTATCTAAATTATTATGTCCAAACTAGACTATTGCTTTGAATCACATAAAAGTCCAAATGTCCATGCTATGAAAAAAGGAATATGATATGACATGATAAACAGCACTCCACATCAAAAAAATTGTTTTTATCACTTACCTACTCGAGGACGAGTAGGAGTTAAGCTTGGGGATGTTGATACGTCTCCAACGTATCTATAATTTTTGATTATTCCATGTTGTTATATTATCAATCTTGGATGTTTTATAATCATTATGTAGTCATTTTATATCATTTTTTTGGTACTAACCTTTTGACATAGTGCCAAGTGCCAGCTGTTGTTTTCTGCATGTTTTTTACATAGCAGGAAATAAATATCAGACGGAGTCCAAATGCCACGCCAATTTACGATGATTTTTTATGGACTAGAAGGAAGAAGTTGGGCCCTGGTTGCACCTGGGGGGAGTCCCGAGGAGGGGACAACCCACCAGGGTGCGCCAGGAGGCCCATGCGTGCCTTGGTGGGTTGTGCCCACCTCGAGTGCCCCCTGGACCGACTCTTTGCTCTATAAATACCCCAATATTCCAGAAACCCTAGGGGAGTCGACGAAATTTTCATCCAGCCACCGCAGAGTCCAGAACCACGAGATCCAATCTAGACACCATCACGGAGGGGTTAACCACTTCCATTGGTGCCTCTCCGATGATGCGTGAGTAGTTCTTTGTAGACCTTCAAGTTCGTAGTTAGTAGCTAGATGGATTCCTCTCTCTCTCTCTCTCTCTCTCTCTCTCTCTCTCTCTCTCTTGATTATCAATACAATGGTCTCTTGGAGATCCATATGATGTAAGTCTTTTGGCGGTGTGTTTGTTGGGATCTGATGAACTTCGAGTTTATGATCAGTTATATCTTTTTATATCCATGAAAGTTATTTGAGTTCTTTGATCTCTTATATGCGTGATCTCTTATAGCCTCGTATTTCTTCTCCTATATTTGGGTTTTGTTTGGCCAACTTGATCTATTTATCTTGCAATGGGAAGAGGTGCCCGATAGTGGTTTAGATCTTACGGTGCTTGATCCTAGTGACAGAAAGGGAACCGACACAGATGTATCATTGCTACTAACGATAAAAAGCTGGATCCATATCTGCCGCAATAGATAAACAGATCTTGTCTACATCATGTCATCGTTCTTATTGCATTATTCCGTTTTTCCATGAACTTAATACACTAGATGCATGCTGGATAGCGGTCGATGTGTGGAGTAATAGTAGTAGATGCAGGCAGGAGTCGGTCTACTAATCTTGGACGTGATGCCTATGTAATGATTATTGCCTGGATATCGTCATGATTATTTGAAGTTCTATCAATTGCCCAACAGTAATTTGTTCACCCACCGTTTGCTATTTTTCTCGAGAGAAGCCACTAGTGAAACCTACGGCCCCCGGGACTTCTTTCTCATATATTTGCCTTGCGATCTAATTTTTCCTTGCGTTTATTTTCAGATCTATTAAACCAAAAATACAAAAATACCTTGCTGCAATTTATTTGTTCCGTGATCTATTTATCCCATCTACAAATTTACCTCACTTTCTTTGCCTATCTTGAGCCGCCGTACCCCAAAAGGGGTTGACAACCCCTTTAACACGTCGGGTTGCGAGGTGTTGTTATTTGTGTGCAGGGGCTGTTTACCTTGTGTTGCTTGGTTCTCCTACTGGTTTGATAACCTTGGTTTCATATCTGAGGGAATACCTACCACCGTTGTGCTGCATCATCCCTTCCTCTTTGGGGAAATATGGACGTAGCTTCAAGCGATATCAGCGATCACTTGGCTAGGTGACATAGGTCGTAGCACATACTCATTTCCCTTCATCTTGAAGCTATAGCTATTGGTTCGCCCATTGCGAAAGACTCCACGGTCGAATTGCCAAGGTCATCCAGGTAGGAGATGGCAAACGGAGATGGGAACCACATCACACTCCAAGATGTGTTTGTATGCGCCAATCTTGAAGGAGACTTGAACGGTGTGCTCCACTTGGATGGTTCAGGAGTCGCTAAGCCATTGGACCTTGTAGGGACGAGGATGCTTCTTCTTGACCAATTGTAGCTTGGAACACAGCTCTTCACTTGCCAAATTGTGGCAACTTCCTCCGTCGATGATGACCTTCACAGAACGTATGCCCGCTTTAGTGTGGAAGATGTGGCAACATTGGTCTTTGTCTTGTTGGTGTTGAAGAGTCGGGACCTTGTAGTCAACGAGAGAGGGACTCGAATCATTGTCACAAAAGACTTGGTCATCTTCATCTTCATCAAAAGACTTGGTCATATTCATCTTCATTCACGCGCTGGTGCATGGCCATGTTCTCAATGGCTTCCATTTCTTCCTCACTCATCGAGTCATAGGTGCCCTCATCGTTGGCGATCATGGTGCGCCGAGTGGGGCACTCAAATGTCGTGTGGCCTCGGCCTTGACATGTGAAGCATTTGATGGAACTTGTCTTGACGGTCTCATCTGGTGGAGTTGTAGATGATGAAGCTCTCGGCTTGAAGTTGCTTGTAGTAGATGGATGACTTGAAGGTGTCGAAGTTTTCTTGTAACTTGACTTGTCGTCGTTGCTTGGTGTAGGTTTCATTGAGGTAGAAGGCATCGTAGTCGTTGAAGCTTGATTGTGGGGGTCATATGTCTTGGAAGAGTACTTGGCATACTTGTAATCATCTTGCACTTGTCGTTCCGCCTTGGTGGCTTGGTGCACTAACTCGAGGAGGTTCGTGTACGGTTGGAAATCCGCAATCTTCTTGACAGGATGGTTGAGGCCATTTAAGAAACATGCCATGGTTTGCTCCTCATCTTCCGTGACATTAGCTCGTATCATTGCAATATTCATTTCCTTGTTGTATTCTTCAATGGACTTGGTTCCTTTCTTGAGGAGTTGCAATTTCTTGAAGAGGTCGTGGCTATAGTATGTGGGTACAAAACGCACTTGCATGACATCCTTCATTTGATTCCATGTTGTGATGGGTGGATCACCTTTTGGCTTCTCAGCGCTCAGTGACTTGCTCCCACCAAATGAAGACATAGTTTTGGAACTCAAGATATGCCATGGCGATCTTCTTTTCTTCTTCATAGTTGTGCAAGCGAAAGATCTTGTCAACTTTCAATGCCCATAAAAGGTAGTCTTCGGGGTCGTTGCTTTCGGAGAACTTAGGCATGGTGAACTTGAGCTTGCCATAGTGTTGCTCTTCATTTCGTTGTTGTCGAAGGGGATGACGCTCTTGCCATGGTGGAGGATCTTGAGCCGCTTGCTCCTCGTCCCCTCTTGATTGTTTTGTTGTTGAGGTTGTGGAATTCTTGCACGGTTCTCATTTCTTGGTGCACCTCAAGGCGTGCGGACTCTTCTTGTTGCTCTCGTCGGAGGGCCACTTCTTGTAGATGTACTTGGCAGTTACATTCATTGACGGCTCTTGTTGATTCACGTAGAGCATGTGGGGCTTCAAGGGCTTGTTCCTCATGACGGTGTTGATCTTATCGAGGGGCATCACCATCTTGATTTTCTTGTTGATCTTGACGTATTGGAGCTTGCGCTTGGACCGGAGGATCATTAGCTTGTCGACGTAGTCTTTCATGTTCATGGATGTGGCCTTTTAGACCATTGCCATGAAATGGGTTTTTGGAGCTTGATGATCTTCATGGTCTTGTTGACTTTGCGGACGAGCTCGAGGAGGACTTGCTTCCAAAGAGGTGTACAAGGAATGTCGGCTTGAATGGGGTCGTCTTGGTGATGAAGAAGATGTAGAAGAACGGTTGACCAACAAGGCACGAATCTCCTCCATCCTTGCATCATTCTCCACCTTTTGAGTCGACAACCTTTCGTCGTTCTCCTCCATTTGTGAGGAAAGCTTATGGTCTAGGTAGTTTCTTGTACATTGCTCGGATTGTCCCAAGTCGGTGGCCAGTAGGTCGATGCGGTCGTTGAACGCTTCATTCTCTTGATGCAAAGCTCTTTGCGTGCCGAAGAGGTGGTTCTTGGTGACGTAGTTGTTCGGGTCCTCATCTTGCTCGATGAAGAGTGGATTCAAAGAAGTAGTTGGCCTATCCATCATCTCAAGCAAGTATGTGAGTGGACGAAAGGAAAGAACTATACCAAATGTACCTTATCTAATGTTGAAGATGGATCGATGATCACTCAAAATGTAGCATGGAAATAACACAATTGGTACCGGATCTTGTCGGTTCTCACACCTACATAAATAAGGCTTTTGGAGTAGCTTGGTGAGGATGGTGGCCCAAAATTTATGCGAATGTTAGCAAGATTCAATAATGTTGAAAAAGTTTCATAAATTTGCAAATGCAACAAGTAGACCAATAGCAATATGTGGCACACGGAAACACATGCACGGATAGATAAATGGGGTCGTGCAATCAAGGAATGAGCTCAAAATGTGGAATCCACGAAAAATGTTCTTGTTGCACAACTCTAGAGATACGCTAGCATGATTGCTCAATAGGCGGATACGGTACTTGTGCACGACCTACAAAGCAAAAGTGCAATGACTTCTACCCCAAGTATGTTATATATGTATTGTGTTCCGGTGATATGATCCAAGATGATCTAGTATGACAATCTTACGTGCAATGTAGTATGATGCTATGGTTCTTGTTTACAGGATATTTGCTTATCTTCCTTTCGCTTAAAAGCTTTTGGCTCTTTCTCTTTTGATCTCTTCCTTTGGCCACTTATGCAAAACTTCACGAACCAAGATAACAATTGTGTATGCAGGAACAAAATATTGCACTAGTGATGATAAGATGATACCAAGATACGAATACCAAGATGATATGATATATGCAATGGAACGATGATCACTAATGTGCACAAGTAACGTTGTCGGCAATACTCAATGGCTAGTATCGATAGGAAAGAGAAGCAAAATGGGCTATGGGTTATCAATGCAATGGCAAGGGAGAATATACGAGAGTGTCATCGAGGTTACCGCCCTTGCTTATGGTTGATGGTGTCAAAATGGTGAAGTGGATGTTGTCGATGACGAGTCCGTGGCGAAGATGAGCGGCGGTGATGTCGGTGTCGAACCGTCCCTAAGTAGCCGAAACACCTTAGGAAACGGGAACCGCAACTCAAATTCTCCAAGAAAAAAACTTGTCCAAATTGTCGGAGGTGGTAGCGGGTAAGCTATGGTGGTGATTGCAGAAAGCGGTGGTCGTATGGCTATGCGGGAATGCAATGGGGGATTATTGGAGTGGTGGTGCGAAAGAAGTAGGGGTGGCTGAAAATTTTCGGGTGAAAAAATTCAGTCTCGTCAGGTTAATTAGGTCGGACGACCGGAACCTGGGCAACTTTGGGTTGCAGGATGAACTATGGGGTTCATGGGGAAAAGAAAAAATTGGTCAAAATTGGACGAATTTCGTGGATGGAAGTGATGGTATAGATGGGGGAAAGCTAGATCTACCTGCAACACATCAAATCCAACAAAACTTCTTCAAACAAACAAATCACAAAAAATTGGTATGGCTATTTTTGTGGGGATATTCGAAATTGGACAAAAACACACAAAATTAGGATGGAAAACGGGGGTAGGGACTCAAAATCGTGATCAACCTTGGCTCATGATACCAAGATGATTAGGGTGGAACCCTAGGGCTGATCTTTCATGATTTGGAGGGGATGCCCGAAGAACACGATGAACACACAATGGGAAAACATGGGGGGGAAACGATAGGAAACACGCAAATCAACGAGATTCAATTACACATGTGCTAGATCCTACTACACAAAGAGAGATACACAATTCAAATCCAACACAATACGATACAACTGGTAGGTAGTCCTTCCCAATCCGTGAGGAGATGGGGTCTTGAATTCACAAGGGGATCTTCCCTAAACAGGGTCTTGAATCCACTTGGGGGATCTTCTCCTAGGAGGCCTCGGTCTCCAAATGGAGTAGGTATCAAGTGGATGAGCAAAACTCTATCTCCAAAACGAGCTATCACAATGCTAACCCTAACAAGAGGGAGGAGTGTATATAGTCTAAAGGGGCGAATGGGTACATGGGCCTTGGCCCTAGTCACTGTGCGCAGACAGGCGTCGGACCTCTGGAGGGTTACGGACGTCCGGAGGCTTGTGAGGGTCCGGACGTCCAGAGGGCGTCGGATGTCCGGTGATTCGGCTCTGGTCAAGTGTCTCGGATGTCCGAAGGGCGTCGGACGTCCGGTGTCTCGTTTTTCCGGAAGGTCTCGGATTTCCGGCATTTTCATTCTATGATGGTGGTGCCGGATGTTCGGAAGGGCTCGATCGTCTGGGTGCTGGGAAGTGTCGGACGTCCGGACCGGGTCGGTCGTCCGGACGCTATAGCACTCGCTGGCTGGGTCCTTAGACTGGCTGGTGTTCTAGTCGTCAGACGTCCGGTATTGTCCGGTCGTCCGGAGGCTGTAGATTCCTGGCAGCTCTTTCACTAGATCCTTGTACTTGGTGTTCTCATCACCTTACCCATTAGATGTAGTTGCTCCATGGCTTTCCTCTAAGTACCTGATCACACATGGGGTCTCCGCTTGAGGTAGTAGCCATGTCTCACATGTGGAATGTGTTAGTTCGGAGAGGAGCGAGTTCATCTTAGTTTGGATAGCCCTTGCTCGAGCTCTAGTCTTTGGTCCATGTGGTGTCGTAGGAGACGAATGTAGGTCCACGGGGATGACCATAGGATGCTCCGCATCAGGCGGTCATGGGACCCACCTGTAAGTAACTCAGCGAAGAGGTATATGCTTACGTGTCGGGTCCATTTATTGTACCAAAAGCATATAAAAGTATGTTATCGATGCTAGACATGAAGTGTCATCAGGCGGGCTGGTTATTCACATGCACCTCGTAGCCAAGGTTCCTGGGTTCGAACAAAGGCCCGCGCCTTTTATTTTCCTATTTCTCACACCCAACACGTGCTGACAAGTGGGACCTGCATCTTATACTAATTCTCCTCGCCAGCTCCCAGCCACAGCCATGCTGGCACGTCACATGGGCAATACATATGTTCGGATACTGGAGGAGGCACCGTATTTGCATGATGGAACAAGTTAGAGCATCAGTTTTATGTATTTTGCAACATTAGAAACCAAAGTGACTAACAAGTTAAGGCACATGTGGTGCATTTAACTCTTTTCTATGCAACTCCAGATGTGCAGCTTTGGTTGACTCCAGAAGATGATTTCTAAAATGCTCTACTATAAATAGCATACACAAATAAAAGTATACACAACAATTCAATGCTCAGAAGAAATTAAAGTGCAAATGTCTCTTTTCGAGCAGGATAATCATTATTTTTGAGAGGGTCCAGAAATAAACTGACCACACGTATAATATCAAAATATACATAGAAGGCAACAAATCCAACATTAGATAGGCGAACTAAGCATAGCTAAATAAACCGCGTATAACATCAAAATATACGTAGCAGGCAACAAATCCAGCATTAGATAGGCGAGCTAAGTATAGCTACCTTACATGATTAGGTTCCTTGTGGTAGAATCAGCCCACCCAGACTCAAGTGTCTTTTTGTACCACAAACAGTAGAACAATTGTTTTACGGCAATTCTCATTAATAAATCATATATACAAATACAAGAAAAGTGGTAAAGCAGTCAATCAATTCCAGTTCTGGGCAACAGGATCATCAAAAAATTACAAGTTTTATTCTACCCAAATTCGGATCTTTTCAGCTTTGGCCGGCTTGGCTTTGATCTGGCCGGCCCATAGGCCACCTTGCAAGTACAGTAATGTGAGGAGCAGCAACTTGAAGATCTTATCATTTCTGGTCGACCAGATACCCCAGCATTCCATGATAACAATGTCCAAGGCAATGTCCTATGGAAGCTGAAGTAGTGCAAGTTGAATGTCATCAAACACTGAGATTCCTCTGTTTCTATTTGGGATAATACGGTCCTAGCACTGAAGAGCAAAATGGCAATTCCAGAAGAGGTGCAACAAAGTTTCTTCTGTGTCATCCACACAGATTGGACAGTTATAGTTGTCCAAGTGCATAATCTTTCGGTGAAGGAGGTTTCTGGTATTAACCTTATCATGAATGAGCAGCCAAAAAGAGATCTTGTGTCTCAATCTGCAGGTGGTTTTCCATGTCTTTGAATGAAGTATGAGCATTGTTAATTCCCATCATGTGCTTATACATCTGCATGGAAGAATATCCTCTGGGTTTTGTGCGTCTGCAGTGTGTTTCTAAAAAGAAAATCCAGCATTAAGTAGGTTTACAAGCTTCACATCCACGTCTTTTAGGAATTGGGCAAACGCCAAGTTGGACGAGCCCCCTTCCTGGAGCGCCTCAGCCGCCGCATCCTTCACTGCCGCTACCCGCACCCTGAGTGCCGTGCCTCCCTCGGACGCCATAACCCATCTGACCTTCTCCTCCACCTCCTCAGCCTTAACCACCTCTTCATTGTAGCCTCTCATCTCCACCCCAAGCTTCATTCCCTCCACTATGTGCACCTTGTTCACCTTCTGCTCCGCGTACAGCGGCCAGCACAGCAGCGGCAACCCTGCCGTGATGCCCTCCAGTGTCGAGTTCCAGCCGCAGTGCGTCATGAATGCGCCGGTTGCCCTGTGACGCAGGACCTCCACCTGCGGCGCCCAAGACTTCACCACGAGCCCTCTGTCCTTGGTCTTCTCCAAGAACCCTTCCGGCATGAGCGCCTCGAGGTCAGGCTCCGGCAGCGGATCCCCGTGCTTCTGGTCGGGACTGCGCGGGCTCCGCACAACCCACAGGAACCTCTCCCCTGACTTCTCCAAACCAATTGCAATTTCCTCTAGCTGCTTACTGGTGAATGTGCCCAGGCTGCCGAAGGAGAGGAACACTACGCTCTGGTCCGGCTGCGCGTCCAGCCAGCGGAGGCACTCGTGCTCCTTGTCTCCGCCTCCAGAGACCAACGGCCCGATGCAGTAGACCGGCGGCGTCGCACGACCAGGGACGCAAAGTCCTTCGCTGAGAGCGCTCAGTGCGGGCTTTTCCAGCGAGTCGAAGGAATTTATAAGAATTCCTTTCGCCTCCGCCATTCGCTGAAACATGCGTAAGACGTACACGAGTGCTTCATCGTCGGCGATAACTTCGGACGGCAGCTCCGAAGCCTTGAAAGGAGGAACACCCGGGAAGGTGATGATGGAGTCGCCGAGCTCTTTTACCTTGGCCGTATTGCTGGCGAACTTGCTCGGCAGGTTGAGGAAGATGGCGAGGTCGCCGGCAGCGGAGGCGAACGAGTAGTAGACCGGCAGCTTGAGCTCGGCTGCGACGTCCTGGGCGTCGACGCAGAACATGTCGAGGACGAGCGCGTGGACGGCGGGCAGCGAGCGGAGGAAGTCGCGGAGGGGCGCGTTCATGGCGGCGAGCGATTGGATAACCTTGACGACGTGGTGCCTGGGCCCGCTGTCGGGGTTGGAATCGGCGGGCGGCGACGGCAGGACGTGGAAGTCGACGGAGGGGTTGGAGGCCCTCGCGCGGGCGACCGCGGCGGAGAAGTCCGTGGACTTGACCTGCGGCTCGACGAGCGCCAAGGTGACGGCCAGGCCGTGCTTGAGGAACAGCTTGGCAACCTCGACCATCGGCACCAGGTGGCCGACGCCGAGGCCAGGGTACAGGACCACGGTCTTCTTCATCGCTTCACTTCACTCTTCTAGCTAGTACGAAATGGTTTTGGGTTGGTCTGATGTTGTGCCTCTGCTCTGCCGCCCTGCAAACAAACCCACCGGGACCGGGGATAATATAGTGTGGCCCGCTCGAATCCAGTCAAATTTGGACATGGGGGTGGTCTGGTAGAGCAATGCATGGCCGCCCGACAGAATTTAAGCTCTGTCACGGTGCCTGAAGCCGCCGTCGTAAAGGGGCAGCTCCACTGTCCTCATCTCATCTAGAGTGGCGCCTTTGGGAGTGGCAACGTCATCCGTGACGGTACTCTCCGTGGAGCCTTTTTCACGCGAGTTTCCGCAATGCCGATCTGCTCTTCGTATCGAAGCCGTCTTTCTTCTAGAAGGCTTTGTTTGCTCACTCTTCAGAGCATTGCCACGAGCACAAGATACATTTCTCCTACTCAACCTGCCGATCGCCCATCGTCTGCCGTTATTGATACCGGTACGTATCTGCGACCACGACCCTTACTGCTGCAGTGACGTAATGAATGAGTTCTTTTCAACAGATTCAGGGTTCAGCAAAATTGAAAAGCACTTTTTTTTAAGAAAAGAAGGATGACCTCCGGCATTTGCATCTGGGCGATGCATACGGTCACTTTATTAATTATTCTCACAAGACCTTACAAAGTCATACAACAACAAGACTGAAACCACCGTCTAAGCAACAACTATCGCTACACCTATCCAATCATTGGCGGTGCCAGCATCCAAACCTTGTGTTGTCATGCTTTTAAAATGAAAATTTTTATGGACAAAATAAACAGGAATAGGAAGGCCGCACTTCATTTTACACATATTTCTGGTTGCATTTATCTATTTATCATTGGTGTCATTACCAAATACTCCCTCCGTCCCTAAATACTTGTTGGAGAAATGGATGTATCTAGACGTATTTTAGTTATAGATACATCTAATTTTATCCATCTCTCCGACAAGTATTTAGGGACGGAGGGAGTATTAATAGCTAACAAGTGACAAAATAAGCCTTTTACTATCTTAATTTCTTAATAAGAGAAAAAATATGGAAGAGGAAGAAGATGTAGTGTACAAATAGAAGAAAAAAGACCTTGTGCTAGATTCCTGCTGCACCCTCCGATCACTGGAGGTACAGTACTGCACTGCAGAGAGTCGGAGACTGGCTGAGGAGGCCGCCGTGCTCACGGTGGTGATTCCGGGCGGCGGGCAGCGTGGGCGCTTGGTGGGCAACATGCACCAACCTGCCGGCGTTGTGCCCCGTTGGACATTAGGGACTACATGGCAAGGTGAAAAAGGAGTAGCAGTAGAAAGAGTAATCACGGGATTTGAGAATCGACTGATTAGGAAAGTTATATTAGGACGTACAGTACGTTTGTACTTTCCTTTGTTATATGGGCCAGCCAAATCACAGGCAAAGCAGGTAATAAATGGGCTTGCCTTAGTCAGTTTGCAGAATCTGTTTTTTAGTGGTGGGGTAGGCAGACGTGGTAGTTTTCCATGTCCCAAATTGTTGTGTAGTCGCTCGACTACCCCGCTATAGCGTGGCTTCGCCACTATATTTTATTGATGAAGGGATGCATATAGTCTGGGCCTAATACCAAACAAATATCGCAGCCAAATCTAAATATCTAAGACCTGAGGTTCCAACCAGGACGTCTGCCGGGTATGGGGCACCTATCAGTCCGGCGCTCTCCTCAACCAAGACGCCTGCTGGGTATGAGGCCGCCGCAGCCACCTGCCACCAACCATCTTCAGAGTTGTACTGCTGCATAGACGGTGCCAGGTCTCTCTGCCATCGATGCCACCATGACGCCCGACAGCGTCGTCCTCCTACGCGAGTCCATCCTCCCACAACGAACTCCGAATCTGCACTGTGCCACGCCGTCAAGATCCGTCGCCATCAGTGTGTAAGATGAAGCACCGCTCCACCAAAGATCCGTCCTCAGGTCCCTCGATCACGTGTGTACCTCCAAGAATGACGCCCCCAAGGGAGGAACGACACCAGAGCGCCGCCGTCATCCGATCATCCGATCTGGGGTTTCCCCCGGAGGTAGCAGAGAGTGGTCTTGAACTTCTCCATGGCGATGCCTTCAAGAAGGGAACGACGCATATAGCGCCGCCACCTCCTATCTTAGCAGGAGCCGAAGGCAAGTTTTCACCCAGATCAGTTTGAAGGGATCCAACTCTCGTGCCCGGGCCGCCGTCACCACCAGCACCACCAGGCAAACCCTGGAGTACCGACATATCAGCGAGCCGCTGGCACCACCGCATCCAAATCGCCGGCCACGCCGGGCCGCAGCCATCCTCCGCGCCGTCCGGGTCAGAGACGAAGCCGCCGACCGCGCATAGGGACCACCGCCGCCTGCACACGCCGGAGCGCCGCCGAGATCCCAGCGCCCGCCACCGCTTGCCGAAGCCAACCACCCGAGCACTGGCTCCACCGTGGAGCCATCAGATCGGGGAGGAAGACGCGCGCCGACCACCCTCGCGTACCCCCACCGCACGCCCGAGCGTCGGCGCCACCGCGGCGCCATCAGATCGGGATGAGGAGGAGCCTGCGTGCTCGCCGCCCCGCGCAGAGCACACTGCCACCAGCGCCGCAGCGCCACCAAGCAGGGAAGCCCCGCCCAGATCCGTCGGCGGCCCGACCTGTCGCCGAGCCGAGCGCCGCCGCGAGGGCCGGCCGGCCCGCTCCGCCCAGGAGCCTCGCGAGGGGGAAGGGAGCCCTGCCGCCGCCGACGCACGCGCGGGCTTTACCCGGTGATACTTCTCCAACGTATCTATAATTTTTGATTATTCCATGCTATTATATTACCCCTTTTGGATGTTTATGGGCTTTATTTTACACATTTATATCATTTTTGGGACTAACCTACTAACCAGAGGCACATCCCATATTGTTGTTTTTTTGCCTATTTCAGTATTTCGAAGAAAAGGAATATCAAACGGAGTCCAAACAGAATAAAACCTTCGGGAGCGTGATTTTTGGAACAAACGTGATCCGGAGAGCTTGGAGTGCAAGTCAAGAAGCTCCCGAGGACCCCACGAGATAGGGGGCCGCCCCCCTGTAGGGCGCGCCCCCTGTCTCATGGGCCCCTCGGGGGGCCACCGACGTACTTCTTCCTCCTATATATACCTACGTACCCCGATAACATCCAGGAGCACCATGAAACACAATTTCCACTACCGTAACCTTCTGTATCCGCGAGATCCCATCTTGGAGCCTTCGTCGGCACTCTGCCGGAGGGGGAATCGACCATGGAGGGCTTCTACATCAACATCCTTGCCCCTACGATGAGTTGTGAGTAGTTTACCACAGACCTACGGGTCCATAGTTATTAGATAGATGGCTTCTTCTCTCTTTTTGGATCTCAATACAATGTTCTCCCCCTCTCTTGTGGAGATCTATTCGATGTAATCTCTTTTTGCGGTGTGTTTGTCGAGATCCGATGAATTATGGGTTTATGATCAAGTTTATCTATGAATAATATTTGAATCTTCTCTGAATTCTTTTATGTATGATTGAGTTATCTTTGCAAGTCTCTTTGAATTATCAGTTTGGTTTGGCCTACTAGATTGGTCTTTCTTGCCATGGGAGAAGTGCTTAGCTTTGGGTTTAATCTTGCGGTGTTCTTACCCAGTGACAGAAAGGGTTGCAAGACACGTATTGTATTGTTGCCATCGAGGATAACAAGATGGGGTTTACATCATATTTGCATGAGTTTATCCCTCTACATCATGTCATCTTGCTTAATGCGTTACTTTGTTCTTATGAACTTAATACTCTAGATGCAGGCAGGAGTCGGTCGATGTGTGGAGTAATAGTAGTAGATGCAGGCAGGAGTCGGTCTACTTGTTATGGACGTGATGCCTATATACATGATTATGCCTAGATAATCTCATAACTATGCGCTTTTCTATCAATTGCTCGACAGTAATTTGTTCACCCACCGTAATACTTATGCTATCTCGAGAGAAGCCTCTAGTGAAACCTATGGCCCCCGGGTCTATCTCTTATCATATTTGCTTTCAATCTACTTTATTTGCATCTTTAATTTTTGCATCTATATTATAAAATACCAAAAATATATTTGTCTTATCTTACTATCTCTATCAGATCTCACTTTCGCAAGTGGCCGTGAAGGGATTGACAACCCCTTTATTGCGTTGGTTGCGAGTTCTCAGTTTGTTTGTGTAGGTGTGTGGGACTTTTGAGGAGCCTCCTACTGGATTGATACCTTGGTTCTCAAAACTGAGGGAAATACTTACGCTACACTTGCTGCATCACCCTCTCCTCTTCGGGGAAAACCAACGCTAGCTCAAGACGTAGCAACAAGGATTTCTGGCGCCGTTGCCGGGGAGGTCTTCGCTCAAGTCAAGATATACCAAGTACCCATCACAAACCCATCTCCCTCGCATTTACATTATTTGCCATTTGCCTCTCGTTTTCCTCTCCCCCACTTCATCCTTGCCGTTTTATTCGCCCTCTCTTTCCCAATCTCCTCCTCTCTTTTTCGCTCGCTTTCTTCCGCCTTGCTTTTGTTTGCCACTATGTCTGAAATTGGGGAGATTATCGTCGATATGGACAATAATAACACGGAAAATCCCGAGGCTCCGGCCGATGAACCCCCTATTTTGCATACTAAAAAGTTTCAAATCGGTAGTGGTAACATCATTGGCAAAGGTGTTATTCAAGATTTCTTTACTTGTGCCGGTGCTTTACCTTCCATGGGTTGTTCTATTCTTCATAGAACTAGTAGTCCTGCGGATACTATCGCTATGCTTGTAGTTGAACTTGAAAGACAATTTATGCATATGCATCCCTGCATACAAAGAACTTTCCTAGAATTCTCTAATGTTGAGCATTCTTCCGCGCTGTTACTGTCTTTTTGGCTCATGAGTTTAGATTTATCATAAGAGAGGCCAAAGAAATCTTTGCGCACTATAGGGTGGACGCCGGTCGTCCTCCCATAGAAGCGATCCTCTATGATCAAGAGGAATTTAGACGTTTTCAATCTTCTGACTATATCGCTTTTAATGAAAACCTTATAAAAAAGGTCCCTACCAACGTCTTGATTGATTGCATTAACGAACTTAATAATGATTTTGCTCTTCGAAACAATGAGCTAGGATACTCTCTTGAGTATAGGCTCACAAGATTTTGCCAAAAGAATGCTTTTAGTGATGAAATAGTTGTGCACTATGAAGGGCCGAAGGAGGAACCCATTCCCCCTGTGATTGATCTTGGGGACCTTTGTCCCACCAAATTTAGCCCTTTTGATTACTTTTGCTTGCCTCAAAGAAAACTTGCTGCCGGACGTAGAGAATATGAGATGAGCTTTCAAGATCTATCTTATTATTATGGCACTCGTTAGATCTATCTTCGCTTTTATGCCTAGCTAGGGGCGTTAAACGATAGCGCTAGTTGGGAGGCAACCCAATTTTTCTTTATGTTTTTTGTTTTTGCTCCTGTTTAGGAATAAATCTTGCATCTACTCTCTGTTTAGATGTGTTTTTATCTTTTAGTTAGTGTTTGTGCCAAGGAGAACCTATAGGATAACCTACGATGATAGTTGATTTGATTCTGCTGAAAAAACAGAAACTTTGTGCTCACGAGAAAAAATTCAATAAATCACACAAACGTGCTTTTGCATTGATTCTTTTTGCTTCTGATCAATAAACAAATTTTCCAGTGTGTCCTTTTTTGTTAGGATTTTTAGAGTTCCATAAGTTTGCGTTAGTTACAGATTTCTACAGACTGTTCTGTTTTTGACAGATTCTGTTTTTTCGTGTGTTGTTTGCTTATTTCAATGCATCTATGGCTATTAAATTTGTTTATAAACCATAAGGAAGTTGAAATAAAGTAGGTTTAACACCAAAATAAATAAAGAATGAGTTCATTGCAGTACCTTTTGTGGTGGTTTTGTTTTCTTTCACTAACGGAGCTTATAAGATTTTCTGTTGAGTTTTGTGTTGTGAAGTTTTCAAGTTTTGGGTAAAGCTCTTATGGACTATGGAATAAAGGGTGGCAAGAGCCTAAGCTTGAGTATGCCCAAGGCACCCCAAGATATTCAAGAATAGCCAAAAGCCTAAGCTTGGGGATGCCCCGGGAAGGCATCCCTTCTTTCGTCTTCGTTCATTGATAACTTTACTTGGAGCTATATTTTTATTCGCCACATGATATGTGTTTTGCTTGGAGCATCGTGTATTATATTAGTCCTTGCTTTTTAGTTACCACAATCATCCTTGTTGTACACATCTTTTTGGAGAAGCCTATTTTATTAGAATTTGCTAGAATACTCTATGTGCTTCACTTATATCTTTTGAGCTTGATAGTTTTTGCTCTAGTACTTCACTTATATCTTTTAGAGCACGGTGGTGGCTTGATTTTATAAAAATTGCTAGTCTCTCATGCTTCACTTATATTATTTTGAGAGTCTTTTAGAACAGCATGGTATTTGCTTTGGTTACAAATTTGGTCCTAGAATAATGAGCATTCAAGTTGGGTATAATAAAAACTATCATATAAATTGAATTGGATGCTATGATCAATTTGTTGCTTGATAATTGTTTTGAGATATAAAGGTAGTAATGTTAGGGTCATGCTAGTGGATAGTTATGAAATTGACAATGTCAGGACCCCGACTCAATGCCACATCGATCTAGCATGTAATACCTCATATCACTTTGCGGCCTCACGCACGGTATCCCCACGGGTGTCGCCTTACCTTTGCCCGGGACTGTTTGCGCCTTTTGGCACACGTATATGATAGTGTCGCTAGCATCCATATGATAAGGAGCCCGGGCTGATATGGCTAGTCATAAACCCGAAGTGGCACAAACTTACAGGGACAGGCATCCATGACCCAGCATCAAACGTGTCGGTCATCAGCGAGTGAATCCAGGCTGTAGCACTAGGCTAGCAGGACTCCGGTGAACCGGGCTGTAGCGGGCTAACAGGACTCCGGTATTCATCGCGTGACATTTCCCCGAAGGGACAGACACAGGAACGAAGAAGGACACATGCCGGCCAGCCTAAGTGTTCCGGAGCAGTAGCAAGCTACCATGGCTCAGTGGAAACACTAGGAGACATTTCCCGGTAAGAGAGGCTACTAAGGATAAACAACTAGATAGCCAGATCCCACACATACCAAGCATTTCAATAACATACACACAATATGCTCGATATGTGCAAATACAACATGGCATCACAACATGACTCTACAACTCAAGCATTTTATTCAATAGGCTCCAAGGAGCGAGATATTACAATCATGGGTCTCATGACCCAACATTCAGAGCAAACAAATCAAGCACAAGCGGAAGCTTAACATGTCTGAGTACAGACATCTACAAAAGAAAAAGGCTGAGAAGCCTGACTGTCTATCAGATCCTGCCGAGGGCACAAGATCGTAGCTGAGGAAACAAGCTAAACGTCGAAGTCCACGTGGAACTACTAGCGAGATTGAAGTATCTCTGCAAAAACATAAATTAAGCAACGTGAGTACAAATGTACCCAGCAAGACTTACGTCAGAACTAACTACATATGCATCATTATTAACAAGGGGATGGTGGGGTTTAACTGCAGCAAGCCAGCTTTGACTCAGTGGCTAACCTGAACTACGACTGCAATGTAACTCTTTGAGGTGGCGCACACGAGTCCACATATTCACCATATCAATACACCACTATGGATCCGCTCCCGTCTCCCTACGAGAACGCCATCCATAGCACTCACGCTTATCTTGTGTATTTTAGAGTATCCACTTTCACTTGTCTATGAACTGTACAGGCAACCCAGAAGTCCTTTACCGCGGACACGGCTATTCGAATAGATCATATTAACCCTGCAGGGGTGTACTTCTTCACACACGCTCTCACCACTTACCGTCGTTTACACGACATGTACTCGGCAACCTTCAAGCGGAAGCCCAGCGAGGGTGTCGGCCACGACCTGACTAACCACACAAGTCTCTCGTCCCGGTTTATCGCCTATTCGGGTTCCATCCGCAAGGAGATTCGGCCGGGGTGTCGCTCACGGCCCCAAACGATGTGTGCAGGGCTCCCAAGTCCACCATCCGGGTGCCACTTGGTACACCGGGCCACTGTGCCTAGTCTGTCCCAAGCCCACCTGTACCGGGTGCCACTTGGTAGACTACTAACACTACCTACAAACACCAGAAACTAGTTGCAACTCCTGGACAGAGATCATGTTGATTAATAAGTCGAGAGAGTCAATTAAGGATCCCAATGTGTGGTAGTAGCTGTTCATAGATCACAAACACAGAACTCAGTTCCTGAGGACGGCTGCAATGAGACAACCCACCATGTACTCCTACATGGCCTCTCACCGCTACCTTTACCAAATCATGTTCACACACTTAGCTCTCAACAGTAGGACATGTTCACCACATTCCAATTCATCCCCGATGAATCAGACCTGACACAACTCTAAGCAATAGCAGGCATGACAAACAAGCATGAATGAGTAGGCACATCAGGGCTCAAACAACTCCTACTCATGCTAGTGGGTTTCATCTATTTACTGTGGCAATGACAGGTCATGCAGAGGAAAGGGGTTCAACTACCGCAGCATGTAACAGTTGAATCGTTGTTGTCCTAATGCAGTAAAAGAGAGCAGGAGCGAGAGAGTGGGATTGTATCGGAATGAACAAGGGGGTTTTGCTTGCCTGGCACTTCTGAAGATAATATAGTTCTTCATCAGTGTCATCGAACTCATCGTCGGAACATCGTCTACTGAGAGGGGACAAATACCGGCAAACAAGGGAGAACACAATCAATGCAATGCAATAATATGATGCATGAATGTGACATGGCAATATGTTGTGGTTTGAGCTAATGCAACTAGCAACCAGATTAATGAAGTTGGTTTGAATACAAGATTCAAATTCAAACTCCATATGTGATTATTCAAATGCCATTTAATTGATTTGACCTAACAGTGAACAAAAGTTGTTCTAACATGCATGAAAATGGTACAGATGGATAGATTGGATTTTTCTGATCATTTTTCATATATAATTTATTTCATTTAGAGTTACGGTTGAATTTCTATGAATTTTAGAAGTTTAAGCCTTTTCCTGGAATTTCTTGAATTATTTTAAATCCAGAAAACAATTACTGCGTCACCATTGCGTCATTATGACGTCAGCGGGTCAACTGCGGTTGACCAGGTCAAATCTGACCAGTGGGGTCCACTGGTCAGTGACCCAGTGTTGTTAGTGACACTGACAGGTGGGGTCGGGTCAACGGACATGTCAGCATAGTCAACTCTGACTGGTGGGTCCCACCTTATTAACCTAATCTAAACAGAAATTAAACCTAGATTAGTTAGGGCATGGGGCCCAGGTGTCAGTGAGCTAGGGGGGTTTGTTAGGGCGTAATTAGTGGCTAATGACAGTGCCACGTCGGCTTCGCCGGAGTTCTGCCGGCGGCGACCAAAACGCGGCGGAGGGCATCGGGATTTCGCTATGGGGTCCGGTTTGGCGCGCGGGGAGCATCTACGGGGAGCTGGCGGAGTGGCGCATCCAGTGGTGGAGGCGGCTGGAGCTGGGGTGGCCTACAGAGGCACCGGCGACGAGCTTTGCGGCGGCCGGAGCTCGGGGGCGTGCGGGGACGCGGTTTCTGTGGCCGTGGCGATGTGCGATTAGCACCTACGGCGTCTACGTGGTGCTGTGAGTACGATGGGCGCATGCCCGGGACCAAATGGTCACCGGAGCATCACCGGCGACGAGCTCGTGCGGCGGTGGGTTTCGGCCTTGACAGAAGATGCGGCTAGAGGACGCGCGGGAGTGAGGTAGCAGGGGGGATAAAGAGAGAAGCTCACGACGGGGGCAGCAGAGGTGACGGCGAGGTCGGGGAAGCTCTGGGGGTGGCGCGTCGACGACGGGGATCTCTGGCGATCCGAGGACGAAGATGACGATGATGGCGTCGATGCAGGGCCTCCGGCGAGGCGTGGCTGGACGGGGAGGATGAGGGAGGCGTGGCGATGCTCGTGGACACGTCGGGGAGGCGAGGGGAGCACGGAGGCTGCGTCTACGGCGTACGGCGGCGGCGAGCTCCGCTCGGGCAGAGAGGGAGAGAGAGCAGAGGAGGGGGAAGAGCACGAGAGAGAGTGAGAGGGGCCAAGGGGGCTGCGGGGTGGCGCCGAGGAGAAGACGCGAGGCGTCGCGGTGGCCAGGCGACGCAGGCAGACAGCCTGGTGGCGTGGCGCCCGCGCGCGCGGCGGCGCGCTCCTCTCTGCCTGCCTGGCGAGAGGAAGCAGGTGGCTGGCATGGGCCAGCACAGTGTTGGGCCAGCCAGTGGGCTGCCAGGTGGGCTGGCTGGGCTGCCAGGTGAGCGCCAGGTAAGCTTTTTCTGTTTTTGTTTCTCTTTTCTATTTTCTGACATTTGTTTTGATTTAATAAAAATACTAAATCATTTTATTTTCTTATGCCAATTTTTGTAGGAACTAGTGGTATTATTCCAGTGCTCCCCAACAAGTGGCACAATTTTTGGACATATATTATATATATAACATATATATATCCAATGCAAATAATTATGCATTAATTCCAAATGCCCAAAATAAATACTTATGAGCTCCTAAAAATATTGGTTTGATTTTTATCTCTGCCCAATATTTTCAGAGAGCAACATGAACATTTTCTTGGACCTTTTTGGAGCAATTTTTATCTGGGTCATTTCCAGAAATGATTCTGAGTGTTTCACCAATCCCCATTTCAGAATTAAATGAAATTTAAACATGATGCACACATGACTAGTTAGTCTAGGTCATGCCAGACTAGGGATGTGATAGAGAAATACTTTTGTTGAAGTTGGCAAGTCCCGTAGAATGCACGTATGGTAAAAGTTGTGTGACAAATTTGTTGCATGAGGTGCTCTTTTGAGTGTCTTCCTTATGAGTGGCAGTTGGGGACGAGCAATGGAATTTTTTCCTACCAATCTATCCCTCTTGGGGCATGCGTAGCAGTACTTTGCTTCGAGGGCAAAGTAGACTTTTCCAATAAGTATATGAGTTCTTTTTTTTGACTAATGCGAGTCCATGGACATATGCACACTTATCCTTTTACTTTGTTAGCCTTTATTATTACCGCGCAACTCTCGCTGGTATTGAACCCTTTATTTATCTTCCTCAAAACAGCCACCATACCTACCTATTATGGCATTTCCATAGCCATTCTGAGATATTATTGCCATGCAACTTTCCACCGTTCCGTTTATTATGACACGTTTTATCATTGTCATATTGCTCTTTGCATGATCATGTAGTTGACATCGTATTTGTGGCAAAGCCACCTTCATAATCTTCATACATGTCGCTCTTGATTCATTGCATATCTCGGTATACCGCCGGAGGCATTCACATAGAGTCATATCTTGTTCTAGCTTTGAGTTTTAGTTTTTGAGTTGTAAATCCATAAAAGTGTGATGATCTTCATTATTAGAGCATTGTCCTAGTGAGGAAAGGATGATGAAGACTATGATTCCCCCACAAGTCGGGATGACGCTTCGGACTTTATAAAAATAAAAGAGGGCAAAGAGGCCCACCAAAAAGAAAAAAAGGGAAAAGAAAAAAAGAGAGAAAAAAGGAAAAGAAAAAAAGAAAAAAAAAGAGAAAAATAAAAAGAGAGAAGGGACAATTGCTACTATCTCTTTTTCCACATTTGTGCTTCAAAATAGCACCATGATCTTCATGATAGAGAGTCTCATATGTTGTCACTTTCATATGCTAGTGGGAATTTTTCATTATAGAACTTGGTTTGTATATTCCAATGATGAGCTCCCTCAAAGTGCCCTAGGTCTTGTGAGCAAGCAAGTTGGATGCACACCCACTTAGTTTCTTTTGTTGAGCTTTCATATATTTATAGCTCTAATGCATTCGTTGCATGGCAATACCTACTCACTCACATTGATATCTATTAATGGGCATCTCCTTACAGCATGTTAATACGCCTAGTTGATGTGAAACTATCTTCTCCCTTTTTGTCCTCACAACCACCATATACCACCATAGTGCTATGTCCATGGCTTGCGCTCATGTATTGCGTAAGAGTTGAAAAAGTTGAAGCACGTTAAAAAGTATGAACCAATTGCTCGGCTCGTCATCGGGGTTGTACATGATGGGAGTATTTTGTGCAATGAAAATGAAGCATGGCCCAACTATATGATTTTGTAGGGATAAGCTTTCTTTAGCTATGCTATTTTGATAGGACATGATTATTTGTTAGTATGCTTTGAAGCATTATTATTTTTATGTTTTATAAGCTTTTATCTCGAATTATTTGGATCTGAACATTCATGCCACATAAAAGAAAATTACATTATGAATTATGCTAGGTAGCATTCCACATCAAAAATTCTCTTTTTATCATTTACCTACTCCACGACGAGTAGGAATTAAGCTTGGAGATGCTTGATACATCTCCAACGTATCTATAATTTTTGATTATTTCATGCTATTATATTACCCCTTTTGGATGTTTATGGGGTTTATTTTACACATTTATTTTATTTTTTGGACTAACCTACTAACCGGAGGCCCAGCCCATATTGCTGTTTTTTTGCCTATTTCAGTATTTCGAAGAAAAGGAATATCAAACGGAGTCCAAACGGAATAAAACCTTCGGGAGCGTGATTTTTGGAACGAACGTGATCCGGAGAGCTTGGAGTGCAAGTCAAGAAGCTCTCGAGAACCCCACGAGATAGGGGGCCGCCCCCCCCCCCCCTGTAGGGCGCGCCTCCTGTCTCGTGGGCCCCTCGGGCGGTCACCGACGTACTTCTTCCTCCTATATATACCTACGTACCCCGAAAACATCCAGGAGCACCACGAAACACAATTTCCACTGTCGTAACCTTCTGTATCCGCGAGATCCCATCTTGGAGCCTTCGTCGGCACTCTGCCGGAGGGGGAATCGACCACGGAGGGCTTCTACATCAACATCCTTGCCCCTACGATGAGTTGTGAGTAGTTTACCACATACCTACGGGTCCATAGTTATTAGATAGATGGCTTCTTCTCTCTTTTTGGATCTCAATACAATGTTCTCCCCCTCTCTTGTGGAGATCTATTCGATGTAATCTCTTTTTGCGATGTGTTTGTCGAGATCCGATGAATTGTGGGTTTATGCTCAAGTTTATCTATGAATAATATTTGAATCTTCTCTGAATTCTTTTATGTATGATTGAGTTATCTTTGCAAGTCTCTTCAAATTATCAGTTTGGTTTGGCCTACTAGATTGGTCTTTCTTGCCACGGGAGAAGTGCTTAGCTTTGGGTTTAATCTTGCGGTGTTCTTACCCAGTGACAGAAAGGGTTGCAAGACACGTATTATATTGTTGCCATAGAGGATAACAAGATGGGTTTTACATCATATTGCATGAGTTTATCCCTCTACATCATGTCATCTTGCTTAATGCGTTACTCTGTTCTTATGAACTTAATACTCTAGATGCAGGCAGGAGTCGGTCGATGTGTGGAGTAATAGTAGTAGATGCAGGCAGGAGTCGGTCTATTTGTTATGGACGTGATGCCTATATACATGATCATGCCTAGATAATCTCATAACTATGCGCTTTTCTATCAATTGCTCAACAGTAATTTGTTCACCCACCGTAATACTTATGCTATCTCGAGAGAAGCCTCTAGTGAAACCTATGGCCCCCGGGTCTATCTCTTATCATATTTGCTTTCAATCTACTTTATTTGCATCTTTACTTTTTGCATCTATATTATAAAATACCAAAAATATATTTATCTTATCTTACTATCTCTATCAGATCTCACTTTCGCAAGTGGCCGTGAAGGGATTGACAACCCCTTTATTGCGTTGGTTGCGAGTCCTCGGTTTGTTTGTGTAGGTGCGTGGGACTTTTGAGGAGCCTTCTACTGGATTGATACCTTGGTTCTCAAAACTGAGGGAAATACTTACGCTACACTTGCTGCATCACCCTCTCCTCTTCGGGGAAAACCAACGCTAGCTCAAGACGTAGCACCCGGCGGCGTCCCCTGGCGGCGGCGAGGGAGAAGGAAGGCGAGGAAGGGGAGCGGCGGCGGCGATCTAGGGTTCCGCTCGGGCCACACGCAAGAGCGGCATGGGGGACGGAACGGGGATTTTCAACTTTAACTAAAGCACTTTAAATATAATAAAAATTGCATCGAAATCTATGGAACACTGGACAGCTAATGTCATTGCTAGAACGAGATAGCGATGCATCGTTGTAGGCATTTCAATACCGTACCTTGTCGTTGATACTCGAGAAGTCTCCGCGCACGTGCCCTAAGGACGACCGTTGTGGAGCCACAATCGTCGTCGTTGAGTCGATCTGAAAAACCTAATACCAAATCTTGTCGTCGTGTACGTACCTTCCCAAAACCATGCGGAAAGTTATGGGCAGACCCAAGTTGATCACTAGCAAGTGATTCGCCTTTAGCGCTCGATGCGGGCAATACATTCGCTAACTCGCTCGTCCACGAAAATGAGTAGGTGAGGCTAGGCAAACTCAGTGGCTGACTTTGGGATCATGGGTACTTTCAGCAAGAAATATATTGAAGCTTCGTCGGTTAGAGTGCACCAAAGGATAAGATATCTTTTTGGTCATACAAATCAAATCCGTTCTAACTTGACAATATTTCCCATGTCTTTAGCGTCGAATCCTATTCGGTGCCTTAAGCGCCCGTTATGTTTTGCAAATGGGCGCACACCCTCTCCTCCGCACTAGGTTGGCCCATCTTTTTTTGTTTTAAAAAGCAAAAAATTGTGCGTCTGGTGTGTTTCTAACTAGCGACTGCACTAACCACCCCACCACCCTCACCTGATGTGATTGGTCATATCTTTTTCCTTCTTTCTTTTTTCTTTTTCTTGTTCCTTTTTTCTTTTTATTTACTTTTTGATATTTTCCAAAAAATGATGAACTTTTTTCAAATTCTTTGACATTTTAAAATTTTGATGAACTTTTTTTCGAAATCGATGAACTTTTCTCAAATTCGAGGATTTTTTTCAAAATCAATGAACATTTTTTGGAAAATTGATGACATTTTACAAATTTGTGATTTTTTTTTCAAAATCAACGGATTTTATTTTCAAATTTGATGAACTATTTCAAATTGGTGATTTTTCAAAATTGATGAACTTTTTTACAAAGTCGATGATTCTTTTTTCAAAATCGATGAGCTTTTTCCAATTTGTACAAACTGTTTCAAATACTCCCGCCATCTGAAATTACTGTCTGATAATTGGATGTATCTAGACGCATTTTAGTTAGATACATCCATTCTTATCCATTTCTATGACAAGTAATTTCGGAGGGAGTATGTGAACTTTCTTCAAGTTGACGTCTTATTTGTTGGGAACTTTTTCAATTTTATCATAAGATAATATGCATAATATGGATATATATCCTACATGTTAACAATAAAGTATTTTTGTTCAAAATGGACAACAAAATGAGTTGGCATAGTGTTTATTGTCTCGGCTACGGAAGTTGGCGGGCAAAGGTCGAATCCTACTTCTCCCAAAATTCCTTACTAGTTTTTAGTAGTACAAGCGGATAAACTTTTTCTCCTCGTCGCGTTCTTTTGGCCGGCCCGCCAGTACAGAGGGCGATGAAGAGAAAGCCTCGCCTTTAGCATTTTCAGGCTATACACTCCGCCTAGCAGGCCACCTCAAGCTAGTGGAGCCCAACCCACCTCACAGCTTGTGCCACACGAGCTAAATGTTAAGTATACGCGCGCAACAAACTAGCAAAGCATGCTTTATCCCTGGGTTTTGGCCGTCATGTTTGGTTAGGTCATCCAGAAAATTTGGATTTCGTCCCTGTAAACATTGTAACGGGTGAATAAAAGCTTTGCGAGTTTGTCTCAAAAAAAAAAGTATACGCGCGCAATGGAGGGCGCGTCTATAACTCACCCACAGTGAGCATCCCCTTGCCTCTGCGTGATGCGCTAATGGGCACGGTAGTTGCTACGGACATTAGTTTGTTCGTTCGTTTGTTTCTTCCATTTTTTCCTTAATTTTTTACTTTTGTTCGTATTTCATTAAAATTTAGATATTTCAAAATTAAATTAATAAACAATTTCAGATTATTGATCACACATTTTAAAAATGCTCATGTAGTATAAAATTAATGTTCACGCCACTTTGAATAAAAGATTGACAAAAAAATATCATATGTTTTATAAAAATATTAGTAACATTTTAAAGAAATGTTGTAATTTAAAAAAAAGTATTTCATAAAACTCAAAAAATTACTCACGCATTTCAGAGAATGTTCATCACATTTTATAAAATGTAAAAAGTGTTTGCGTATTTTTTTATAGAGTGTTCACACATTCAAATAAATGTTTCTAGCATTAAAGAAAAAAATGTAAATAAATATATATTTGGAATATAAAAATTGTTTTGAACCATACAAAAAAATCTTCATGGCAGAAAAATATGTTAATATATTATAAAAAAATTGCGTAAGATAAAAAAATGTTTCATGCCGTTCAAAAAATGTTCATCGTGTATTTGAAAATGTTTAACATTTATAAAAATATATTCAATAATTGTTTTTCGAAAACTGTTAATCCTTTATTTGGAATCTGGTCACATATAAAAAATAGTAAACATGTATACGAATAATATCCAACATGTATAAAAAAATATTAAACATGTATTGGAAAATGTACAATGTGTATCCAAAAATGTTAATTATTTATTTGAAAAATGTTCAACATGTATTAAAAATGTAAATATGTACAGGAAAAAGTCGACATATAATGATTTCTTTTTAAAAAAATAAAAATGAAAAATACAAAAAAAATCAGAAAGAAACAGAAAAAGAAAACCAAAAACAGAAATAATGACAGATAAAACCCCAAAAAGTCCTTAATGGATTATGAGTTTTGAATTTTGAAAAATTCAAAATTCATACTTTTATATTTCAAAAAACACACATATCCCTGGAGGCATAATGTATAAGTGTGTAAATTTTCATGAAGAAATACGCTGAAATTGGGGCTCTGCAAACAAATTGTGTCTTTTCAGCACCATGTACTGTTCATTGCTCAAAGTCCATGATTCTATTTTTTTTACAGGTCGTAATTCAAGATATTTCATCGTGAAATTTTACACACATACTCCCTCCGTCCCAAAATAAGTGTCTCAACTTTGTACTAAACTTAGTACAAAGTTGTACTAAGGTTAAGACACTTATTTTGGGACGGAGGGAGTACATGACATTCTCATATACATGTACTCCTTTACACACATACATGACATTCTTATATACATGTACTCCATTTCAAGGGACTATATTTTCTCAGAATTTTTCGAAACTGAAAATTGAGTATATACGTGTCCTCCATGGAGCTCGGTCTCCAAAAAGGCCCTACTCAAAACCCACATAAAAAAACCACACAAAAACCCGATCATAGAAGCTTCTTCACTGAAAACTGCTTCCCCAGGACCCTTATTGGGCGGCCCATCTGTCTCTCGCCTGCGCGAGACGGCAAAATATAGCTCCGGCACGCAGCCGACGCGGCCCTCACCGCTCCGCCGTCGTGCCGGCCGGAGCACCAGAGAGGGCAGCTCGAGTGAGCGGCAGCCCTGTGCACCACTGCGCACGCCCTTCTTCCTCACAGATTCTGGACCCCGGACTCTGGAACACCCGAGGATCAGAAGTACCATTCGCTTCCCAGATGGCAATGTGCAGGTGAGTGAATCATGCTGGCTCCAGATTTCAACACGAGCATTATTAGATACAGCAATACATGACTTGGTTTTTCCCTTCCTGATCACTGTCACAGCTCACAACAGTGACGCCACACCCAGCCTTGAACCAATCAGCTCACAACAGTATACCTTTTCTTTTTTTTCTTTCACTTTTCTTTCGTTTCTTTTTGTATATGTAAAATTACAGACACAAACGTACTTTTTTTTGCCTTGGTCAGACAATCAGCTGCATGATAAAAATATACAGTTAATTAGCCTTGTGGCTCGCGGTTCCCTTCCTATGTCCTATATATCATCATCCTATACTCCCAACTATATTCAGGAGAAGCGTCGTCTTCAGGTGGTCTCTGTACAATCGAATCCCCTCTCAGGTCCATGTTGTAAAAGCCATCATGGACGCCACATGTAGATCTACATCCTTCTTGTTGGCGCATTTGGGATTTTGGAGTGCTGTCCAGCAAGAAGTCTATGGCTGCTTCTTCACCTTGGCCTCTCCCGTCCTTAATAAAGAATATACCAGGACAAAAATGCTGTACAAGTAGCATAGCTTCTATTCTCGTTTCCTGTCAAGTGTCTACTTGGAATTCAGAAATACTCCTTGTGGAACTCGAATTTTGTGGTGCATTTCCCATTGAACTCGTGGCAAAGCTTGGCAAGTTCTTGTGCCAGGACTGGAGCTCCACAGTAGAAGACACCTGTATGCAAACATAAATAATTATGGACTTTGCTTATCGACATAGGATTTGATATTACTAATACTAATTCAACCAAGCTGAAATAAAAAAAATCATGATTACTAATACTACTAACACACCATTTATAATTTTAAAAATTTGCCTAGCAGTCTTCCTTGTGTAGTACATCCAACTAAACGTTTTGCATATCAACGTACTAGTGCGCGCACATGATAACTCTAGCATGGATATACAAAAATAACTTTGATAACGGTAGATAATCCATGGGTCAATGACTTCAACAAATCAAATCACGTTTGATTAGGCTGTAATACGTATACTAACCTATCTTGGCATACGGGTGCTTGGAGGCAATTTTGGCTAGGACCTTTTTCCAATTTGGTCTTGCAAAATGTGTCCGAACCTGGAAAATGAGTTCACTGGTAGTCAAATGCAAGTAGTAGGAGTACAAGGCAAGTGTGCGCCTCTTTTAAACATTTATGCCAATAAATAGGGAGAAATAGCTTAATAGTTTGATGCATTCACTTTACAGACTGAGGAAAGCTACTAATAGCTTTATATCACTGCTTACTTTAGTTCCAGAGACAACATCGACACCATTCTTGGCATGGTTCAGGGCTTGAAGCATAGTGATGAGCGCCGACCGAGCATCCCCTTCCTCGTAAACGCTTGTGAGGTAGTTGTGCATCTCAATGATATTCTACATGGATCAAAGGTAAGTTTAAGTACAACTTCGCAAGGGGAACCTATTGTGAATTTCTGAAGATAACAAACTGCACTGCAAACAAAAGTAACAGTCACTTGATGTACTTACCCTTTGATCCATGTCGGCAATCTCATTCATGACTCCTTTGAACCAATCAAAAGAGCCTTGCTCACGTGTCACCCAATAAAAGTAAGCATTTGTAGTCTTTAAAACCTTCCTTGGTCTTGTGGTAACCCTCATAAGCGTACCCAGATCAACATGTGGCTTATTCCGACCAACAGGTGGATAAAGATCCGTAGAAGTATCCTGCAATTATGCTTGTGAGTGGAAAATAAACCATAGAAAGAATATGTGAATGATATTTTATTTCACTTCTTAGACTTTTTTGAGTAATCTATTTATTTCTTGAATAATTACTTCTAAGACTATGAAGATGACTGACTGATGATATGGAGAATATAACGAACCTCCTCTTCCTCCATCTTAATGATGTTGTTGAGGAGATCTTTCAAAATGCTGATAAAGGGTGTTGCACCAATTCCTAATCCAACAAGCAGTAAAACATCATACTTGCCGTAATCCTGAGCAGGAGAACCATAAGGGCCATCGATCAGAAGCTTTGGTAAGCTGCATGATCAAAAGACAGTATTATGGATTGTGAAGTGTCCACAGAGCACAAATGTACCCGCTAAAATACAGGGATGTTCATACGTTTTCTTAGTTGTCTCGTCTGCTCTAAGAAGGCCACTTTTTCCACTCACTGGGGGCTCGCAGGCCGCGGAAAATACTCTCTTGAGCTCTCGTGTCCAGTCACCAAGTTGCCGAACATGGATGCTGAGATATTCATCTCCAGGGGCTGAAGTAATTGAGAAGGGATGCCTGAAAGAGATATAGTGTTCAAAGTTGAATGTAATGAGACAGTCTGCCTTCTGCAGACATGAAGTGTGCAAGAAATTATGTGTTGTCTATCCTAGAGGTTGAAACTAGCACACACAATTCAGCAATGATTGAGGGCCACAAGTGTACAGCAACAACATACCATTCAAAGGGCGACACTGCTGGACACTGAACAAACATATATTGCCCACTTTTATAACGAAAGGTCGCAGGTTTGGTCATTTGCAGCGTCAAGACATTACCAGGATAAATGGCCACCTGCAGATAAATGGCACTAGATTAGTACAAGGCACAAAGAATCAGTGCTCAAGTTTCTGATGTATTTTTACTGACCTTCAAGAGCCGGACAGCATAACTGCCAGACCTGAAGAACCTTAGAATCCTCTCCCCTAGATACAAGCACACAGGCACTGCAAGATACATCCATGTCTGCATCAAAAGAAAAATATAAGAATCTTAGGAATCCAACTACTTTCAAGTAAAAGAATGGACGATAAATACATAAATATCTCACCGATTTTCTGTACCAGACACGAATAAGGTACACAAACTGGCCATGAACAATGAGAGCCACGTACACAATGGCAAACAAATGGTGGGAGTACCAGAAAGCATTGAAGCCAGTCAGTTTGTCGAATGGTTTTGGAAGCTTTACTAGGCTACGCCGGAACCACCGAGTTGCTAAAGTAAAAGCAATTATCATGCACACAACCATGATTATCCCGGTGACGCCCTCCACTCCTTTGATCAATGCAAGATATGTTGGCTTTGTTTCCCCGAAATAAATTCCCAAAGGAGTATACATTTCTTCTGATGAACGTATAAGCCGTGGAAAATCGCATACGAGGTGGTTCCCTGCATGAAGAATAACACCAACCACAATTGCTGCTGCAATAGTCTGCCATTACAACAAAAAACACAAATTATTAGTATTACTTGTGAATTTCATGTAAGCTAAAAGGTTCTGAGTTGGCAACAGGACTACTATTTTATCTGCAATATAGATGCCTTTAGGTCTCTCTAAGTTGGATTTAAGCAATTTAATCAAATCTACACACATTCACGTCTGTGAGGGCTTCTAAATACATTAAACTAACTTCCAAGGTGATTGCACTATCAAAGTCTAATTTAACTTCAGAAGAGAGGAAAATGATACGTGTGTCTAACCTTGTGGAAGTTGATATTGTCATCAAATGGCAATACACGTGCCGCCCTTGTATTCCGCAGCCAAGTAATGGTGTTGCGGCACACTGGCAGGAGGATGATCGCCATGTTCAGCTTCAAGGTTTCAGCGGCGCCCTTTGCAGTTGTCACGCAGTAGCCCATCACTTTAAAGACATAGCGCTCGCGGTACTGGATGAACTTCCAGGTGAAGAGTCCAGCCATTATTCCAATCCACAACGCGAGCACCCACAAGCGTTTCCAGTTGTCCTCCAAATAGTAGATCAAAGAGTTGCCTATTTTGCGGATGGAGCCCTTCTTCCTTAGTGCCAAGTTTTGGCTCAGTGCCTGGCTTGTGTAACTTAACGCCTGGCTGTAGTTCACGTACGTGTCTTTCTGCAGCAGAAGTGTCTCCAGTTGCCAAAGCTGAAAGGAGAAAAGAAATAGCAGTGCACTTCTCAGAAGTCAGTAAAAGTAGAACCATTGGTTCAAGTTCAAGCGACAGTTATCAATTTGTAAAAAAAAAAAGCCTGTGAACAAATTAATACTTGCATTCTTGTTTCAAAAATAATAATACTTGCATTAGCATTACTTACAGCGACCAAGCATAAGTTCAGTACAAGAGTGACCAAGCATAAGTTCAGCACAACAGTTCAGACTTCAGAAACGAAAAACAAAGGTAGAGAACAGGTTATTCTACAGCCAGTCTACATTCCTATGGGTCAACCTTCAGCCTGCCTAATGATTGCTTAGACCAGCTCGGAAGGGACAAGCTTGCGCCTGAACAATGCACAACTGAAGAATCATGGGAGCCATGATCGAACGATTCGGTTCGGTGGCAACGGAAGTGGTGGTGGTGCGACGGGCTGTAGGTGGCAACCGGCACTGAACTAGCTAGGCAGGCAGGGGAACGGAACGAGGCAAAACAGAAATTGATGCTAGCTATCCTAGCTGGTCCACAGCTGCTCGCCAACCTCGATATAAATGATGATGGGGAAGAACTGTCCATGGGATACCACCATATCCAGCTTCAGTCCATCGATTTCAATGGTGCATTTCGCTGCAGGTGGTTGGGGCCCTTCAATGTGACGAGTAAATTTTTACTACAAAAAATCATACTGGTGCTGCGTGTCGCCTGCCAAGTTTAAGGGTGCTACTACTGTTTATTTCGCCGGCTGAGGTGCACCCATCACCCAGCAATGCGTGAGATGCAGATAAAAACGATGATATTGGACATTGGTACGGCTGGGCTCTACTACCATATTTTATACCCCTGCTGGTACAACTCCACCGGCTTGCCGAGGCAGACAACCCAGGTCAACTGCTCCTGAAGTAAACTAATAAGGTTTACCTACGCGAATAGTAGAGCATGATCTCATTGTTTACGAAGGCGCACGCATCTCCACAAGCTAAACGAGTACAGCAGTAGCACCAGCAATCAAAGAAGTGGTCGCTGACAGGTGCAGCACGCACGCGGTCAGGCACCAAAGCTAAAGCGACGATCGATGGAGCTCACCTCGATGTATCCCAGCTCTTCGGGGTCAAGCTCCTCCATGATCAACGCGGCGTACTCCTCCGCTTGCTCCTTAAGCCTCGACAGCTTATTGGCGGACGCGCTCAGCATGATGATCTGCCAAAGAAAGGGAACATATGATGTAACATTTTCCTTCCAAAACCAAACGGAAAGCTGATGACGCCGCCCCGGTGAAAGGCACCCTGTACGCGCCCCAATCCAAAAAAAAACTACGTGAATCACCACACCTTTCAGCCTGAGTCGAGCGGATCAGAGAAGATCAGCGGGCAATCACGGAAATGCCCCTCACCTACTGCCTGGCCGGCCGGAATGCCCTCTCGCCCTCACACAAAGCGTTCTAGAACAAAGCTGCCCGGCCTTTCCCTGAACGAGGGCTAAAAAACGAGTGTCCCAAAAGCTGGCAGGTGGGATGTGAATTGCCGAGTTGGTGAGACGCGGAGATGTTTTGGTTTAGCTCACCGACTCCGATTAGATAGATGACCACAGCTTCTTACGTACTCCACCCCGGTTCTTAATAATCCTCTAATTCTAATCTAATCTAATCTAATTAAAAACCCTCCTTGCATGTCGGATTATAGTAAGTACTGTACTGGTTATTAAGAAGGAATTGTCCTTAGTCCTCTGGAAGCACAGAGTGATAATTAAAAAGTGCTGGAGAATGCCATACGGTACGGGGGGGTGCAGTGCATATTCGGCGAAACACTCGACAGATTTTGATATGGACAGCTCGGTCGTCGACCAAATATTTGAGCCGTCGTCAAACCAAAGCCTAAATGATCAGATTTGGTGTCCTCAAATAGCAATGTTCTTTTTTTTGAAACGGAGGCAAATAAATAGCAATGTTTGAAAACAAAGGGGAAAGGCAAGCACGGCATAGTCATGGGCATGGAGTGTTTGCTCACCTCTTTCACCTCCGCCTCCCCAATCCGGCCGTCCGCATTCTTATCCACCCTGGTTGAAATTGAAAGGAAGCAAAACATGTTGTCACGGAATGGCTAACGGACAGTAAAATCGAATTACAGGCTTGATAATGGTGAATTAATTACATGTCGAAGAAGATTTGGAGGCGGGAGTCGAAGCTGTTGTCGGTGATCTGCTGCCAGATTTCTCGCAGCTCCTCCTTGCTGATCGTGTCCAGCTTCATCTGTCGCCGCCGGCTCAGCGTGTCGAACAGCTCCAGCGCGAACTCCTTGGATTCCGTCATCCCTGCGGCAGCGCACCTCGCCGGTGTTTGAATTCCTTGGATACGGTTCGAGCAGAGGGAAATGGAGGAGCGGGCGGGATGATGGGGTACCTACCTATGCATTCCGCGAAGTCGGAGCGGGAGAGGTAGCCGTCGCGGGCGAGGCGGTCGAAGTTGGCCTGCACCTCCCTCCAGGCGTTGCTGGCCTTGTTGCTGCTGATGAAGCGGAGGCCGCGGAGCGCCCGGTGCGCGCCGGAGCGCGTGCGGTCCAGCTGCGCGCGCTGCCGGCGGGCGGCACGGGCGGCGAGCGCCGACTCGATGCCGGACGACGGCTGCTGCTGGTGGTGGTGGCCCTCGTCGCGGCTGTGGCTGTGGCTGCGGCTGAACCGCTTGGTGAGGTCGTGCGAGAAGTGCCGCGCGCCGGCCATGAGCTCCTGCGACAGCTGCACCAGCCGGTACGACGACGTCCGGCGCATCGACGGAGACCGCGACGAGGACGACGACGCGCCGCAGCCGCCGTCCGCGAGCTCGCCCCGCGCCGGCACCGGCAGCCTCAGCGCCCCCGAGCCCGACCCCGACGCCGCCGCCGCCGCCGGCTCGACGCTCCGCAGCACAATGGTGTCGTCGTCCTGCAGGTCAAGCGTGACCTCCACCAGCTCCTCTCCGTCCTCGGAGCACGGCTCGGACCCGCGCGGCGAGGAACCCGTGCTGAGCGACCGCGGCGTCGTCCCCGCGGAGCCCCATCGCGGGTGGCCGCCGCCCCTCATCGCGCCGCTGCCCAGCCTCTGTCCCCAACGCACACGCGGCCTCACGAGGCAGTCCGGCCCAATGCCCGCACGCGCGCGCGAGCTCGACGGGATCGCTCCTGCTCCTCGGAAACTGTGGGGGAAAGGCGGCCGCGACGCGTCGGAACGGGAGGCCGGCCGAGGAAGCAACGGGAGAGAGCAATATATGCGCGACAGGTCGACCCCAGAAGCACAGCAATAATAATTTACAAAAGTGACTGAAGTACTTAGTGCTAGTAGCAGCAGCGGCTTATTAAGTACCGGAAGATCAGTGGGGGAAATGCGCCGGAGAGAATGACACGGGCGGTTCACTTTTCGGGTTCATCTCGTTCATATGGCAGGCAAGGCGATCGACGGTCCACACTCCAACTTGCGGAGCTCTTCTTTTTGAAATAGTAGTAGTAGAAGAAGAAATTGATACACTTCTCGCTCTTCTGGCTTCAATGAGTAGTGCATTATCTTTGAGGGAAACGCGGACGCTGCGTCAGCTCTATTAAGATAGAAGAATCCAAGAATGCAAGACCACAATTCTGTAGCTTCAAAGAGTGGTGAATTTTGCAGTGCATTCTGTTGACGCTCGCATACACCGCAAGATTGTTTTGAGTAAACAACAGTGGAGGAAGCGTGGAAAGCAGTACGCGCGTGTATTAGGGGTCTAGTTTGGGCTCTCCGTATTAACAAGATGATTCTGTCCTTGTAGCCGAGTCAACTCTTGTTGTGATTATGATAGAAAGAAAACTGTTGTTGTGATCTTTCCTAACGTTGATGATGTATAAGGTGGTTGGTGTTGGGCGATCGATGTTCTTACGTGTAATCGAAAGTAAGATATTAGAGGGGCGGCCGAAACACACACGCGGCCAATGCTCTGACGGGCTCGTACTACCTCCGTCCGGGTTTATTGGTCTTCATTGTATTTTGTGTCAAATTTTGATTATAGATTAAACTAATAAAATGTTTTCGCATGTCACCAAACATTGTATTTTTGAAAACTATGTTCAAATACGAATCCAATGAGATAGTTTTTCTTGACATGCATTAACATCTTGTTAGTTAAATCTTTAGTCAAAATTTGGCACAAACTACAAAGGGGACCTATAAACCAGGACAGAGGTAGTATCTTTTTATGAAAGAAATTGCATCGTATTCGACGTGTCACTGCACCTACCAACCAGGCGTATGAAGTTCATGTAAGCAATTAACCATCAAAAGAAAAACTAGAGCATATCTCGTTGCCGCGAAAATTGCTTACAATATACTCCCTCTGTTTCTAAATATAAGTTTTTATAGAGATATACTATGGACTACAAATGGAGCAAAATGAGTGAATCTATACTTTAAAATGCATCTACATACATCTGTATGTGGTCCATAGTGAAATCTCTACAAAGACTTATATTTAGGAACGGAAGGAGTATTTCTGTAAGATTAGAATGTGTGAAACATGGATATTTTTGATTAATAATATGATAGCTGACATAAAAATGCATATAAGTACATTTTATTCTTGTATAGTGATAAAATATTTATTAATTTGTAAGATATTTTTACATAGAGTATTTACATTCCAGCCCACTTTGTGGTTGGAGGTGGAAGAGGAGGAGATTTCTAAGGGACAAATGCTAAAAAAGAGATAAAAGGGTTGTTGGGCCTCTCCTATTCTATAGGCAAGGAGAAAAAAAAATCTTCTTTGAACCTGTGAAACCAAGAACCTACGGATGGGGGATCCTCTGAAATTCTTATTCTTCTTTTTTTTTGCGGAAAATTGCCGATCTATTCAACTCCAACCATGGCAGTACAATGAACATTAGAAATAATAAAAATTACATCCAGATTCACAGACCACCTAGCGACGGCTACAAGCACTGAAGCGAGCCGAAGGCGCCGCCTTATCTCCCCTCCATCGTCGGAGCCGGGCACAACTTGTTGTAATAGACAGTCGGGGAAGTCGTCTTGCTAAGGTTCCATAGGACCAACGCACCAGAACAATAATAGCCATTGATGAAGAGAAGCTTAGGTCGGAAGGATCCAACCTAAAGACACATGAACAAAGACGAACAAAAGACCGGATCCGAGCACCAAAGACAACCACCGACTGAATCCCGCGAGATCCGCCGGAGACACACCTCCACACGCCCTCCGACGATGCTAGACACATCATCGGGACGGGGGCTAGACGGGGAGAACCTTATCCATCTTCAAGAAGCCGTCGTTTTCTCGTCTTCTTGAGAAGGACACAAACCCTAACAAAACTTGAGGAAGCACCTGAAAACGGAGCCCTCCGGCCGGCAAGGACCGGGATCCACCGCGCACCCATGGCCCTAAGGCCACAGGAGACGTGGGAGATCAGCGGCACCGCCGATGGGAGGCAGAAACCCTAGCCGCCTTTTCTTCTTTGCAACATCTATAATCTCATTTGGATTCAATTAACCTGACACGGGGACGGTATGTGTTGCATTGGAATCTCACAACATCTGGATCATTCGTAGTTGGTTCAATGTACTATGCCCTCATGCACATGGAGATTTCAATGAACAATAATAAGAAAATATGGAAACTGAAGATACCATTAAAAAATAAAAAAATTATGTGGTATCTTCGAAGGGTAGTTGTGCTAACTAAAGACAACCTCACTCGTCGCAACTGACATGAAAGAAAGAAATGTTGGTTTTGTACTCACGACGAGACAATCAAGCATCTCTTTTTTCAGTGCAAATTTGCACATTCTACATGGTCAGTCATCCAAACAGCGTCCAATTTGTATCCGCCGACAAGTGTTGCCAATATATATGGTCACTGACTCGACGGAATACCAAATAGGTTTACTACGCTAATAGAGTTGGGACGTCTGTCTTATTATGGTCACTTTGGCAGTGTAGGAATGATATGATATTTAATGCAAGAACACTTCTCCCCTGCAGGTTATTTTTTGTTGTACACACTGGCTCCGTATGTGGACGACGCTACACCGAACAGAGTACCAACCTCTGTTCAAGGAGGTGTATATACGGTCGGAGCGAGTGGCCAGAGAGGTTTTTACGAAACATGGGTGGCAGCACAATCTTCGGATCGGTCCACCTCCTCCTTCGATATAGGCATAGTGTCAGTCTTATATGACTTTACTGATGCTGATTTGTCATTTTAGCTAGGTGTCACTCAATTTGATTTGTATTCTCTTGATGCTACTTGTTGAGTTAATATAATGCCCTTTATCAGGAAAAAATATCTCCATGAACATAGGTCTTTCGCACACCTGTTTGCCCGAAACGGTCCATTAACTGTGAACCTTGTATGGAACCCTGGCAATTCTCTCTATAGCAGCATGGCAAAATTTCGAAACACATGGTAATTCTCTCTGTTGCAGCATGGCAAATCCCTTAAATGTATGACGATTATTTCTAATATAACATGTCAATTATTTCTTCTTAGCATGACAAATCTTTCTATTATAGCACGTCAAATCTCTCTATTATTCTATTATAGCATGGTAGTTCTTTCGCTGGAAATGGTTTTTGAGGGAACACTCTCCAGTGCCGCTTTTTTTTTGAAGTAAAAAGGTGGCGCGCAGCTGACCTTATATTTCAAAATGGGCATGAGCCCATAGGGTTTGATTACAAAGCTTGTGAGATGCACCCAGGTGCAAGGCCACAAATAGCCTGGTAGAAAAAGAGAGAGAGGGAGGGGGAGGAGAAGAAGAAGAGAAGAGAGAAAAGAGAGAGGGAGGGGGATAGCCTAGCCACTTATCAAGCTAACCCATGTCTGCAAAACATCTTTGTCCTGCTGTTTTGTGGCTTTGTGCTTCCATAAACGAAGCAGATTAGCTGTGTGCAGTCTGATATATGGCTCCGACCAGCTGTTGGCATTAAAAACCCGATCGTTTCTAGCCTGCCATAGAGTGATAGTGCATGCCACGAATGCAACATTCCATTTGGCCTTGATCTGAAGATGACTCGTTGCCTGAGAAACAAAGTGTTGAATGTTGGGTGAGTCTCGTGCTAGCGGCTCCAGAGCTAGCCTGCTCCAGAGGGCATGAGCGGGCCGACAGCGGAGAACCAAATGATCAGCAGTCTCTGCAGCCGGGCAAGTGTCGCAGCCAGCAGTTGGAGCGATAACTGACCATCCTTTGCGAACCATATTGGCCTTGGTGTTCAAACGCCCCCAGCAACCCAACCACAAGAAAACTCTGTGCTTGAGAGGAATAATAGTGTCCCAAATCCATGAAGCAGGAGCCCAATGAATACCACGGAAGGTAAGCAAGTTATAAAAGTAGATCGTACTTAGGTTGTGTCCTCCAAGCGTGGGAACCCGTGTATCCAAGCTTGCAGCATCCGGGGTGAGTTGAAGAACAAGCTGATGGAGCAGTTGCAACTCCTGGGCAGCCGTCTGCGAGAGGTTGGGGTGCGAGAGCACATTCCAGCTTCCATTTAGAAACTGTGATTTGACAGAGCAATCCTGATTACGAGCAAAGGAGAATAAAACCGGGAAGGCCTGCCTCAGACTACCATTCCCCAGCCAATGATCATGCCAGAAAGAAACATGCTGGCCACTGCCAACAGAGCATCGTGAGGAAGAAATAACCATAGAGATGCAGCTCTTGAAACCCTTCCACATAGCAGTATCCTTGTGATGCCCCCTAAGCGGCAGGGAAACCTTGCAGTATTGAGAGGCAAACCAATTAAAACAAGGGATGTCCGAGGATTGTAGAATTTTGGCCACAAATTTACACAGCAAGGCTTGATTGTGGGCCTCCAGATTCCTCACTCCCAGACCACCATTGACACGAGGCAGAGCGACCACATCCCAAGCCATGAGGCAGTGACCTCCTTTGGCTTTGTTCTTGCCCTGCCAGAAGAAAGCCTGAAGGAGGGCATCCAACTTGCTGAGAGACTCCTTAGGCCACGAAAAATAGGTCATGTAATAACTTGGTATACCGGCCATGATAGAATTTATGAGAGT
>NC_041385.1:524379325-524408920 GCF_002162155.2 Triticum dicoccoides
GGAGAGGAAGGTGGCCAACCAACCGGAGAGACGACGATCCACCTTCTGGATGACCGGAAGCAGCATGCCATGCTTGATCTTATGAAAAGAAAGAGGCAGCCCCAAGTATGTACAAGGAAAGGAAGATACCGAGCATCCAAAGATTTGTACAATTTCCATGACTACGTCATGAGGCACACAGACAGGCACCAAAGTGCTTTTCTGGTAATTGATAGCCAGCCCCGAGAAATCTGAGAACGCAATGAGGATGTTCATGATAACTCTAGCCTGCTCCACCTCTCCTTGAAAAAGAATCATAGTGTCGTCCGCATACTGCAGGACTAGGAAGAAACCATCTGAGCTAAGAGGATGTACCAAACTGCCATTCTGAAAGTGCCAGTAGCATAAACGTTGGAGCACATCAGCAACGAGAATGAAGAGATACTCACTTGAATGATCCTTTTAGAGCGAACGATCATTCACGTCAGGGGCACCAGAGAGGACACGTTCTCTCCCCATTTGAATTCAAAATATAATGTATTGACTGCTAACACATCTCCATAAATAATGGTACTGCTAGTTGATAAGAAAGTTATTTAAAGGTAATAAATATGTAATCATATAGTTGATCACAAAAGAAAAATGTACCTGATAGTTATTCGCCAAAAAGAAAGAATTTATCCATATAGATGCTTTCTTTTTTTTGAAATGAGAAGGTAGATCATATTCTACCTTATATATTTCAAAAGGCCGAAGCCAAAGGATCATAGATCCGTACATGGGGATCATATTTTGCACCGTGGTGCAAGGCTATGAGAAGCCTGGGAGGGAGAGCAGAGGATGGGGGGACCAAAAATTTGTGCCAAAACTAAGCCAAAGCCAAAGCCAAAAGCTAAGCCAAAAGAGTTTGCGACCAATCTATGATAGTTGCTTTATCTTCAGGGCGCCGAGCACGGTGGCTCCATAGAGTTAACAGATCAGTAGCATACATTCTTGTATAAGGCAGGGGCCAGCACTTGTGATTGAAAACCCGGTCGTTTCTGGCATGCCAAAGGGTGACGAAAGCCGCAGCAATCAGAATATGTAGCTTGGGAGATGTAGACCACCGTAGATGAGCACATTGGACAAAGTCCAGTAAATCCATGGAAGTGTTAGCGGCGTCGAGTAGGTCGAACCTGCTCCAGATAGTAGGGGCACAAATGCATCTCAAAACTAGATGAATGATGTACTCGACAGCCGGGCATATGTCGCAGCAAGCATGAGTAGCAATATAAGATCACTGCTTCTTTACCATATTGTCTCGAGTATTCAGACGCTCCCAGTAAGCTAGCCAAAGAAAGATTATGTGCTTTAGGGGGATAATAGGATCCCAAATTCACTGTTGGAACATGCTGTTTACACCTCTGAAAGTAAGGAGGTGGTAGAAGAAAGCTGTAGTGACTTCTTTATTGTGGAGAAACGAGAAACGGGAATCTTGACCGGTAGAAGAGGGTTGAACACCTAGCAGCAGTTCTTGGAGGGCCTGCAGTTCTCGAGCTGCCGTTCGGGACAGATTTGGGTGTAGCTGGAGATCCCAACCATTATCGGAAAACTGTGAAGCAACACTGCACCCCGGACTCTTGGCATAGGAAAAAAGAACTGGGAATTCATTACACAGCCGTCCAACAAGCAACCACTTGTCCTTCCAGAAAGAGATGAGGCGTCCAGTACCCAAGGAGCAGCAAGAGGCAGACATAACCAGGGGGATAAACTGTTTGAACCCCTTCCAAATTGGCGTGTCCATGTAATGGGCGTCAGGTAAAACCATATTTTGACAGTATTGGGCCGCAAACCACTGAAAACAGGGGATATCTGAGCACTGCAGGACCTTGGCAACGAATTTGCACAGCATAGCTTGGTTGTGAGCATAAAGATCTCTCACACCAAGTCCACCAGATTCCTTTGGTAAGGTGACGTGCTCCCATGCCACCAGACACTGGCCACCTCTAACATGATTCTTTCCCTGCCAAAAGAACGCACGTAACAAGCTCTCAAGTTTAGCAATGGACTCCTTGGGCCATAGAAAGCATGTCATGAAGTAGCTAGGTATACTAGCGAGGACAGAGTTGATCAAAGTTAGGCGGCCCCCGGGGGACAGTAGGGCAGCCAACCAGCCGGACAATCGCTTATCAACCTTGTGTGTTACTGTAAGAAGCATGCCATGTCTGATCTTGTGCAGGGAGAGAGGAAGGCCAAGGTAAGTGCAGGGAAACGAAGAGACGGGGCAGCCAAAGAGAGCAGCAATATGATTAGCAACCGAACTCTCCAAGCAGATGGGGACCAAGGTGCTCTTGTGATAGTTAATTTGCAACCCCGAGAAATCGGAGAAAGCTGTAAGAATTTGCTTAACGAGGCTGGCTTGCTGCATGTTGCCCTTGAAAAGTAGCAGTGTGTCGTCCGCATATTGCAAAACAAGAAACAAACGATCTGATCCGAGAGGATGAACCAGGTTGCCCGCCTCAAACTGAGCACATCATAGCCTCTGCAGCACATCTGCAACCAGGATGAACAAGTATGGTGATGTGGAATCACCCTGCCTTAGTCCTTTTTTAGCCTTGAAAGGATCGTCAAGTTCACCATTAACCATAACTCTCGAACTGGCTATTGAGAGAAGCGAAGAAACCCAACTGATCCATCTCCGAGGAAAACCTCAGGCTTCCATTATAGCATGTAAGCACTGCCAGCTCACCGTATCGAAGGCTTTGCGGAAATCAAGCTTGAGAGCTACCATAGGGAGATTTCTCTTATGGGCAGATTGAACCATGTCAGCGGCCAAGGCAAAGTTTTCCACAATGGATCTCCCTTTGGCGAAACCAGACTGGAAGGAGTGAATAAGATCCGGTATCTGACACTGCAATCTGCGGGCAAGAACCTTGCTGGCCAGCTTTGGTATGCTGTGAACAATGGAGATAGGCCTAAAGTCCCGCAGCTCCAGTGGTGTATCCTTTTTAGGAAGGAGAGAAATGAACACCGTGTTAATGCCTGTCAAGTCCACACGGTTATGATACATGTCTGAGAAGAAAAGCTCCAGATCAGGCCTGATGGTGCTATGAAAGGTTTTGAAGAACTCATTAGTAAACCCGTCTGGACCCGGACTTCGGTTGTTTGGGGAGTGGTTGATGGCAGCTACTAAGAGATCCAAGGGATCAATTGTTGTGTCTTTGGTGCTAGCCCTGCCCCTCTATTTATATGTTGAGCCCCGGGGTCGAAACTTGGAGCAAAAGCCTCCTCAAAGTCGGTTTTCCCCGAAAGGCAAGAGTCCCACTCGGACTCCAGGACCAAACGCCACAATCCTTGGCGTCTGGCCCAGACGCCATGGGCCTCGGCGTCTGGCCCAGGGCCAGACGCCAGGGTCTCCGGCGTTTGGCCCCCTAGACTCCGCAAAACTCCTTTTGCACCGATCTAAAGCCTCATGGGCTTGACCCCTTGGCCTAACCATATCATCCAATATATGAATCTTTACGTCTCGACCATTTCGAGACTCCTCGTCATGTCCCCAATCTCATCCGGGACTCCTAACTCCTTCGGTACATCAAAACATGTAAACTCATAATATAACTGTCATCGTAACCTTAAGCGTGCGGACCCTACGGGTTCGAGAACAATGTAGACATGACCGAGACACGTCTCCGGTCAATAACCAATAGCGGGACCTGGATGCCCATATTGGCTCCTACATATTCTATGAAGATCTTTATCGGTCAGACCGCATAACAACATACGTTGTTCCCTTTGTCATCGGTATGTTACTTGCCCGAGATTCGATCGTCGGTATCCAATACCTAGTTCAATCTCGTTACCGGCAAGTCTCTTTACTCGTTCCGTAATACATCATCTCACAACTAACATATTAGTTGTAATGCTTGCAAGGCTTATGTGATGTGTATTACCGAGAGGGCCCAGAGATACCTCTCCGACAATCGGAGTGACAAATCCTAATTTCGAAATACGCCAACCCAACATCGACCATTGGAGACACCTGTACTACTCCTTTATAATCACCCAGTTACGCTGTGACGTTTGGTAGTACCCAAAGTGTTCCTCCGGTAAACGGGAGTTGCATAATCTCATAGTCATAGGAACATGTATAAGTCATGAAGAAAGCAATAGCAACATACTAAACGATCGTGTGCTAAGCTAATGGAATGGGTCATGTCAATCAGATCATTCAACTAATGATGTGACGTCGTTAATCAAATAACAACTCATTGTTCATGGTTAGGAAACATAACCATCTTTGATTAACGAGCTAGTCAAGTAGAGGCATACTAGTGACACTTTGTTTGTCTATGTATTCACACATGTATTATGTTTCCGGTTAATACAATTCTAGCATGAATAATAAACATTTATCATGAAATAAGGAAATAAATAATAACTTTATTATTGTCTCTAGGGCATATTTCCTTCAGTCTCCCACTTGCACTAGAGTCAATAATCTAGTTCACATCGCCATGTGATTTAATAGCAATAGTTCACATCACCATGTGATCAACACCCAAAGGGTTTACTAGAGTCAGTAATCTAGTTCACATCGCTATGTGATTAACACCCAAAGAGTACTAAGGTGTGATCATGTTTTGCTTGTGAGATAATTTTAGTCAACGGGTCTGTCACATACAGATCTGTAAGTATTTTGCGAATTTCTATGTCAACAATGCTCTGCACGGAGCTATTCTAGCTAATTGCTCCCACTTTCAATATGTATCCAGATTGAGACTTAGAATCATCTGGATCAGTGTCAAAAACTTGCATCGACGTAACCCTTTACGACGAACCTTTTTGTCACGTCCATAATCGAGAAACATATCCTTATTCCACTAAGGATAATTTTGACCGCTGTCCAGTGATCTACTCCTAGATCACTATTGTACTCCCTTGCCAAACTCAGTGGTAGGGCATACAATAGATCTGGTATACAGCATGGCATATTTTATAGAGCCTAAGACTGAGGCATAGGGAATGACTTTCATTCTCTTTCTATCTTCTGTTGTGGTCAGGCTTTGAGTTTTACTCAACTTCACACCTTGTAACACAGGCGAGAAACCTTTTTCTTTGACTGTTCCATTTTGAACTACTTCAAAATCTTGTCAAGGTATGTACTCATTGGAAACTTATCAAGTGTCTTGATCTATCTCTATAGATCTTGATACTTAATATGTAAGCATCTTCACCGAGGTCTTTCTTTGAAAAACTCCTTTCAAACACTCCTTTATGCTTTGCAGAATAATTCTACATTATTTCCGATCAACAATATGTCATTCACATATACTTATCAGAAATGTTGTAGTGCTCCCACTCACTTTCTTGTAAATACAGGCTTCACTGCAAGTCTGTATAAAACCATATGCTTTGATCAACTCATCAAAGCGTATATTCCAACTCCGAGATGCTTGCACCAGTCCACAGATGGATCGCTGGAGCTTGCATATTTTGTTAGCACCTTTAGGATTGACAAAACCTTCTGGTTGTATCATATACAACTCTTCTTTAATAAATCCATTAAGGAATGCAGTTTTGTTTATCCATTTGCCGGATTTCATAAAATGCGGCAATTTCTAACATGATTCCGACAGACTTAAGCATAGATACGAGTGAGAAACTCTCATCGTAGTCAACACCTTGAACTTGCCGAAAACCTTTTTGCGACAAGTCAAGCTTTGTAGACAGTAACATTACCATCAGCGTCAGTCTTCTTCTTAAAGATCCATTTATTCTCAATTGCTTGCCGATCATCGGGCAAGTCAACCAAAGTCCATACTTTGTTCTCATACATGGATCCCATCTCAGATTTCATGGCTTCAAGCCACTTTGCGGAATCTGGGCTCACCATCGCTTCTTCATAGTTCGTAGGTTCATCATGATCTAGTAGCATAACTTCTAGAACAGGATTACCGTACCACTCTGGCGCGGATCTTACTCTGGTTGATCTACGAGGTTCAGTAGTATCTTGATCTGAAGTTTCATGATCATTATCATTGGCTTCCTCACTAACTGGTGTAGGTGTCACTGAAACAGCTTTCTGTGATGAACTACTTTCCAGTAAGGGAGCAGGTACAGTTACCTCGTCAAGTTCTACTTTCCTCCCACTCACTTCTTTCGAGAGAAACTCCTTCTCTAGAAATGATCCATTCTTAGCAACGAATGTCTTGCCTTCGGATCTGTGATAGAAGGTGTACCCAACAGTTTCCTTTGGGTATCCTATGAAGACACATTTCTCCGATTTGGGTTCGAGCTTATCAGGTTGAAGTTTTTTCACATAAGCATCGCAGCCCCAAACTTTAAGAAACGACAACTTTGGTTTCTTGCCAAACCACAGTTCATAAGGCGTCGTCTCAACGGATTTTGATGGTGCCCTATTTAACATGAATGCAGCTGTCTTTAATGCATAACCCCAAAACGATAGTGGTAAATCGGTAAGAAACATCATAGGTTGCATCATATCCAATAAAGTACAATTATGACGTTCGGACACACCATTGTGGTGTTCCAGGTGGCATGAGTAGTGAAACTATTTCACATTGTTTTTAACTGAAGGCCAAACTCGTAACTCAAATACTCTTCTCTACGATTAGATCGTAGAAACTTTATTTTCTTGTTACGATGATTTTTCACTTCACTCTGAAATTCTTTGAACTTTTCAAATGTTTCAGACTTGTGTTTCATTAAGTAGATATACTCATATCTGCTCAAATCATCTGTGAAGATCAGAAAATAATGATACTTGCCACGAGCATCAACACTCATTGGATTGCATACATCGGTATGTATTATTTCCAATAAGTCAGTAGCACGTTCCATTGTTCTGGAGAACGGAGTTTTAGTCATCTTGCCCAAAAGGCACGGTTCGCAAGCATCAAATGATTCATAACCAAGTGATTCCGAAAATCCATCTTTATGGAGTATCTTCATGCGCTTTACACCGATATGACCCAAACGGCAGTGCCACAAATAAGTTGCACTATCATTATTAACTTTGCATCTTTTGGTTTCAATATTATGAATATGTGTATCACTACGATCGAGATCCAATGAACCATTTTTCATTGGGTGTGTAACCATATAAGGTTTTATTCATGTAAACAGAACAACAGTTTATTCTCTTACTTAAATAAATAACCGTATTGCAATAAACATGATCAAATCATATTCATGCTCAACGCCAACACCAAATAACACTTATTTAGTTTCAACACTAATCTCGAAAGTATAGGGAGTGTGCGATGATGATCATATTAATCTTGGAACTACTTCCAACACTCATCGTCACTTCCCCTTCAACTAGTCTTTGTTTATTCTGCAACTCCCGTTTCGAGTTACTAATCTTAGCAACTGAACTAGTACCTAATACTAAGGGGTTTGCTATAAACACTAGTAAAGTACACATCAATAACATGTATATCAAATATACTTATGTTCACTTTGCCATCCTTCTTATCCGCCAATCACTTGGGGTAGTTCCGCTTCCAGTGACCAATCCCTTTGTAGTAGAAGCACTTAGTCTCAGGCTTAGGACCAGACTTGGGCTTCTTCACTTGAGCAGCAACTCGCTTGCCGTTCTTCTTGAAGTTCCCCTTCTTCCCTTTGCCCTTTTCTTGAAACTAGTGGTCTTGTCTACCATCAACACTTGATGTTTTTCTTGATTTCTACCTTCGTCGATTTTAGCATCACGAAGAGCTCGGGAATTGTTTACGTCATCCCTTGCATTATAGTTCATCACGAAGTTCTACTAACTTGGTGGTGGTGACTAGAGAATTCTGTCAATCACTATCTTATCTGGAAGATAATCTCCCACTTGATTCAAGCGATTGAAGTACCCAGACAATCTAAGTACATGCTCACTAGTTGAGCGATTCTCCTCCATCTTTTAGCTATAGAACTTGTTGGAGACTTCATATCTCTCAACTCGGGTATTTGCTTGAAATATTAACTTCAACTCCAGGAACATCTCATATGGTCCATGACGTTCAAAACGTCTTTGAAGTCCCGATTCTAAGCTGTTTAAGCATGGTGCACTAAACTATTAAGTAGTCATCATATTGAGCCAGTCAAACGTTCATAACGTCTGCATCTGCTCCTGCAATAGGTCTGTCACCTAGCGGTGCATCAAGGACATAATTCTTCTGTGCAGCAATGAGGATAAACCTCAGATCACGGATCCAATCCGCATCATTGCTACTAACATTTCTCAACACAATTTTTCTCTAGGAACATATCAAAATAAACACAGGGAAGCAACAACGCGAGCTATTGATCTACAACATAATTTGCAAAATACTATCAGGACTAAGTTCATGATAAATTAAAGTTCAATTAATCATATTACTTAAAGAACTCCCACTTAGATAGACATCCCTCTAATCCTCTAAGTGATTACGTGATCCAAATCAACTAAACCATGTCCGATCATCACGTGAGATGGAGTAGTTTCATCGGTGAACATCATTATGTTGATCATATCTACTATATGATTCACGCTCGACCTTTCGGTCTCCGTGTTCCGAGGCCATATCTGCATATGCTAGGCTCGTCAAGTTTAACCTGAGTATTCTGCGTGCGCAACTGTTTTGCACCCGTTGTATTTGAACGTAGAGCCTATCACACCCGATCATCACGTGGTGTCTCAGCACGAAGAACTTTCGCAACGGTGCATACTCAGGGAGAACACTTCTTGGTAATTTAGTGAGAGATCATCTTATAATGCTACCGTCAATCAAAGCAAGATAAGATGCATAAAAAGATAAACATCACATGCAATCAATATAAGTGATATGATATGGCCATCATCACCTTGTGCTTGTGATCTCCATCTCCGAAGCACCGTCATGATCACCATCATCACCGGCGCGACACCTTGATCTCCATCGTAGCATCGTTGTCGTCTCGCCAATCTTATGCTTCCACGACTATCACTACCGTTTAGTAATAAAGTAAAGCATTACATCGCGATTGCATTGCATACAATAAAGCGACAACCATATGGCTCCTGCCAGTTGCCGATAACTCGGTTACAAAACATGATCATCTCATACAATAAAATTCAGCATCATGCTTTGACCATATCACATCACAACATGCCCTGCAAAAACAAGTTAGACGTCCTCTACTTTGTTGTTGCATGTTTTACGTGGCTGCTACGGGCTTAAGTAAGAACCAATCTCACCTACGCATCAAAACCACAACGATAGTTTGTCAAATAGACTCCGTTTTAACCTTCGCAAGGACCGGGCGTAGCCATACTTGGTTCAACTAAAGTTGGAGAGACAGTCGCCCGCAAGCCATCTCTGTGCAAAGCACGTCGAGGGAACCGGTCTTGCGTAAGCGTACGCGTAAGGTTGGTCCGGGTCGTCTCGTCCAACAATACCGCCGAACCAAAGTATGACATGCTGGAGGCAGTATGACTTGTATCATCCACAACTCACTTGTGTTCTACTCGTGCATATAACATCAACATAAATAACCTAGGCTCTGATACCACTGTTGGGTTTCGTAGTAATTTCAAAAAAATTCCTACGCACACGCAAGATCATGGTGATGATATAGCAACGAGAGGGGAGAGTGTTGTCTACATACCCTTGTAGACCGTAAGCGGAAGCGTTAGCACAACGCGGTTGATGTAGTCGTACGTCTTCACGGCCCGACCGATCAAGCATCGAAACTACGGCACCTCCGAGTTCTAGCACACGTTCAGCTCGATGACGTCCCTCGAACTCCGATCCAGCCGAGTGTCGAGGGAGAGTTCCGTCAGCACGACGGCGTGGTGACGATCTTGATGTTCTACCGTCGCAGGGCTTCGCCTAAGCACCGCTACGATATTATCGAGGTGGACTATGGTGGAGGGGGGCACCGCACACGGCTAAGAGATCCAAGGTGACGTGCATAAAGATCTCTCACACCAAGTCCACCAGATTCCTTTGGTAAGGTGACGTGCTCCCATGCCACCAGACACTGGCCACCTCTAACATGATTCTTTCCCTGCCAAAAGAACGCACGTAACAAGCTCTCAAGTTTAGCAATGGACTCCTTGGGCCATAGAAAGCATGTCATGAAGTAGCTAGGTATACTAGCGAGGACAGAGTTGATCAAAGTTAGGCGGCCCCCGGGGGACAGTAGGGCAGCCAACCAGCCGGACAATCGCTTATCAACCTTGTGTGTTACTGTAAGAAGCATGCCATGTCTGATCTTGTGCAGGGAGAGAGGAAGGCCAAGGTAAGTGCAGGGAAACGAAGAGACGGGGCAGCCAAAGAGAGCAGCAATATGATTAGCAACCGAACTCTCCAAGCAGATGGGGACCAAGGTGCTCTTGTGATAGTTAATTTGCAACCCCGAGAAATCGGAGAAAGCTGTAAGAATTTGCTTAACGAGGCTGGCTTGCTGCATGTTGCCCTTGAAAAGTAGCAGTGTGTCGTCCGCATATTGCAAAACAAGAAACAAACAATCTGATCCGAGAGGATGAACCAGGTTGCCCGCCTCAAACTGAGCACATCATAGCCTCTGCAGCACATCTGCAACCAGGATGAACAAGTATGGTGATGTGGAATCACCCTGCCTTAGTCCTTTTTTAGCCTTGAAAGGATCGTCAAGTTCACCATTAACCATAACTCTCGAACTGGCTATTGAGAGAAGCGAAGAAACCCAACTGATCCATCTCCGAGGAAAACCTCAGGCTTCCATTATAGCATGTAAGCACTGCCAGCTCACTGTATCGAAGGCTTTGCGGAAATCAAGCTTGAGAGCTACCATAGGGAGATTTCTCTTATGGGCAGATTGAACCATGTCAGCGGCCAAGGCAAAGTTTTCCACAATGGATCTCCCTTTGGCGAAACCAGACTGGAAGGAGTGAATAAGATCCGGTATCTGACACTGCAATCTGCGGGCAAGAACCTTGCTGGCCAGCTTTGGTATGCTGTGAACAATGGAGATAGGCCTAAAGTCCCGCAGCTCCAGTGGTGTATCCTTTTTAGGAAGGAGAGAAATGAACACCGTGTTAATGCCTGTCAAGTCCACACGGTTATGATACATGTCTGAGAAGAAAAGCTCCAGATCAGGCCTGATGGTGCTATGAAAGGTTTTGAAGAACTCATTAGTAAACCCGTCTGGACCCGGACTTCGGTTGTTTGGGGAGTGGTTGATGGCAGCTACTATCTCAGATCGGGAGAATTCTGCTTCAAGGCAAGAGAGATCCAAAGGGGGGTACAGATTATCTAGCTGCACCATCGGCAAAGAGGGAGCGGTCTCCCCAAGAAGCTCAGAAAAGTACTTGGCAGCGAGCTGTAATTTATGTGCATTGTCAAAGAACTCAACCCTTCGTGCACAAAAACCCTGATCTTATTTTTCCTTGCATGACCGTTCGCTGCTGCGTGGAAAAATTTGTTACTCTCGTCCCCAGAAACACACCACCGTAGCTTGGCCCTCCTGTGCCACACCTCAGTTTTCCATATAACAAGCTGCTCAACTTTAGCAGAAGCAAAATGTCTTAGAGCCTTTTCCAGAGCGGATAGTGTTGGGTTTCGTAGTAATTTCAAAAATTTTCCTACGCACACGCAAGATCATGGTGATGATATAGCAACGAGAGGGGAGAGTGTTGTCTACATACCCTTGTAGACCGTAAGCGGAAGCGTTAGCACAACGCGGTTGATGTAGTCGTACGTCTTCACGGCCCGACCGATCAAGCACCGAAACTACGGCACCTCCGAGTTCTAGCACACGTTCAGCTCGATGACGTCCCTCGAACTCCGATCCAGCCGAGTGTCGAGGGAGAGTTCCGTCAGCACGACGGCGTGGTGACGATCTTGATGTTCTACCGTCGCAGGGCTTCGCCTAAGCACCGCTACGATATTATCAAGGTGGACTATGGTGGAGGGGGGCACCGCACACGACTAAGAGATCCAAGGGATCAATTGTTGTGTCTTTGGTGCTAGCCCTGCCCCTCTATTTATATGTTGAGCCCCGGGGTCGAAACTTGGAGCAAAAGCCTCCTCAAAGTCGGTTTTCCCCGAAAGGCAAGAGTCCCACTCGGACTCCAGGACCAAACGCCACAATCCTTGGCGTCTGGCCCAGACGCCATGGGCCTCGGCGTCTGGCCCAGGGCCAGACGCCAGGGTCTCCGACGTTTGGCCCCCTGGACTCCGCAAAACTCCTTTTGCACCGATCTAAAGCCTCATGGGCTTGACCCCTTGGCCTAACCATATCATCCAATATATGAATCTTTACGTCTCGACCATTTCGAGACTCCTCGTCATGTCCCCAATCTCATCCGGGACTCCGAACTCCTTAGGTACATCAAAACATGTAAACTCATAATATAACTGTCATCGTAACCTTAAGCGTGCGGACCCTACGGGTTCGAGAACAATGTAGACATGACCGAGACAGTCTCCGGTCAATAACCAATAGCGGGACCTGGATGCCCATATTGGCTCCTACATATTCTACGAAGATCTTTATCGGTCAGACCGCATAACAACATACGTTGTTCCCTTTGTCATCGGTATGTTACTTGCCCGAGATTCGATCGTCGGTATCCAATACCTAGTTCAATCTCGTTACCGGCAAGTCTCTTTACTCGTTCCGTAATACATCATCTCACAACTAACATATTAGTTGTAATGCTTGCAAGGCTTATGTGATGTGTATTACCGAGAGGGCCCAGAGATACCTCTCCGACAATCGGAGTGACAAATCCTAATTTCGAAATACGCCAACCCAACATCGACCATTGGAGACACCTGTAGTACTCCTTTATAATCACCCAGTTACGTTGTGACGTTTGGTAGTACCCAAAGTGTTCCTCCGGTAAACGGGAGTTGCATAATCTCATAGTCATAGGAACATGTATAAGTCATGAAGAAAGCAATAGCAACATACTAAACGATCGTGTGCTAAGCTAATGGAATGGGTCATGTCAATCAGATCATTCAACTAATGATGTGACCTCGTTAATCAAATAACAACTCATTGTTCATGGTTAGGAAACATAACCATCTTTGATTAACGAGCTAGTCAAGTAGAGGCATACTAGTGACACTTTGTTTGTCTATGTATTCACACATGTATTATGTTTCCGGTTAATACAATTCTAGCATGAATAATAAACATTTATCATGAAATAAGGAAATAAATAATAACTTTATTATTGTCTCTAGGGCATATTTCCTTCAGATAGCAGCCGTCGTTCTTCAACCATGTTGAGGTACTCAACCACATGCTTATTGTTGTTGATGAGCATTTCGAGACTGGCCCTGTGCTTCTTCCAGTTCCTCAAGGCAGCACGAATGCGCCTCATTTTGAAATTAATAAGTGAGGCAGAGGACTGAAATTGTCTAGTACCACGAGTCCAGCCCTCCAAAATGATCATGCGTGTGTCCTCCATAACTAGCCAGTGATTCTCCATACGGAACAGATTACTCTTGGGAACTTGGTTGCTAAACTGGACCAGGATAGGCGCATGGTCAGAGGTGACAATAGGAACAGCAGAGGCAGACGTTTGAGCAAACCCCAACAACCAGTCTGAATTTACAAGCACTCTGTCAAGGCGCACCAGCGTTGTATTATGCCTTTTGCTTGACCAAGTGAACTTTCTGTTGCTGACCTCTATCTCATCAAGACCGTGATCCCTGATCCAAGCATTGAACATATCCATCATAGCCCAGTTAATACGACCTCGTGATTTTTCATGCTCAGAACGGTACATATTAAAATCACCCAGCACAACCCAGGGATCTGACACCATGCCAACAGTCGAGCCAACAATATCAAGAAAAGGAAGTTTCTCTTGATCCAAACAAGGGCCATAAACAGCTGAGAGCAAGAACACAGAGCTATTTGAGGTAGCTGTCATTCTGATGGCGATGTGATACTTATGCGCCACAATAATTTGTCCAGCAACAACGGAAGAATCCCAGGCCACTAGCAGACCACCAGAAGAGCCAACAGAAGGGTAAGCTTCATAGCAATCTAGATTAGGGGGTAAAAAAGTATTCAACTTTCTGCGTGAGAGTGATTCCAGCTTGGTTTCCTGCAAGCAAACTATACTAGGACGACATGAAGTTAGGGTGCCACAAACCAAAGAGCACTTGTCATTATCACCAAGGCCACGAACATTCCAATCAAGAATTTTCATGGATTACAAGATGCAGTAGCAGCCCAGCATAAAAAGAGAGATACAGTTATGAAAAGCTCATGCGAAGGAAAAGCAAAAGACTCAAGCTTGACAGTCTTCAGAGAGACCTCGAACAGACAGACCCTGGAACAAACTGCAACTACTGAAACAATGCAAAAGCGATGCAAATGAGCTGGTGGGAAGGTGGTGAACAGCAGCCACGACCACTGCAGCCAGACTACAGAAGAACTGGACCTACACATCCAGGATGACGCAGCCACTATCATAGGAAGCAGAGGCGCCGCCAGCCTGGGGGGAACGAACGGCCCCACCGGAGGAAGAAGCTTGAGCTAGAGCATGGGCAAGAATGGCATCAGCATTGAGGTCGTAGCACCTTGCCAGTTGCTTGAGTTTACCCCTGGTGAGCGGCCTGGGGGTGTCGGAGAGGGGGAGCTTCAACAGGCCAGCCGCGTTGGCCACCTTGGACACCTTGCGACGGCCACCAGGAGAGGGGGAGCGTGTGCCACCGGCACTAGCAGAGACGATATCAGACGCCGCCGCCTTCCTCTTGGAGGCTCTCTCAACAGAGCCGACCCGCTCACCATCATAGAGTTGCAGGATCCGAGGGCTACGGCGGGGGAAGAGCTGCGCAGCCGCCGCAGCGCCCACGGCGGAGGTCTCAAGGCGGCCGGGGTTGCCAGGCTCAGCTGCGGCGCCCCCGGGCCCTAGCTCCAGCATGAGGGGGGTCAGGCGCCGGATCTTGGAGGGGCGCAACCCGATCCGCGGCCACAGGAGGCGAGGGCGGGGGAACACCGGGGCCAGACACCACCAGCCCGAGGAAGCGCAGCGTAGGCGGGGAAGGGAGAAGATCCCCAGCCCGGGGCTCCGACGGTGGTGCCCGGTAGCTGCAGAACACGGCCGCCACATGAGCCGGGACCAGCGAACATGCGCCATGCCTGAGGTCAGTGGCCACCACTGGGGAAACAGCACCACCTGGGAGCAGCCCTTCACCAAGCGGTGGCAGATGCTTGATGGGCCTGGAGCAGATAGCCCGGGCCGCGAGAACTTGGTGGGCCTGCACCCGAGCTTGGGCCGCGAAGCAGGCGTCCGACGACAGAATGGCAGCCTCGGCCAAGGAAAGGAAGGGGCCCACCGCAGGCAGCAGCCCACCTGGCACGATGGGCTTTGGTGGGTGTTTGCTTTCGATAGTAGGCAGCAGAGGCAGGGTGCGGGGACACAGATTGCCGTCGTCGGATTGGGGCATGAATTTGAACAACATGGAGCGACAGCTTTCTCACGCAAGCAGCTCGGAGCGAAGATCAAAGGATGGGAAATAGCCATCATCCACTGCGACGTGGCGCACCGGAATTGAGCCCGAAACGGAGCGGCAATGGCTGAGTTCGAGCTTGAAGGAGAAGCACATGGTGTCAGGGTCAAAGGAAACAAGGACTCTGGGCTTATGAGCGTCCGCAGCGAGGAGGATCAGACGGAGGTGTTCGTCCTCATGAACGATCTTATCAGCGGTGGGAAGATGGAAGGTGGCCATTTTGATGAGCCTAGGCTTGAAAGAAAGCTTCAGCATCGCCATGAGGTCGGCATGAGAGGCGATATGCGGGTGAAGGAATGCACGATAGGCACAAGTCGCCATGTCATCTTCCTCCTCCACCAGGCGGCCAGGGGCGGCGCACCCCGAGCGCGCCCTACGAGAGGGTGCATGACCTTGGCGGGGGAGCGTCCTTGGCAGGGCACTGCCGCCTTGGCTGGAGCCGTCATCCTCATGGCCGTCGAACGGGGGAAGGGGCGGAGCAGAGGGAGCGCCAAGGGAGCGCGCGACGTCCCATATCTCATTGATGAGGACAACCGCGTAGGCCCCGGCGCTGTCGAAGCGGTGGAAGGCCAGATGATGGGGAATGTGCTAGAGGGCCTCGACCTTGACCAGCACGAAAATGCACGAGAATTCGCTGCCATACAGGCAGGCATGCTCGATGCAGAGGATGCTGGCAAAGCTGGCGACGGATGCAGCTACCCCACGCCGGTTCCACAGCTCCAGCGGGAGCTTTTCCAGAGATAGATTGACGACGTGCTTGAAGGAGAAGGAGAAGGCATTGTCACCTGCCCCGTGGGGAAGGATCCGGACAGTGCGGGAGCCCATGAAAAGAGGACTCGCACGGAGCGCGGCAAGCTGTTCCTCCTCACACTGAAAGACAACAAAGACGGTGCCCACAGCCGACCCCGCAAAGCGAACGGCTGTAGTGCCAAGCCATTGCTAGAAGACACGCCGGAGCCAAGGGAGGAAGTTGGGCCAGGGCGGTGAGATGTTGACTAGGCAAACCAAGGTGTTTTGGTCGGGAACCATGGGGTAGTGGACATCGAGCGAGGTGGGGCGACCATGAACAACAGGCTCCATGAGAGCAGGAGAGGGAGGGGTTGGAAGGTGGGGGCGAGGAGGAGACAAGGCTAGAGAGTGTGGAGAAGGACTATGAAAGGATGGAGAGGCTTGCGGAGGCGAGAGGCAGGTATAAGTAGGACGAGCAGCCATAGAATCATAGACACGGATATGGCATTGGAAGCTGAGATGCCCAACCCTTCGGCACCGCCAGCAGACAGCCGGATCCCTACAATCCCGGCGTCTATGGCTGTAGTAGAGACATCGGTAACAGCGACGGTGAAGATCATTAGGTTTACCGTATCTGAAGGAAGGATACGGCGCAGACCGTGAGGGGCATGATGATCCAGACGAAATCGGATTACCAGATAACAAGGCATCCAAATAAGTTACGTGAGGGAGGGTGGGTGGACGGTCGATTTGGGAGACGTGCGCGCCTGCAGTGGAAGCAAAAAGGTGGCCAGGAGGCGGGCTGGAACGAGGGGAAGCGACAAGAGGGCGGTTGCGAGCGGGCTCCGGCTGGTCTAAGAGGGCGGGAGCCGGCGGATGCGGCGGGTCCGAGGTGACCAAATCCGCAGGCACTTGATTACCCTTGGAAAGGCCAAGAGAGGAGCCGTCGCCCGAGGCATGCAAACCCCCTCCCCTGCCCCCAGTGCCCCGGAAACCTGGGCACGAGCGACTGACAGAGAGGGTGCAATCGATTGCGCACCAGAGCCGAGACGGCTTTGCATGGGATGGGGCCCTAGAATCGACGGCCGAGACGAGTTGGAAGCCCAAACGCTGCTAGACGCAAACGGTTGGGATGATAAAGACAGGAGACCAGAGGCAGGCTCCAAAGGAAAAAGAGTCATCCTGACACAGAGCAAGCCCGAGCTCCAGCAATTGCGGAGCACTATCTCTTTGGCAATACACTCATGTGCCACCTGGAAGAGAAAGCGACCCGGCTGACGGGGCCTGACAGAGTAGCCGTTAGCGAAACCACCAAACCAGCTAACGAGGAGGGAGGCAAAAAAGGCCGGCGAGAGGAGGACACTGCCGTTGAGCACGACGGCGAGGATTCCGGCAGGGTGACTACGGCCAGCAACCGTCTCAACGGTGCCACAGCCGTACTTCTCAAGCATGGCATCCTGGAACCTCAACCCGCCCATGCCAAGACCAACTACACACTAAAAGCACGGGGAAGAAGACGGAGGCAAGCAAGCGAAGGAATGCAGAAGAACAGCATGCATCAAGCAGCGGGCTACTACCGATCTGCAACCAGAAAGAGACTCGAGAAAGAACGTTACCGACCGAAGGCGATGAGGGACAGGCGCTTCTGGAGTCGTAACGCCTACTTGCGAGGCACACCAGGGGGAGGGTGGCCGCCACGGCCAGAGGGACACAGGGCGGGGAGGGGTGGACGCAGCCGCACGAGCGGAGGCGGCGGTTAGATGTGGCCGCCGGCGCCGGAGTGGCGAACGACGGGGTGTGCTCTCGCTACCCTAACTCCTATCCTGATCAATCTTTGGGTGGGCCTATAGATGCTTTCATGTTCTTCTTTTTTAGATGGAGATGCTTTCATGTTCTGTTATGAAGTCCTTTTGGTTTGCGAATTCGTTAAATATTACTTCCTCTGTTTCCAAATATAAGTCTTTTCCATAGATTTCAACAAGTGATTACATACGAAGCAAAATGAGTGAATCTACACTCTAAAATATGTCTACATACATCCATATGTTGTAGTCCATTTGAAATGTCTAAAAAAAACTTATATTTAGGAACGGAGGGAGTAAAAGGGAAAAGTGACTAAAGGATATGAGCTAAAGATTTCTTAACATATTATCGCTCTCCTCAACTAATACACCATGAAGATTAGTCTCGCTAATCGCCAACAAGCAGCACTTGATCCGATGAGCTAAATATACTCCATATGCTTGCGCTCCAGAATTTCGCTACCTTACATCAGCTGGAACGAACTAATCCAACCAGCGTGGTTGGACGATCGCGGATCAATAAAATAGGGCTGGCTCAGACCAGCGGTCAGTTGCACCCTGAACCGCCGGCTCGATCAAGTCAAAGTTCCATTCCATTTGGCAACTTGCTCTAAAATCGAAAGGAATCATCAGAAGATAGGTTGACCCGAACACCTGGCGGCAAAATCGGAACGGATTCCCATCCCAGAGGGAAAAAAAGAGGCAAAGGAGCTCCATGTGCCGACCTAATCCAATCCTCAGAACGAGCTCCAAAGGAGAAAAATCCAGACGCGCGCGCGACAGATCAGCCAGGAAAAGACCATATCAATCACACATTCGTCATTCCGGCCAAGCGGAACAATGCAAGTTAGAAGGGACCAAAGCCGGAGGAGGTGGTGAGGTTGGTAGACGAATCGACGCACACGTAGAGCGACGTGTGTGCCGGCGGCCCGTGCTCGGCCGGGCTTGCGTCGGGCGCTTGGCTACCGGCGTCCGCCCGCGCGTACGTACGTACTGGTGACCAGCACCGGCGAGCCGACCCGACCCCGACGTGCACCTCGTGTCATCGCGGAGAGGGACACCGGGAGCTGGAGGGATCACGCGCGGCTGCTTTCCGTGGCCCCGAAAGATGTACTAGGTGATCACCTCCCCCGGCGGCCACGATGACCCGGGGAATGTACGTGACCAAAAGTGGCGTTTCCACGGGCTTTTTAGTTGGACGCAAAGTGACAGGAAGAGCTCGTCGTACAGTCTCGTAGCACGTCGGTCAATTCGAGAATATGTGCGGCTCTGGACCTCGGAGTGTACCGGCGTTAGTGGCGACAGCATCATAGCGCCGGGCCAACGAGCGATCGATCTGGACTTAGCTAGTTGACTTAATGGCTAGGGATATAGTGTCTTCTACGTCAAATGTCCGCTCAGAAGGCTTCTTGTACTGTAGAAACCGGCTGAGTTTCATTAGTACATTGTGCTGTAATTTCTGTTACTTCCGGTGTTATTTGCACTGCCATGATGTTTGATAAATGTATTGAAAATAATTCCCGTGGGAGTGCTCTTCCCTGTATGTTTCATGCACGTATTTTTTTTTCCTTTCCAGTTCGATCTAATGCGTTTCAGCCAGCTGTATGCAACAGAATGTACCGGTCGACGTGTCCAAAGCAAACGAAGTTGTAGGTGAGGAATAATCGACCGGTCGGCCATCAGCAAAGCCGAAAACGGATGATGCATAAAGCAAAAAACTGCAATTGACTAGGGTGTCGTGCGTGTTCTCCCCCATCCTACTATTGCAAAGTAGGGAGACCATGAATAAAGCTGGATAGTTATTTTGGAAATCGATTACAACGTCAAGGCCGTGATTAGGGTGTCATGACTTGAAATCCAAGATGAATTCCTTTTTTTTTCAAGGGTACGCCAAAGGCGTACCATAACTTTAGGACGCCGAAAACGCCCACAGGTGTGGGCGTTAAAAGATCTGGCCACACGTTTTGTGTGATGTCTAAAAGGATCAATCCACACGCCTATGTGTGGGCAAAACAATTAGCACCCATACGCCTTTTTTTTCCTCGTGTACCTCTCACACGCCTACGTGTGGGCAAAATGGATAACGCCCACACGACCTCTCTCAGCCACCTACCTCACGGTCCCGCACGCCCCGCGTGACAATCATCACGCGTCCCCGCAGTTGCCATGGTCCGGACCCTCTTCAATGTCCGTTTAACTGCAGTTGACATGTTGCTGAACTACAGTTCTCATGTCGGACAACTACAGTTGCCATGGTTGCTCAACTGCAATTGCCATCTCAGGTCAAGTGCCAGATGCCATTTTGGACAACTGCAGTTGTTGCCATGTATGGTCTGGTTTACTATAGTTGCCATGATTTGAAAACTTTAGGGGTTGCCACCTATTAACACTAGGAAGTTGCCATGTATGGTCTGGTTTACTACAGTTGCCATGATTTGAAAACCTTAGGAGTTGCCACATACTAACACTAGGCAGTTGCCGTGTGGCGCTACAAAGAGACATGGCAAAATAACATGTTTCGGGTAAAGAGAGGGTTGACATCTGCTTACAAGCACACTAGGGCAGTTGCCGTGTACCCTGAACACATGGCAACTGACATGTTCGGGTAAAAAAAAAGAGTTGCCATCTGCTTACAAGCACACTAGGGTAGTTGCCATGTATACTGTAAAACACATGGCAACTGATAGCTTTGGGTGTGGGAGAGGAGACGGGCGTGTGGGTGAGATGGCAGATGCCCACACACCAGCCCTTATGCGTGAGCGAAAACAGATTCTCCCACACACCGGCCCTCCCGTGTGGTGAAACGGACGTGTGGGCGACCGGATGAATGTCCACACACCAGCCCAGTCCTACGTGGCACCACAAACATGCCAAGATTCGTGCAACCACAAACGGACGTGGATCCATGCGTGTGGGCGAGATGCAAACGCCCACATGTGTGGGCGTTAGTATTTCCGTAACTTTATAGAAGGGGGGAAATATGTACAAGAGATTACATCAGGGCTAGGTAGGCATCACACAACGATCCTACCGCAGCCTCCACTCCCCATGGCCTAGCCTACTACTCACGAAATGTAGCTACTCCGATGGCTCCTGCCCTAGTCCACATCTCTAGTTTTGCCAAATCAAGTCCACTGTACCCCCTTCATTCCGCAGCTCGGTTCTCCCAAAAACCCTACCGTTACATTGCTTCCATAAAGTTCCAGCAATTCGACGTGATGACAGAGTCAAACCCCTTCCTTTGCAGTTTTGACAACGTGCTTCCTCACTTCCGACCACCAGTCCCCGATTCTAACCTGAACCGAAGGGCAGAGGGCCGGGTCAATTCCCATTCTTCTGAAACATAGTTACCATACTTGCCGAGCAAAGACACACTGCAACAAGACGGGGTCGACAGTGTCCTCCTCCTGCTCACATAAGTAGCATCGCGATCTCTCGTCCTGCAGGCCATGTCGCAACCTTCGGTCCGAGGTCCAAAGCCTATACTGAAGGCCAACCACATGAAAAGATGAATTCTTGAGAAAGTTGTTATGATCGATCTGTGAGCATGATGAAGCCCCCTTGAAGAAGTTTCGAGCCATCAGAGACAAAAAGGTCTGGCATGGCCCATGATTTTTCATATTTGCAATACTATGCCAATCACAAGCTAGGGAACACGGCACAGATGAACACTTCGTATCATATGAACAAGAAAAGGCAAGACACGGTTGAAAAGACGAGGAAATCGGTTAAAAAGGTATTGTTGATTGTCCAAAGAGTATAATTGCTTCAGAAGGCAGCTAGATTTATCTGCAGATTCCTCATTCCTCTCCACAAAAAGAAAGAAGAGAAAAAGACTTATACTTGCACATGAAGCATCATTTTTTTGAACAATTTTTTTTAATTTCATTGTCAGCCAGTCTAACCATATTAATGTTGAACAGAAAGACATCATCTATTATTTCTTTGTTATTAAGTAAAATGGTATTTCGTGCATATCCCATTGTCACTCTCTCCATCATATAAAGATTTTCCTTTGCCTAAAGCATTTTTTTTAATTAATAGCACGAGGAAGGCACCTGCTCCTTTTTCTCTTTCACCTTTCCAAGAACTGCCAACTCCAAAGGAGCAGAAAAAAAACTAGTACTAGGTAACTTTTCGACAAAACTGTGACCGGAAAACCTGTTCCATGTACTACCTGGGTCTCTATGCAAAGTCCAAGGCTGCCCTGCGTGTCCAACCTACACGATCAGTTACGTGATCGCAGCTGAACAATGTAAGGGAGATCAACCACCCCGATCGAAGTGAGACAATTGTAATGCTACAGCAGTGCCTCCAAAGGAGATCTCTGATTCTTTCAGAGATAGCCACCGGCCCACCTATTCACCTAACACTAGACTAACCTTTTCTTTCAGATGAACACTATACTAGACTAACCTTAGAATGTTAAGTGAACTCATAGTTTCCTCGGTGATGGAGACAGCGAATGATCATCTAAGGGCAAGGCCGAAAGAGACCAGGACAATGTGCAGCGCAGGAAGATGCCTTTGCTTGCAGTAGTGAATTTGCAATATACTCCCCTCCGTTCCTAAATATAAGTCTTTGTAGAGATTTCACTTTGAACTACATACGGATGTATATAGATGCATTTTGAGTGTAGATTCACTCATTTTGCTTCATATGTAGTCCACAGTGAAATCTCTACAAAGACTTACATTTAGAAACGGAGGAAGTAGAGGCCAAGGAAAAGCATTCATTGTGCGATCAATTCGGCGATCCCCATAAGGGTAAAAACCAATGAGCTTCCGGACGTATCCTCTTGATGAAAACATCGAAGGAAGTTCATACCGTCAGAGCTCGTCATCAGTGGGGACAGAAAAGAACTGAAGGAAGAGAAACCAACTGTGCATTGAAAAGCAACATTGTAACCAATGCTACAATTGAAAATACTAGGAAACGTGTCACTGGCATTGCTAAACGTTTGAACTGGGCTTCTAGAGCGGGGAAGGTGGCACCAACTATTATGGTTGCAACTCGCAACGTCAGGAGCAGAAGGTCAAACTCTCTTCGAGTGGATGTGGTCAGGTGAGCCTATTGTCCGGTTTATTTTCCTGAGATGGCCACCAAACCCAAGGAGCCGATGACAAGCAAGCCATCTGCTCCAATTGGCAATTGATCACTTCAGCGTGACCGGGCTCGAAAGATAAATACTGCATGGCCAAGCTTTCATGCGTGATGTGAACTTTGGGGTTGGTATATCTTCACCGAAACAGTCCAACGGTTAAGCTTTCTCGAGGCGAAACGTTTCAGCTAATGAGAAAAGGAAACGTATCATAACGTGTCCTCGTGGAAACCATGGCTACGGGGACTGATTAGATGGCCTGATTGTACTAGACCAGACCCTTCGTGTATGATCTGTGAGATCCCTGGGAGTCGTCATTTTTTGCGTGCTTCACCTACTGTTGTCTCCGTCATACAGAAAGCATAGGATGGAGGTTACACAACATGTCACTCGACTCTAGTCATTCTAGCCAAGCTGGTTACCTACTCAGTGCAGTCACAGTAAAAGCAAACAGTGCCGTGTTAGACCGAGAACTCCTCAATTTTCAGAATCAATTATATACTACCTCTGTTTCTAAATATAAGACACTTTGGCAGTTTAAACTGAACTACCAAAACGTCATATATTTAGGAGCAGAGGGTGTATATCCTGGATACTGAAATATTGTACCGTGCAGCATGTATATCTCAATCACAAAAGGCAATATGTAGACAACATGAAATGTTTTATGAGGGTGAATGGCAGAGAACCACACAAGCAAAAGAAACCAGAGAACTTCCTTTCTGCAGCCTGCAAAGAGGGCAAGAAGAAGTGGATTTGATAGTTTTTCAGAAAATGCTTACACTGTTTGATAATGCAATCATGGAGGACGGCTACTTTATTCCCACACATCAGCTGATAAAATTCTGGTGCATTCCAGCCAAGAGGAGGCCACCAGCTGCATCCATGGCTCTGCTGCTCTGATCTACATGTGGCGTTCACACTCGCATGGGTAGGGACAAAAGTTCACCAGGGAAAAGCATATGCAGACAAAATCGAAGAGCAGATCTGATGTGCGATTGGCCAGGAAAAGAAAGGAGAATCAACCACAAACCTGTGTGCGCAAGTAAATTCCTGGAATGTCTCTGCTTTAAGATTTCTCATTATTCCGTCCGGAAAAGGAGAGCCCAGACACACCAAGAAGCTGGCCCTTAACATTCTGTACACATTGGCCATCCAGAAAACATTCTTTACACACCATGGCATTCGTTGGCTGGAGCACTTGCCACATATGTGGAAAGTACCTGAGTGCATTGCCTGGTCCTGTTACCTAATCAAGCAATGGTAAGCACATATAACATGTAACAGAATAATTATGCTCCGCGGGTGCGGCTCTATTTCTATATGAGTATTTGTATTCTGTTTTAGCAGAATTTGAAGTTATAGACAATATATGTATCCCACATCACATGTGCATGTATGAGACCATTCTCAGATGGCTCTTGGGAACATTGACAAAGTAAAGAAAGGGACAAAGGAATGCACGAAATTTGTTCCTTCATTTCCAGGAGAAGAATATCTGTTTTAGCATATGCGACGCTCCCTGCCAAGTGAGCTGAGATTTTGAGCATCCCATCTGATCAGTAAAATGTACTACTCCTACTAGTTCTCTTCTATACACCAATGTATGGCTGGTAGGTCTGTTACTGACCAAGAGTAACAAGGACAGTGGACTTAGGCCTTGTTTGTTTCAGCTTCAGGGCAAAGCTGAATCTAGGCCACTTCAGTGTATTTTCTTGAAGCACGTCCCGGTGTACTTCAGTGGCAAAGCTGATTCTGAGTGAAGCGAATCCACAGATGATTTGACAGAAGTCGAAGCTGAAACAAACAAGGCCTTACTGGGATTGAGCCGGAAGATTCCATAACTTCAAAAGAATTCTGAACATCATGCACTCTTAACTCTTGTGATGAAAATGAAGAGACGTGCAACATTCCCTTTGTTTCGCTCTCTAAACACACACTTTACAAGTATGCATTTAGAAGCAGAGGTATTTGCTGGCCACAATTATAGATGACACAACACAAGGGTCACCGATCTCTATCATATTGCTACAGAATTAACAATCAACATTAGTAACTTGTAACACAGAGAGAACTCCCTCTATAAGACCAACAGAAAGGGGCCAAATGAGCAATAATTCATTGAAAAGGTGTTCCTGCTAAAGAGAATACCACAGGGAATGGCGAGAAGAGATTACATGAGTCACCTCCCGGATACAAGATATTGGCGGACTGGTAATAACTTTCAGTTGCAACGAAGGGAAAACGGAAGACCGTCATGACAGCAGTGATTTATTGGACAAGCTGTTTCACAGAATAGCTGCTAGACCTTCCTTTTGGGCAGGTGGCCTGTTCCCCGGAAATGCAGTGCTAGATACATCAACAAGTGCCTTGAAGCTGTATGGCTCGTGCATTGACAGCTCTGAGAGCACCTTCCTGTTCAGTTGGATGTTCTCCTTCATCAATCCATGCATGAAGTTGCCATAATTCACCTGGCAGTCAGATGCAAGAAAAGAGCTACTTAAACCACAGAATGCAAGGCTGCTAGTTTTCTATCGACCTGCCTGTCTTGAGATAATCATTCAAAAGATGATGTTTCTTTCTTTTTATTCATAAATAAATAAAAAAGACTATGGTTATTAGACATTCCTAGCAAACAGGTCGAGACATACCCCATGCAGTCGTGTACCAGCATTGATGCGCTCAATCCATAGGGACCGCATGTCTCTCTTCTTGTTACGCCTGTCCCTGTAGGAATATTGCAAGGCTTTCTCAACCCTCTCCCGCGCTATCCTTATGCAATTTTTTGCCCTTCCTCTAAATCCCTTTGCCAACTTGAAAATCTTCCCCTTGTTCATTTTGTAGCTAACAAGCTGCTAGATGCTTGGACTCCCGTCCTACAATCTGAAACAAAAGATTTTAAATAACTTTTAAAAAACTCTTAGCTAATAAGTAGTACTTAACTAGAAGCAAGGTTTTCTGTATTGATTTTCACTACAAAAATCAAGAACAGATCTAACAGCTTAAGCTCCCTGCACTACACTAAAAACTCTTAGAGGAAACATATGATAGCGCAAATTCATGTGCACTGTTAGCTCCACACAGAAACACTGCGTAGCCACCGAAAATTCAGAACATTTCTCTTTGTTTGCTCTGCAAATAGTAACATATGCTGTCATATGATACTCTTTTTAATAAACAGCAGGCTATTCATACAATATATGGCCCTGAACTTTTATTCAACATGAACATCCCGGTGAGGAGTTGACAGAATGTTCTCGCCGTGCTCCGTTATCCACCACTGTCAAGGGAATGGGGACCCGTTGGGGCTTGTTTGGTTGTTGGGGAAACAACCCACTAGGGGAACCATCCTTCCACACAATCCCCACATGGACTGAATGTCGCTCTATTCGATCCCCTCCACCATGAGAATTCGTTTGGACTGACAGGGATTTTCATATACTACCTCCATTTCTAAATATAAGACCTTTTAAAGATTTCAATATGAACTACATACGGATATACATAGACATATTTTAGAGTGTAGATTCACTCACTTTGCTCCGCCCTATATGTCTTCCGTATTGGAATATCTAAAAGGGCTTATATTTAGACACAGAGGGAGTATAAAACAACTCAAGAAACTGGAAAATGTCTCAGGGAAATTCAATAATTCACACAATTCCCGAAAATATCCTAAAAGTCTGAAATCGTATGGTACGCATAGCTACCGCCCTGTAGCAGGACATATCAACATACATGGATGCTACAAGCGAAGGGGGTAGTTTCGCTCGGCTACGGGATGGGTTCTACCAGCGGCGGGATGGCCGATGCAACGCCCTTGCGATCTACGGGATGGGTTCTCGTCAGATGTGGATTAACATCAACTGCAACTGGACAAATTTTCTCCCTTTATGATAAAAAAGGAATTTACTGCACTTCGTGAGTGCGGAGGGAAAAGGGATCGTTGGCAATAAGAAAATTGTGCGAAATCATACCTTCCCGCCGAAGCGTCGCTCCGTGGTGGCTGCTGCTCGTCGGAGGGATGCTAAAGCTAGACGGCGGCGGCGGAGGGTGGAGGGTTTGGGGGCTTTGTTCTAGCGGGACTTAGCAGCGCAGTGGGCCGGCCTTGAATGGTCCATGTTACAGCGTCTGGGAATGGGCCAGCCTATTAAGCGGTTAGCTGGGAGGAACGGTTTTAAAAAGGTTCTGAAAGCTTCCAAGTCGGGTTTTATTTTACCTTTTTCCTTTATTTACTTCTCTGTTGGTTTTTCTGTTTTATTTAATCGGTTTATTCATTTCAATTTCATTAGTAAATTTTCTTTTTTCTTTTTTTTTTCACTGGCTTTCTGGGTTTATTTTATTTTTCTTTCTTTCTTTTTCACCACTTTTATTTTCCTATTTTAATGTTAATGAATTTGTGAATATTTTTAAAACAACAACAACAATAAAGCATTTACTCCAATCAAGTTGAGTTAGGCTGCAGCTGGAACCCATAAGATCTCAATACTAACTCATGGTTACTGAAAAAAGGTTTTCCCCCGCTTTGTATTTCGAAGCAACCAACACCGGTACAAGGAACGCTGGGGCGAACAACACATCAAGCCCAAAGAAAATGAAAAAGAAACAAATGCCAACAACGGCAGCTTAACAAAGCGCGGATGACCCGCCACCGCTACGCCCTTCAGAAACAAACCACCACAAACTGAGGCTCCGAACCGCCGCGCACCAAGCAGCACCTCCAAGAAGGAATGCGACGCCGACGACGCTGTTGCCCGGACTTGTCCTAGGGTTTACCCCGGCACGCGGAGGGAGGTGGGGGGTGGATATCACCGACACCCTCCAGGAAGGGATGGTGGCACCTGCAGGTGTCACCGCATCGGAGCCGAAGAACCGGCAAGGATTTCTCCCGCACTCCAACCCCACCGTCAACGGACCGGAGCCGACCAGCCAGACCACTGCCCACCACCATGCGCCAACGCGGTTGTGCCGCCACCCACGCCACCTCACTGCGAACACCAACACGAGACCGAGAGGACCGGAGAGAAGCGCCCCACGGAGGAAGAAGCAGCGCCGAAGCCGAACGGGAGGGAACCACCTCCACTGCCGTCGTGCGAGAGGCCAGAACCTCCGACACCATCGCGGTAGCCGTCCGGACGCGACAGCAGGGCATTGCCAGGCCACCCCTGGCCCGGCCAGGCCCGAAACGGGCCTGCTAAGCCCCGCCGCCATGCTGCAGCAAGCCGGCGATGGCGCCGCTAGCACCCTGCCGCTCATCGCCTCTCCCCCGCCGCCACGCCGCAACGGCCTTGCGACCTAACCTCGTCAGATGTGGATTAACATCAACTGCAGCTGGACAAGTTTTCTCCCTTTATGATAAAAAAGGAATTTACTACACTTCCTGAGTGCAGAGGGAAAAGGGATCGTTGGCAATAAGAAAAATTGTGTGAAATCATACCTTCCCGCCGAAGCGTCGCTCTGTGGTGGCTGCTGCTCGTCGGAGGGATGCTAAAGCTAGACGGCGGCGGCGGAGGGTGGAGGGTTTGGGGGCTTTGTTCTAGCGGGACTTAGCAGCGCAGTGGGCCGGCCTTGAATGGTCCAGCCTATTAAGCTGGGAGGAACGGTTTTAAAAAGGTTCTGAAAGCTTCCAAGTCGGGTTTTATTTTACCTTTTCCTTTATTTACTTCTCTGTTGGTTTTTCTGTTTTATTTAATCGGTTTATTCATTTCAATTTCATTAGTAAATTTTGCTTTTTCTTTTTTTTCACTGGATTTTCTGGGTTTATTTTCTTTTTCTTTCTTTCTTTTTCACCACTTTTATTTTCCTGTTTTAATGTTAATGAATTTGTGAATATTTTTAAAACAACAACAACAATAAAGCATTTACTACAATCAAGTTGAGTTAGGCTGGAGCTGGAACCCATAGGATCTCGATACTAACTCATGGTTTCGGCATGTAGATATCTAACTTCCATGAATCTCTATCCATGACTAGTTCTTTGATGATATGACCATTTTTCAAAGTAGTCAACACCTTTTTTGTGCATTATTTTTCTAAATTCGTAAACATTTAAATAAATTTTGTATTTTTAATTCATGTAAAACAATTAAATTTGCAATCGTTCATTTCAAATTCAAGGACATTTTTTAAAATTCAGGATCATTTTTCAAATACATGAACATATTTCTAAATATATATGATTATTCAAATTCATGAACATTTTAAAAAATTCTCAAGGTTTTCAAATTCGTGAACATTTTTTCAAATTTGTGAACATGATTTTGAAATTCTTGAAGCTTTCTAAATTTACAGAAAAAATAAAAAAGTTAAACATTTTCCAAATTCCTGAACTTTTTTATAATTCGTAGACATTTAAAAAAATCCTGAACAAATTTTAATATTTACAAAAAATAATATTCATGGACCTTTTTAAGTTAAAAATTAAAAAGGCAAAAATAAGAAAATGTAGTGGGGAATATTTAGAAAAACACGTGTTCACTCGCTAATTGAGCAGCTCATGTGTGGGGGAGTGGGGGGG
>NC_041385.1:524409379-524411704 GCF_002162155.2 Triticum dicoccoides
CGATGCATGTTGTAGTCCTTGTTCCCTATTCCTTGCCCGTTGATTAGAAGAATAGGAGACCTCCTCTCCGGCCCTTAAGCGGTTGAAGAGCAAGCTGATGCTCACACGCGCCCGCTAGAAGTAGCTCACTTGCTCGCCCCAGCCTTGATCGCTCGAGCTATCGCCGGTTCCAAAACCAAACGCGTGCCCATCGCTGGTCTGTTGTGTCAGATAGACCAGTTGGTTTTCTTTGGTTAATTTGAAAACAAAACGTATATAAGTTCATGAATTTTAAAAAGTACATAAAATTGGCAAAATAGTTCAAAAGTTAAAAAATGTTCATAAATGAAAAAACATTAACAAGATTAAAAAGTGATCACGGATTTGAAAAATATTCACATTTTTTAATAAAAGAACACAACATTGTAAAGTATTCATGAATTTGAGAAAATGCACAGATGGAAAAATGTTCATGAATTTTAAAAAACACGAATGCAAGTGCAAGTGAGTGAATAAATTTAAAAAACAAGAGCAAAACCCCCCAAAAATTTAAACCCAATCCAAAAAAGCCAGACAAACCAAACTCGATAAACCAAAGGAATCTTTTGAAAATTCCAAAAAACATGGGAGCAACTAATCGGAAGGTTATCCCTTCTGTGACAAAACTATTGGACACTTTTTCTGGCACGGAGCACTCCAGAGTCATATGTGGCGCGCGCCAACGCCGCCACAAGGGTGTGCGTTGGATGCTTCTTGCATCGGGGTGTTTTTTTTTCGGGTTTATTCCTTCAATTTTCAGTTTTTTGTTTCTTTTGCTGATTCGGCTAGGGCAGGAGCCCAACGAGGATTCGGCCTCCTTGGGGCCGGCTCCTAGCTGCCTCCCCTCTCCCCCACCTATATATACTAGTAGAATGTCCGTGCGTTGCTACAAGCTACAATGCAGTTAAATAGATCAAATAAATAATTAAAGTTGTCTTCAAGGTCACCTCCAAATCCAAACCATATGAGGAGGAAATGTGATTGTCCGAACTATCTGTGATGTTATCTTTAACATACGGCCCCACCTAAAAGCATCTCAAATAGATAATGTAGATGCAAAAATAACTAAGGTTTACATCTTCGAAGCCGTAAAACCCTTCTTCTCCAACAGTGATGTAGATGCAAAAAAAATGACATATCCAATTCTCGGGGATGTAAAATACAACACCACATGATGTAAATATATATCTCTACCTATAGATGATGTAAACTGGCGACCGCACGCCGACTGCCCAACCACTTTCATTTTTCTTCCGCCCGCCCATGAGCCGCCTGCCCATCAACCACCGCCCGGGCCATGGCCGACCCCAACGACCCTGTTGACTCCTCCGCCTTAGCCGCTGCTAGCCCGACCCACCCTGCCGCGCCACCGTAGCCACCTAGAAGGCGCCAATTTTTTCCTCTCCCCTGCAAAACCGATGGAGATAAAACCAGGAAGAAAAACACCACAAAAAAATCCACGCTTTCCTAATCTATCCCTCACAACGCTTTCCTAATGTATCTATCTAGTCAAATCAATCTATTAATCTATACTCAAAACAGATCTTTCCCTTGCACGCTTTCCTCCATTGTTTGCGCTGCTACAGGCTACAATGCAGATAATAGATCAAATAAACAATTAAAGTCGTCTTCAAGGTCACCTCCAAATTCAAACCATAGGGGAAGGAAACGTGATTGTCCGAACTATCTGTCATGTTATATTTAACTTACGGTCCCAACATAAAAACCTCACCTAAGAGCATCTTCAATAGATAATGTAGATGCAAAAATAACTAACTTTTGCATCTTCGAAGCCCTAAACCCCTTCTCCAACAATGATGTAGATGCAAAAAATTGACATCTCCGCCTCTTGGAGATGTAAAATACAACACCTCGCGATGTAAATATACATCTCTTACCTACAGGAGATGTAAAACTGGCGGCCGCGCGCCAACTGCCCAACCACTTTCATTATCCTTCCTTCCGCCCACGCGTCACCCGCCCATCGACCACCGCACGGGCCATCGCCGACCCCAACGACCCTGCCGACTCCTCCGCCGCAGCCGCCGCTCACCCGACCCACCCTACCGCGCCAACGTAGCCGTCGTGGAGCCGCTGATTTGAGTCCCTTCCCCCGCACTTCCGCCGTCGCGAAACTCGCCCACGTCACCACGCGGATGCCCCGCTGTTAAATCCGGCCGCTCCACCGCCCCCACTGAGGAGCCACTGATTTGAGTCCCTCCCACCGCACTTCCGCCACCGCGACACTCGCCCACCGCACTACGTCGACGCCCCGCTGCTAAATCCGGCCGCTTCACCGCCCCCGCC
>NC_041385.1:524411867-524432550 GCF_002162155.2 Triticum dicoccoides
CTTTGGCCGCCGCGACACTCGCCCACCGCACCACGCCAATGCACCGCTGCTAAATCCGGTCGCTCCACCGCCCCTGCAGCCGGTTCCGCCGCTGCTCTACCGCCGCCCGCCTCCAAATCGGCCGAATTGGCCAAGATCATTCTTCTAAGCAATGTGACAAAATGTCAATGATCTTCATCAAGTCGATAGATGCTTGCTTGCTATAGAACTTTATCAAAGAGAAACATGTAAGAACTTGTTAGGAAGGGAAATATATAATATGGTGACAAATATGCCCACGTTTTGCCATGGAATAACAAAAAAATATTCATACATGTGAAAATTGTTCTTATTAGGAAATCACACTCGAGCATGTATGTGCATAGTATGTGTTCTTGTGTTGTCTGAAGTATTTCGGTTTGTACTGCCTCCGTCTGCTAGCTTGCAAAAAGGTCTTACATTGTGGATGAAGCGAGTATTAATCAACGGTCTTAATTCGTTTGCATAATGGTCAAAATCTACTTACTACACACAGTCTGTCAGCTCTGGTCTTCACGGTATATATTGCATATGTTCACACAAAATCATACACCTCCTCTACTGGAGCACATTCAACAATATATGACTGAATTAGGCTAACCTGACGAGCCCCAGGCCGTGGCGGCCTCATCGCAACAGCAGCATGGAACGGTCGGCACCGTGTCGGGGGAGTAGCGACACTGACACCGGGACACCGCAACGGGTGCCCAGCGGGATGCTGGCCTGGCAGAACCCCGACAGGCCGGCGATTGACAGCAAGGAGAAGGCCCTCGCCCGGAAGTTCTCCAGCAGCGCCGCATCCATGCCCAGCTTCGCTGGTGCACCAGGGACCGTAGGGATCGCCAGGATACCAGCCTCCTATAGACACAGATTCATTTAGTAGAAATTAGCAATGATCAACTCCTACATGTTGCTTGCAGGTTCAGTAAATGCATGCTGCAGTGGGATTACGATTTTCTGAACTGTTCATTGTTGAATTTGCATTGAGAAGAGTGGCAAGTGCAGACTTGCACTATTAGGAAATACCTTATAGATAGAAGTTTAGCAGTAGCGAGGGGTATATGGACCGCGGTGCTACTAATTAGTAGTAGCGCGGGGTATAAACCCACGCTACTACTAAGTTGATAGTAGTAATCCCACGCTACTACTAAGTGATTGCTACCGTACTCCGTGATCGGCCATAGTAGTAGCGTGGGGTATAAATCTCAAGCTATTTGATAGTAATAAAGCGGGTCATAAGGCCTACGCTACTACTAAATAGACCACCCGGACATGCTACAGTTATAGCGGAGATGAAACATGCCACGCTACTACTATTTTGTCGCTGGCTGCGCTGTAATTACAACCGTGTACTTATAAAATACCAATGCGCCCATCGCCTCGGTCTCTCCCTCCCCCACATCTTCTTCTTATCCGACCGCTGCGTTCTCATCCTCCTCCACCACTGGATCTGGCCACCGCCAAGGTTTCCCCTCACCCAGCTTAGAGCGGCAATGTACGCTACTTCTCCAGCCGCCGGCAAGGTGCGGACGCTGGCCGCTGGCCGACGCGGGGGTCGTGCCGTTCCTTGTGCAGCAGCTCACAGTGACCTACACGTCCGCCACCGGTGAGAACGCGGCAACACGCTAATCAGCATCTCCCTCCCCGCAGCTCATGTCATCTCCCGTCCCGCTTGTCTCCCATCCGGCCAGCAACAGTGAGCCCCCTCTTCTTCCCGTTTCACTCTTCTTCATGCACCATGATAGAAAAATTAACAAGGGAGCCCCGTGTTTTTTAGTGGTAGATCTCGTCCTGCCTAGCTTGGATCCGTGGATGGCGAGTGGATCAAGCAACTTGGATGCCGGTGGCTGCGGCTCATCTCCAACCCAATGCACGGTCTACTAGTTAATGCAAGTGATAAATTGATGTTTGGAGCGTATACATGCCAAAAGAAAACATTTGTGTTGTCTGTCCAGTTAATTAAGATGCTAATTGAATTGTATACATCTCAAAAGCATAAAATGGAGATGGTGGATTAAAAAAAATCCTAATTAGTTAGTAGTAGCGCTGGACAGCATCCTGCGCTGCTGCTATTAGCAGTAGCGCGTGTGCAACCCACGCTACTACTATCACAACTAGCTGTAGCGTGGGGTAAAAAATGGGTTACTGCTAAAATTTAGTTGTAGCGTCGTAGCAGTAGCGCGGGTACCTACGCTACTGCTATGCAAAAAACCTACATTACTGGTAGTGTTTTTCCTAGTAGTGTTGAAATCGGTCCTGACGGCGTGAAGATCATCCATGGCAGATTCATCCTCCGACGCAATGGCCTCCTGCACTCGCTCTCGGATGCAGGGCCGGGCCGGCAAAGACCGGGGCCCTGTGCGAAACTAAAAAATAGGACCCTATTTTACAAAAAAAATGAACTAACGAGCAATTATAATGTATATATATCTCACGGAGAAGATATAATGTTTATAATGTAATGTCTTACATAACAATTGGACATATAAAAGGTCATACCTATCCAACTCCCATTTGCTAATTATTTGAACATCCTAATTCTTGTAGTATTCTTTGAAATGGAATGTTCAATGATACTCTTATAATCAATCTTCTCCAACACTTGCTATTGTGGCCAAATCATTGAGTCTTTGTTGTGTCATAGTGGTACGCATATAGGACTTAAATAACTTCAATTTAGAAAAAACTTCTTTCTGCCGATGAAACTGTCAGAAATGGTCAACAAAACTCTATATGCAATACTTGCATTGGGAAAACAATCATGTCGCTTTAAAAAAATCAGAATTTCAATAAGTCCGATATTTTCTTTTGGCATGAAATTTTAAAGAAACTTCAGCTCAACAAATAGATCATTGGCATCAATATCAAATTGTTTATCCTTCATAAGGGCAGCCTCAAGATTAACACAAAAAGATTTCAAACTATCCTTATCCAATGAACGCAATGTTTCAAGTTTGAAATTTGAGAAAGGAGGTGAGGAAGGCAACGGCGGCACCACGGCAGTGGCCTATCGCTTAGTTGGCCTGCATCCGAAATCTGGTCGATCTAAGGACCAGGGACCGAGCGAGAGCCACCGAGGGACGAGGCCGGACAAGGCGTCGACGTCAAGAGGTCCTGGCGTCGAGCCGTCCAGGGCTCCAGGCGACGATGGGACGAGACGTTCTTTTCCTCTTCCTGTAGCGTAGCCACGAACTGATCCATGTAGCGATCTACTTTTTTTTTATGTTAGCGATCGAATGTTTTTTTGAATAACGTAGGCACGTAGCGAACTAGCAATGCCCTCGTCGCCTTTTTTCTGAGTGGTGCCTCGTCGCCTGACCCTCTCGTAGCGATCGGGAGGAGTCGGGATCGCATTCCGCTCGATGGCCTCACTCTTGCTCGATGGGCTAGTCGCTCGGCCCAACAGCAGTTAACTATTGCTAGAATTATATAAAAAATATGGGGCCCCCCAGAACTTTGGGCCCTGTGCGGGCCGCACCTTTTGTACCACTGTGGGCCCGGCCCTGCTCGGATGCCAGGCCCAAGGTTGGGCTTCACCATGTTCACCCACTCCGTGTGGTTTGCTTTGATTTCAGACCTGAAAAACATGTGGTACTTCCCTCAAAAAAAAAAACATGTGGTACATCTTCACAAATTTAATCTCGTCCATGTGCATACATACAATTCAGAACTACTCTGTAGCCGACGCTTAATGCACGATTTTCAGCCAACGCTTAATCCAGCCGGTGTGCTATGCTTGCGCATGTCCATGCATGGTTGGATCCATGCCATCGTGCAAGAATCGGCTGGACAACGTCGTCCGTGTAGAAACACTCCATACAATTTGGAGTAAACTCTGGCATTTCCATTACAGAGATGATCGAGTTCATCTAACTGTGGAATTATGAAGACGACATGGGTTCAATTAAGGGGCACACAAATTTATGATATATGTGGTTGTGTTTAGTGTGAGTAAGTAGGTATGCAAACAACTGACAGTAAAGCAACATACCTTTGAGGGACACACATGGCACATGAGATGACAGACAGAGAGGGCACACAAGATAATGATGCTTCGACCACAGACAAGTCGGTCGTGAAGTTGCTGATGCTCGGAATGTTGCTGGAGACAAAATAAACAATGTTGCCATTGTTCACCACTGCATCATTTGCCAGTCAGTCAGCAAACACACCTCACAAGGTTCCAAGACTCGTATATGTAAGTTGCCCGGACCAGCCCTGCTCTGCTCTACTCTGCATCAAGGGATACCAAGGATGGATGAGTTCGAGTTCATTGTAGATACTTACTTCCGAATACCTTGGCAAGTGAAGCGTTGAGGATTTTGTAGGTGGGTTCTTCCACGGAGCCCAAGATCTTGAAACAGTCTGCAGGAATCATGACACGGCTTGGTCGTCGTAGCTGGCCATCGAAGGCGTCGGCAGGTATAGGTGGCAGCACCACGTCAGTGACACGGGATAATGTAGCCAGATCTCTGGCAAACCGCCTGTAAGCAAAAACACAATCAGATGCTCAAATACAACCGAATGAACACTTGAACAAATGAATAATTTTGTCTGCTAAACACTGACAGTAGCAGTGCATGGCTAGACTGAAATTACCGACGGTGTCAAACATCTTCTCCATGGGGACAACGCTCTCGGTGGAGACCAGTCCATGTGAAGGGCGGAGGCCGAAGATGCTGCAGTATGCGGCAGGCACCCTGACACTGCCGCCGATGTCGGTGCCGAGGATGCTGCAGTATGCGGCAGGCACCCTGACACTGCCGCCGATGTTGGTGCCGAGGGTGAAGTCAGCGAAGCTGGCGGTGACGATGGCGGCCGAGTGATACGTCTCCAACGTATCTATAATTTTTGATTGTTCCATGCTATTATATTACCTGTTTTGGATGTTTATGGGCTTTACTTTACATTTTTAGATTATTTTTTGGACTAACGTACTAACCGGAGGCCCAACCCGAATTGTTGTTTTTTTTGCCTATTTCAGTGTTTCGAAGAAAAAGAATATCAAACGGAGTCCAAACGCGATGAAACCTTCGGGAGCGATTTTTTTGGAACAAATGCAAACCAGGGGACTTGGAGTGGACATCACGCAACGAGCGAGACGGTCACCAGGGTGCCCGGCGCGCCCTGTAAGGGTGGGCGCACTGCCCACCCTCGTGGGCCCCTCGAGCATCCACCGACCTACTTCTTCCTCCTATATATATCTACGTACCCCGAAACCATTCAGGAGCATCACGAAAACCTAATTCCACTGCCGCAACCTTCTGTATCCGCGAGATCCCATCTTGGAGCCTTCGCCGGCGCTCTGCCGGAGGGGGAATCGACCACGAAGGGCCTCTCCATCACCACCAAGGCCTCTCCGATGAGTTGTGAGTAGTTTACCACAGACATTCGGGTCCATAGTTATTAGCTAGATGGCTTCTTTTCTCTCTTTGATTCTCAATACAAAGTTCTCCTTCCTCTTCTTGGAGATCTATTCGATTTAACTCTTTTTACGATGTGTTTGTCAAGATCCGATGAATTGTGGGTTTATGATCAAATTTATCTATGAGAAATATTTGAATCTTCTCTGAGTTCTTTTATGTATGATTGGTTATCTTTGCAAGTCTCTTCAAATTATCAATTTGGTTTGGCCTACTAGATTGATCTTTCTTGCCATGAGAGAAGTGTTTAACTTTGGGTTCAATCTTACGGTGTCTTTTTTCAGTGACAGTAGGGGCAGCAAGGCACGTATTGTATTGTTGCCATCGAGGATAAAAGATGGGGTTTATATCATATTGCATGAGTTTATCCCTCTACACCATGTCATCTTGCTTAGTGCGTTACTCTGTTCTTATGAACTTAATACTCTAGATGCAGGTAGGAGTCGGTCGATGTGTGGAGTAATAGTAGTAGATGCAGGCAGGAGTCGGTCTACTTGTTACGGACGTGATGCCTATATACATGATCATGCCTAGATATTCTCATAACTATGCACTTTTCTATCCATTGCTCGACACTAATTTGTTCACACACCGTAATACTTATACTATCTTGAGAGAAACCACTAGTGAAACCTATGGCCCCCGGGTCTACCTTTTATCATATAAGTTTTCCATCTACTTTTATTTGCATCTTTTACTTTCTAATCTATATCATAAAAATACCAAAAATATTTATCTTATCATATTATCTCTACCAGATCTCACTTTCACAAGTTTCTGTGAAGGGATTGACAACCCCTTTATCGCGTTGGTTGCGAGGTTCTTATTTGTTTGTGTAGGCGTGTGGGACTTGTGAGGAGCCTCCTACTGGATTGATACCTTGGTTCTCAAAACCCGAGGGAAATACTTACGCTACTTTACTGCATCACCCTTTCCTCTTCAAGGGAAAGACCAACGCATGCTCAAGAGGTAGCACCGAGCCGAGCTGTCAGGGACGCGGCCGGGAGCTTAGGGGTTGGAGGGAGTGTCGTAGTGTGTGTTCTCGCCATTGAAGTTGTAGGCCATCTCGTCCATCACGTTCTTGCCCACGCCCATGGCGCCGGCGGCGAGCGCGGACAGCCGTGGCGCTCACCGGCGCATGCGTCCGGGCCCAGTCCGGGGTCCTGAACCCAGTGACGCGGCTGGCGATGTTGAAGCTGCAATCAACCAGTCAGTCAGTCAGTGAGATTACCGAATATCAATGTGACCGAGGAAGGGAGCGAACGAGCGAACAGGGTCGCAGTTCATCTCCTTGATGGAAAAGGTGAGGCCGTGTAGGGGGAGCTGCTGCTGGTGGTCAGAGGAAGGAGGCGGCGGCCATGACCCAATCCACCACCTGACACTTCTAGAGGAGACAACCGACCGCGTTTCCAACGACACCAGCAGCGTCCCCAGCTCTTTGTCACGACTCGCGACGCGGTCAGCCTCCACCATCAGTATGCCTGCGCTCGTCTCGTGCAGTCGCGCTGCAACCATGCCGCCACACACATCCGTCGCCCCACTAGTGTCACCCCCGGGCACCCGCTCTATATCTCAATTTCGATATGGAGAAAGAAAAAGGATGAGAGATGAGCGATCTCGTGGGATAGAGTCATCCGACCTCCTACTGCTTGTCGCTGTTGTCGTCCCATTGCTGCTTCGCGTGTGAAAGATCGAGGATGTCACCTAAAGGGGGGGGTGAATAGGCGCTTTAAAATAATTACGGTTTAGGCTTGAACAAATGCGGAATAAACCTAGCGGTTAATTTGTAAAGCACAAAACCTACAACAACTAGGCTCACCTATGTGCACCAACAACTTATGCTAAGCAAGATAAGCAACTATGTGATAGCAAGATATATGACAAAGAACTATATGGCTATCACAAAGTAAAGTGCATAAGTAAAGGGGCTCGGGTAACAGATAACCGAGGCACGCGGAGACGACGATGTATCCCGAAGTTCACACCCTTGCGGATGCTAATCTCTGTTTGGAGCGGTGTGGAGGCACAATGCTCCCCAAGAAGCCACTAGGGCCACCGTAATCTCCTCACGCCCTCGCACAATGCAAGATGCCGTGAATCCACTAAGGGACCCCTGAGGGCGGTCACCGAACCCATACAAATGGCAACCCTTGGGGGCGGTCACCGAACCCGTACACTTTGGAAACCCTTGGGGGCAGTCACCGGTACCCGTCAAATTGCTCGGGGCGATCTCCACAACCTAATTGGAGACCCCGATGCTTGCCCGGAGCTTTACACCATAATGATTGAGCTCCGAAAACCACCAACCGTCTAGGGCGCCCAAGCACCCAAGAGGAACAAGCTCAAGGGCACCAAGCACCCAAGAGTAATAAGCTTCTCGACTTGTAACTTCCATGTATCACGTGAAGAACTCAAACCGACGCACCAAATGCAATGGCAAGGGCACACGGAGTGCCCAAGTCCTTCTCTCTCAAATCCCACCGAAGCAACTAATGCTAGGGAGGAAGATGAGAGGAAGAACAAGAAGGAGAACACCAAGAACTCCAAGATCTAGATCCAAGGGGTTCCCCTCACATAGAGGAGAAAGTGATTGGTGGAAACGTGGATCTAGATCTCCTCTCTCTTTTCGCTCAAAAACTAGCAAGAATCCATGGAGGGATTGAGAGATAGCAAGCTCGGAGAAGGTCAACAATGGGGGAAGAACACGAGCTTAAAGGATAGGGTCCATTGGGGAAGAAGACCCTCTTTTATAGGAGGGGGAAAATCCAACCGTTACCCCCCTACCAGTCCCGTAGAGAGCGGTACTACCGCTAGGCCAGCGGTACTACCGCTTAACAGCCTAAGCGGTACTACCGCTCCTCCTCGCGGTACTACCGCTGCAGAGCGGTACTACCGCCACTCCTACCGCGGCTGGTACCGGAAAGTCCGACACGAAAAACGAGCCCTCGAATCGAGGCGGCACTAGCACGAAACTGCAGCGGTACTACGGCTGGGGCTACAAGCGGTACTATCGCTGTGGAGCAGTACTGCCGCTTATAGCACCCAAGCGGTACTACCGCTTCGGCCCGCGGTACTACCGCTCAGACCAGAGCAGGGAGAAAAACAGAAAAGCCATAACTTCTTCATATGAGCTCCGAATTGAGCAAACTCAAGCTTGTTGGATACAAGACAACGAGTAGCATCAAAACAGCGAGAAGGAGTGAAACCTCCAACAGAGAAGAACTGGCAAACCCTCCAACATCGAAAACATCATAGAAGATGCAAGTGAACTCTGTTTTCGATGAACTCGAGCTTGTCATAAACAAAGACCAAGAGCTCCAAATCTCATAAGGAGAAGAACCAAACAAGAACCAATAAAGATGATGCAAGGATGCAATGGTTTCAGCTCTCTACGAACGATACGATCAAGCAACTCATCGAGAGCCCCCCTTGATAGTACGGCAATCGATCCTATAACCCGGTCTCCCACAACTACCGTGAGACCGGTAAAATAGAAAACCTATCAAGGGCAAACCTTTGCCTTGCACATGATCCACTTGACCTAGATGAAGACGATCTTCTCCTCCTCAAGATGGACCACCTTTCTTGATTGCGTTGACTCGATGAAGACTAGTAGATTGCTCCCCCATACTCCACTATGGGTGAGCCACTCTTCTGCACATCTTCACAAGTCCATTGTCGTCACAATGGACGGCAAGCTTCAAGCATATGATCTCTTCGTGACGATCCTACTTGAACTTGCACACCGCAACCTAACCCCACAAAGAACTCTCACGAAGACCATGGGTTAGTACATAAAGCGTAATTGACCATGCTTACCATACCATGAGATCGCTTGATCCCTCTCGGTACATCTTCTCTGCTTTGTGTATTGATCAACTTGATTCATTTTTTGACTTAGTCTTGATCAAGCTTGAATCTTTCCAACTCTCTTCATTTGGATGATGTCTTGAAGGTAAACATGAATGATCACACAATCTTCTTCTTCAAGACATGCTTGCAATAAGCTCAACACTCACATGACCAATCTTTGGATAATTCCTTAATAGCACCTTGGTCAACTCATAAACTCCTTGAAACCACACATGGACTTCAAGAAAAGCCTATGGACAGATCCTTCAAATATAACTCAAGACAACCATTAGTCCATAAAGATTGTCATCAATTACCAAAACCAAACATGGGGGCACCGCATGTTCTTTCAGCGTGGCTCTCCCCCGCTGCTACTGCTATCGGGAAGAGGGGAGGTAGAGTAGGACTGGGGCAACGACGGAATAGATCACGCGAGGAACGGATGGGGTGGACTGATTTTTCGGGAGTTTGTTTTGGTAGAAAATCATAGGAAGGATCAAGGAACAAAACGAACGAAACGAAACCAAACAAACGACGTAGCGATGTGCCATCACCGCCGTAGACTTGGAATTATTGATAGATTGATTTGTAGTAATCATATAAAATCAGTTTTGGTTGATTGACATGCCAGGGGAAGATCTATTTTGAATATAGATTGATTGATTTTTTTCCTCTCCTCACCCAAACAATGAAGGAAAGAGTGCAAGGGAAAGATATGTTTTGAATATAAATTGATAGATTGATTATATTAGATAGATACATTATGAAAGTGTCGAGAGGGGTAGATTAGGAAAGCGTGGTCTTTTGTGTTGTTTTTCTCCCTGGTTTTATGTCCATCGGTTTTGCAACAGAGAGGAAAAAATCGGTGGGGTGGGATCGACTGGTGGAGGTATCGTTCGATGGGGTGGGGGGATGACAAAAAACCATCGAAAATAAACCATGGATACTATTCACCAACTCAGACATTAGGAGTAGAGATGGGGGAGGGGGCGCCACACAACACCACGACAATTTCTTAGCTGTGTGCGGCGCCCCTCTCCACAATTTCGTCCCTCGGTCATATTTTTGGAGTGCTTAGGTGAAGCCCTGCGAAGAGAGTTTCACCACCATCATTACCACGCCGTCGAGCTGCCGGAACTCATCTACCACTTCGCCCGTCTTGCTGGATCAAGAAGGCGAGGACGTCACTGATACGTCCATTTTGCATCATTTTTTCTACTGTTATTTATAATATTTTTATGCATAATAATGCTTTTTTGGAGTAATTCTAATGTCTTTTCTCTCATAATATGCAAGATTTACACAAAAGGGAGAATACCGGCAGCTGGAATTTTGGACCTGAAAAAGCTACGTCAGAGTTACCTATTATGCACATCTCCAAATGAGCTGAAAATTTACGGAGAATTATTTTGCAATATGTAAGAAATACTGGAGCAAATAACTACCGGACGAGGCCCACCAAGTGGGCGCAACCCACCTGGGCACGCCAGGCCCTCCAGACGCGCCTTGGTGGGTTATGCCCTCCTCGGCCCACCTCCAATGCCCATCTTCTGGTATATAAGTCATTTTTACCTAGAAAAAATCAGAAGGAGACTTTCGGGACAAAGCGCCGCCGTCTCGAGGCGGAACTTGGACAGGAGCTCTTTTGCCCTCCAGTAGAGTGATTCCGCCGAGGGAACTTCCCTCCCGGAGGGGGAAATCATCATCATCTTCATCACCAACAACTCTCCCATCTTTGGGAGGGTCATCTCCGTCAACATCTTCAACAACACCATCTCTTCTCAAACCCTAGTTCATCTCTTGTGTTCAATTTTTGTACCGGAACCTTAGATTGGTACTTGTGGGTGACTAGTAGTGTTCATTACATCTTGTAGTTGATTACTATATGATTTATTTGGCGGAAGATTATATGTTCAGATCCATTATGCTATTTAATACCCCTCTGATCTTGAGCATGATTATTATTTGTGAGTAGTTACTTTTCTTCTTGAGGTCACGGGAGAAATCACATTGCAAGTAATCATGTGAACTTGATATGTGTTTGATATTTTGATGATATGTATGTTGTGATTCCCGTAGTGGTGTCATGTGAACGTCGACTACATGGCACTTCACCATATTTGGGCCTAAGAGAATGTATTGTGGAGTAATTATTAGATGGTGTGTTGCTAGAGTGACAGAAGCTTAAACCCTAGTTTATGCGCTACTTCGTAAAGGACAGATTTAGATCCAAAAGTTTAATGCTATGGTTAGATTTTATCTTAATACTTTTCTCATAGTTGCGGATGCTTGCGAGGGGGTTAATCATAAGTAGGAGGTTTGTTCAACATCTAAGCATCGGTCCACCCACATATCAAATTATCAAAGTAGCGAACACGAATCAAACCAACATGATGAAAGTGATATGATGAAATTCCCGTGTACCCTCAAGAACGCTTTGCTTATCATAAGAAACCGTTTTGGCATGTCCTTTGCCACTAAGGGATTGGGATACCTTGTTGCACTTTATTTACCATGACCATTACTTGCTTGTTACAAATTATCTTACTATCAAAGTACTTGTTACCGACTATTTCGGTGCTTGCAGAAAATACCTTGCTGAAAACCACTTGCCATTTCCTTCTGCTCCTCGTTGGTTCGACACTCTTACTTATCGAAAGGACTACGATTGATCCCCTATACTTGTGGGTCATCAAGGCTCTTTTCTAGCACCGTTTCCGGGGAGTGAAGCGCTCTTGGTAAGGAAAAATTATTACTATGTGCTGAAATTATTGTTACTTGTTACTATGGAGAATCATCCTTTGAGGGGTTTGTTCAGGGTATCTTCACCTCGATCGGAACCACAATTAGCTATCCCTCAACCTACTGCACCTACTAAAAATATTGGTTATGAAATCCGTTCGAGTATTATAGAACAACTGCTAGCTAATCCTTATGCAGGAGATGGAACTGAACATCCTAATATGCACTTGATATATGTGGATGAAATTTATGGATTATTTAAGCTTGTAGGATTATCCGGAGATGAAGCTAAGAAGAAGGTTTTACTTTTATCTTTGAAGTAAAAGCATTAACATGGTATAGGCTATGCGATGATGTTGGATCTTGGAACTGGAATCGGTTGAAATTGAAATTTCACCAGAAAAATTATCCTATGCATCTAGTTCATCGTCATCGGAATTATATATATATATATATATATATATATATATATATATATATATATATATATATATATGATTTTTGGCCTCATGAAGGAGAAAGTATCGCTCTAGCTTGGGGGAGGCTTAATTCAGTGTTATATTCATGCCCCAATCATGAGCTCTCTAGAGAAATTATTATTCAGAATTTTTATGCTCGGCTTTCTCGTGATGATCAATCCATGCTCGATACTTATTGTACTGGTTCTTTTATGAAGAAGACTATTGAATTCAGGTGGAATCTTTTAGAAAGAATTAAACACAACTCTGAAGATTGGGAATTCGACGAAGGTAAAGAGTCAGGTATTAAGCTTGAATTTGATTGTGTTAAATCTTTTATGAATACTGATGCTTTTCACAAGTTTAGCACTAAATATGGACTTGACTCTGAGATAGTAGCCTATTTTTTGAATCATTTGCTACTCATGTTGATCTCCCTAAGGAGAAGTGGTTTAAATATCATCCCCCTATCAAAGAGGAAATTAAAGAACCCGACATAGCTAAAGATGAAACTATTATTTACAATGTTGATCCAGTTGTGCCTACTGCTTATATTGAAAAACCACCTTTCCCGGTTAGGATAAAGGAACATGCTAAGGTTTTGACTGTGGTTCAGAAAAGTAATATTAGAGCACCTAAACCTGCTGAACAAATTAAAGTAGAACCTAGTGTTGCTATGGTTAAAGATCTCCTGGTAGAAAATATTGATGGGCATATTATTTACTTCTGTGATGAAGCTGCTAGAATTGCCAAACCTGATGAAAAGACAAATATGGACCTGTTGTTGGCATGCCTGTTGTCTCAATTAAAATATGAGATCATTGTTATCATGGTTTATGTGATTTAGGTGCTAGTGTGAGTGCTATTCCTTTTACCTTATATAAAGAAATTATGAATGACATAACACCCGCTGAATAGACACCATCACACCACTTGGGATTGTTAGAGATGTTGAAGTCTTGTGTGGGAAAATAAAATACCCTACTGATTTTCTAGTTCTTGGTTCCCACAAGATGACTTCTGTCACATTATCTTTGGTAGACCTTTCTTGAACACTGTCAATGCTACTATAGATTGTCATAAACAAACTATCAGTGTTAGCTTTGGTGATGAGTCTCATGAGTTTATTTTTTCCAAGTTTAATAGACAACCTCATAGGAAATAATTACCTAGTAAGGATGAAATAATTGGTCTTATTTCTATTGTCGTGCCTCCTACTAATCCAGTAGAACAATATCTGCTAGACCATGAAAATGATGTGCATATGCATGAAAGAAATGTGATAGATAAAATTTTCTTTGAACAATGCCCTCTGCTCAAACACAATTTTCCTATTAAAACTCTAGGAGGTCCTCCTCCACCGAAAGGTGATCCTGTGTTTGAATTAAAACAATTGCCTGGCAATTTGAAATATGCTTATCTTGATGAGAAAAAAATATATCATGTTATTATTAGTGCTAACCTTTCAGAACATGAAGAAGAAAGATTATTGAAAATTCTGAAGAAGCACTGTGTTGCTATTGGATATACTCTTGATGATGTTAAGAGCATTAGTCCCACTCTTTGACAGCATAAGATTAATATGATATCTAATGCTAAACCCGTTGTTGATCACCAACGATGTTTGCATCCTAGATGAAAGAAGTGGTAAGAACTAAAATATTAAAGCTTCTAGAAGCAGGTATAATTTATCCCATAGCTGATAGTAGATGTGTAATCGTCGTTCATTGTGTCCCTACGAAGGGAGGTATTACCATTGTTCCTAATGATAAAAATGAACTCATTCCACAAAGATTTGTTACTCACTATAGAATGGTTATTGATTATAGAAAATTAAATAAAGCAACTAGAAAAGATTGTTACCCTTTGCCTTTTATTGATCAAATGCTAGAAATATTATCAAAGCACACACACTTTTGCTTCCTTGATGGATATTCTGTCTTTTGTCAAATACCTGTCTCACAACCTGATTAAGAAAACCACCTTTACTTGCCTTTTTGGAACTTATGCTTATAGACGTATGCCTTTTAGTTTATGCAATGCACCTGCTACCTTTCAAAGATGTATGACTGCTATATTATCTTATTTTTGTGAAAAGATTGTTGAGGTTTTCATGGATGATTTTTCTGTATATGAAACTTCTTCTGATGATTGCTTGAGCAACCTTGGTCGAGTTTTGCAGAGATGTGAGCAAACTAATCTTGCCTTGAATTGGGAGAAGTGTCACTTTATGGTTAATGAAGGTATTGTTTTGGGGCATAAAATTCTGAACGAGGTATTGAGGTGGAACAAGCTAAAGTTGATGCAATTGAGAAAATGCCATGTCCTAAAGATATTAAAGTTATTCATAGTTTTCTTGGTCATGCTGGTTTCTATAGGAGGTTTATTAAAGACTTCTCTAAAATATTTAGGCCTCTTATAAATCTTTTATAAAAGGATGTTCCATTTGCTTTTTATGATGATTGTGTAGAATCCTTTGAGACATTTAAGAAAGTCTTAACTTCTGCACCTATTGTTCAACCACCTGATTGGAACTTGCCTTTTGAAATTATGTTCCACACGGGAGAGTGGGATTTGATCCCTGGTACCCCTTTTTCTCCCCTTTTCACTTCACGCCTCATACTCCCCGCACGGTAATGAGCCCTGCCCATAGCCTGGTCGTGACGCCCGTGTTTTTTTTTTCAATTTTCCTTTATCATTTCCGTTTTTGTTTTCCTTTTTTACATAAATTCGGGATTTCAAGAAAGTCAAAATTTTACAAAGTTGCGAGTTTTCATTTTTTTCATCGAGAAATCACAAAATGTTCATGATTTTAAAAAAATGTTGGATTATTATAAAGAAATTACATTATTACAAAAAATAACAATATTATAAAAAAAGTGAAATAAACAATGTTTGTGAAATAAAAAATGTTCATGATTTTTTAAAAATGATCGTGTATTCAAAACATATTCGGTATTTTGAAAAAAATGTCAATGAAATTTTTGAAAATATTCACAAAAAATTTGTGAGTTTTGAAAAGTTTATCGAGAAATCATAAAATGTTCACAATTTCAGAAAACTATTGCATATCATAAATAAATTACACGATTTCAAAAAAAATGTTCATGAAATAAACAATGTCTGTGAATAAAAAATGTAAATGATTTTTAAAATATGATTGTGTATTCAAAACATATCGGTAATTTGAAAAAAATGACCATGAAATTTTTAAAAATATTCACAAAAATTAAAATAGATTCGTAAATAACAAACAGAATAAACCGTTGCTTATGTAGAGGTTTTATCAGGGGATCTGTAGAGGTTGTGTTACGATTTTATTTAGTCCCTCGCGCGTCGGGTTAGACAAAGATTTCAGTGTTCGAGCCCCAAAATATTGACACTAATTCCTATGGGTTTGCTTTTTAAGCTATATGAAAATGGCTAAATGTTTATTTTGCCTTCATATATAACTATATATATTCCAGTACCATAGTTTTACTGGTTATGAGAAACATCGTCACGCTAGGTCAAGGCGAGACACATCATTCATCAATCTAGCTCAGGCATGGTCCATCAAATGCAGTTTGCTCAGTCAAAAAATATTTCCTTGTGACGCCTTAGAAAATCAAATCGTTACGAGAACGTCACATTTTCAGTTTTTAAAATGACTTTTTAAAAGTCCCTTATCTCATCATGACATCATTCAGACATAGTTTATGAAATGACATTTTAAAAGTCCTTATCTCATCCTGGCATTTGATTTAGATTTTTTTTTATCTCTACCACATCTGTATAATCTGATTGTTTTTTTTCTGTTGCAATGCACGGGCATTATTTGCTAGTAATACCAATTAGGAAGTCAAGGTATCTCACCGAGAAACGACTAGAAACTTCCATGGGCGGTGGTGGTTTATTATGAACCACCTTATTACGGGTGTGCCATGCCTGCCAATAACATCATGAGAAGAATTGGATAATGTTCAGCTTATGGTAGATAGAGGCTCTAACGTATATAGAAGCTGTTGAATTGTATATAACCTGTGTGTATCGTTATTGTGCATGTGCATATCCCTTGTAATTAGGATCAAGTCGCCCACGGCCTGCGTGCCACCTCTGTAGGGGCGATGGTTCTCCTCTCTGTATATATGGCATGTACTCTGTCAACATCAACAACAATCGTGATTATCTCTTCCAACTTGGTATCAGTTACCAGGCTCCTCCACCATGGTCGACCTTGGCACTCCTTCCTCTGGCGCCTCCAGCTCTGCCACCTCGCCGAGCTCCCTCTTCTCCGACACGGCGCCCGCCGTGGCCTCCTCTGCAGCTACTGCACCGCCCTCCCTCTCCGGCACCAATCCCCCCTCATTCGTGGCACCTCTGGCTCGTCAGGCTCTCAGTTTGCCCCGCTGTTTTCCTCCTTCACCCCGACGCCGTCGGCACCCGGCCCTCGCAACTCGATCTACAACGATCACATCACCAACCACATCAAATTCCTTCTCAATCCCGCCAAGCACAACTACCACAAGTGGAAATCCTTTTTCCTCATGGTTCTCATCTGCTATGGGGTCACTTTTCTCATCGAGCACCGACCGCCCCCCAATGCCGAGGCCCAGTATCTGGAGCTGGATGCCCACGTCGCACTCTAGATCGACGCCACCCTCATGGATCCTCTCATCGACCATGTCATCGGTGCCAGCACCACCTATGATGTCTGGACCAAGATCCAGTCCTTCTTCCTTGCGAATCGGGCTGCCCGCTTCATGATGCTAAAACGACAGTACCACAACCTCAAGCAGGGTGACCTCTCTGTCACCGAATATGCCCGTCGCATGAAGCTCCTCACCGATGGACTCGCCAACGTCGACCATGCCGTCACCGAGGTGGATCTCTCCACCCAGTTTCTGCACGACCTCGACAAACACCTTGAGACCATTCGTATTGTTCTCGGGGATCAGGTGCCTAACATGCCCTTCGACGCGATTCTCTCCCGCGTCGTCCTCGCCGAAGAATCCATGGCGCAGTGGTCTGCGGAGGAGAGCGCCTCGGCGTTCGCTTTCCCTGGCAGCGACTCCTCTGGTGGTAGCGCCTCTGGCTAGGCTGGGCGCTCTCATGGCGATCGCAGCGAGCGCACACCCGACCACAGCTCCGCCCGCTCCTCCGCCCCGCATCCTGAGCATCAAACCCGTGGTCGTGGTGACCGCAACGGCGACGGCGGTGACCGCGGCCGTGGCCGTGGATGTGGGCGGACCGTCGGGCGGCCACTCGTCCCAGCCTCCACCCTCTCCGTTCACGGGCTACTTCGCTGTTCGCTCCCTACGGCATGGCGCTGCGGGCTATGCGTTCACCTGTGTGTACCGTTATTGTGCATGTGCATGTCCCTTGTAATTAGGATCACGTCCCCCACGGCTTGTGTGCCACCTCTGTAGCGGCGAGGATCCGACTTGCCTGCTCCCTTCCCATGTTTCCATTCTTGCTCCCACTTCATCCTACGGTTGTTTTTTTTTCCTTTTTCCTTTCTAATCTAATCATCCCCCCTCCGATTATAATGGGGTGGGCCCGGGCCTTATTTTGTTCTAATCAAATCAAGCCACGTACGCGGAAGTACGGATGGGCACACGCGGACGTTCTCCTCTCTCTATATATGACATGTACTCTGTCAACATCAATAACAATCGTGATTATCTCTTCCAACTGAAGCCACTCCTCCCAGTATTCAGCATCGTAGTAATACTTGGCAATGTCCAAACTCCAGCCATTGTATCCATTAGTACTCGTGACAAAGGTGCAGCGACAGAGGGCATGAAAACATCCTCAGATTCATATTGGGCATAGGTCGCTTGTCTCAATTCCCCGGACGTGCTTATTCCTCCACGTTGACAGTGAATCAGTAGCGACTCGCCATGCAAAATTGCGTACTGTTGGGGGGACATCCGATGACAAGATAAGTCACTCATCAGTGAAACAAATTTTAGATAGTAGTGAGAAAAATATTCTGGACAACTAAAGCAGAACAAATACTGCCAAAACATATCCATTTTGTTGTCTTATTTTGAATGTATCATCACGAAGAACGTAACAGACAGAGCGATAAGGTAAAAACATCATGCATACATACAGATACAGTTGTAGTACGCCCTGAATTCAGGAAGTAGGCACTTTTTTTTTTCTCCTTTACTCCCCCCTACAAGTCTACAAGTTGGCAGCAACTGGTACATACGTATTAAACATGTATTTTTGTGGCTTGACTAGGTTATTATGGAAGCTTGCCGGCCGGATGCGGATGATCAGAATTGGGAGAGGAACTGGAGCTGCTTCAGGATGGGGCCGAGCGCCTCCATGAGCTTCTCGCACGGGTGGTTGTGATGATCAGAATTGGGAGAGGAACTGGAGCTGCTTCAGGATGGGGCCGAGCGCCTCCATGAGCTTCTCGCACGGGTGGTTGTGCACACCCTCGTACGTGGTCACCACGATGGCCGTGTCCTTGGCCAGGCGCTGCACCTGCTTCTTCACGTTGCATGTGGGATGGGTGCACCGGTAGTAGCTCCTTCACGGTCAGTGGTACAAACTCGAAGAGGTAAGTATAGGAAGTGACATGATAGTAAGTGGGTTAATTTGATGTTTTATCACAGTGATGACGTGTGTAACGTGGACCAGGCACAAATAATAATGCATGTCAAACGGATGTCGTGTGTCAATACTCAACATGCAAAAATATCTACATCTTATGATCTACTCCCTCTGCTCCTAAATATCTAGCGTTTTGGTAGTTCAAATTAAACTGCCAAAATGTCAAATATTTAGGAAGGGAGGGAGTACTCTGGAAATATAATGCACCATTTAGAAGTTAAAACCAACGCATGGGAATACATTAACTGATCCCCGGGGTATCTACATCCAACCGGGCTAACCCCTTTCCATTACTTATACAACAAAGATACAATGTTCTTTACAAGAAATCTAATAGGAATAATGCTCGCAGTCAAAACCCTTCCTGATAGGAACACATCATCTTTGTTAAATGTGTGCTGAGATCTCCTTCGGAAGTAGTTTGTGTTATGTGCTCGTTTCTTTTATTTTGGGCCGGTCTACAAAATGAAGAGGGCAAGTTGACACTGAAAGGCGTACGGTGCGACTAAGTTGATGAACAGGGCACCAGCACTGGTGCATGTGGTGAATCTAGAATATATTATGACGATTTTCATGCTCGCACTGGTGAGTGATATACATGTACTCCTTCCGTCTGGAAATACTTGTCATCAAAATGAATAAAAGGAGATGTATTTAGACGTATTTTAGTTCTAAATACATCTCTTCTTATCCATTTTGATGACAAGTATATCCTTGTAGTTTATTTAGAAGATTTTATGGTGTTTTCTATTCCTTGACAGACATGTTGCGGATCACCCTTTAGTTGTCCCCATGGTGGTCGCTTGGGCAGCCAGGAATTTATCTCCTTTGTCGTACCGCAACTTCCTTCAGTAAACCCCGCCGTTGACCAGTGATCTTGTGTGCTCTACCAAACTATTTCTAGTTTTTTTTTGTAAGTGTAAATAAAGGAAGTGTTCACAAAAAATGTGGTGTCAATATGTTTGAACCCTTTACAATTATAAGAAAATGTCTTTTAGCTAGATAGCATTCCATAAATCTAAGAAATTCACCGATTAGCTCGATATATAATGTGTTGATTACCTTTGGCTTTAGGTGTCAAAGTAGGCACATTTAAAAACTTTGTACACCTATGGAAGTTAATATTTTCGTATGGTATCTATCAAGAGGACATTTTCTTGATTGTCATTTGCTTCTCTTAATTGGTCAATCACCGCTACCTCTATAGCTCGTATGTTTGTGAGCTGGCTTGATGTGATCCCGTGAGCACTAGGACCACTTATTCACATTGGTGTTAGCACTTTGTGTTTGGTTTTGCCATACTGATGTTGGTTTGATAAAAAAGAAGAATGTTCCTAATCCTATGTAGGCTATGTTCTTAGCGGAAAGGAAAACACAGATGAACAACGAGTGGATGACGGGCGACACCGCGGGCGGCATCGCGGGCGCTCCCGCAGCCGGTTGCGCCGCCGCCGCCGAGACTCCTCTGTCGCCCTCCCCTTCTCCCTCCCTGCAGGCCCCCTCGCCCGCGGCTCCGCCGCCGCTCCCCGCGCCGGCCGCCTCCGCGCCGGCTGCCCCGGGCGCCTCCTTCCGGTGGGCCGA
>NC_041385.1:524433677-524441070 GCF_002162155.2 Triticum dicoccoides
AGCTCCGGGACAGCCGCCGCTCCCCCTCCCGTCGGGATGACCGGGCCCGGTCACGCTCGCCCCGAGCGTCGTCGGGCAACTGGCGCCGCCGGCGCTCCCCCTCGCCCTCCCGTCGTAGGGACCGGTCCCCCTCCCCCGCCCGTCCGGTTCGTGATGGCATCCTCCCCACTCCGGACACCCGCCGCTACGTCCCGCCTCACGCTGCCTCGGGGTCCTCAGCCCCGGGTCCGACCTCTGGGGGCGCTCCCGCCCGCGGCCGCCCTGGCCCCGCCAAGAAGAAGAAGCGTCGGGGTGCCCGACCCACTCCGACCATCCCTCCATCCTCGGGTCCGGGGGCCCCCTCCGCTCCGGGCCCCGTCTCCGGTCTTCATCGCCCCCCTTGCTTCAACTGTGGGGTGATGGGGCACTCCCAGGTTGCCTGTGTCAACCCCCAGTGCTGCTACCTCTGCAAGGATCCGGGCCACCCCGCCATTCTGTGTCCGGACAGACCGGTGGTGTCCGAGCTCATGATGTATGGCCACGGCATCGAGGGGTTGGGCTTCTTCCACCTTGAGGTCCCGGATGCCCCTCCGCCTTCGCCCTCCCTTCAGGCGATCGTCACGGTCGTTGACGGGGTGGCCTCCCCGGAGATGATCGAGGCCGAGCTCAACCACCTCTACCGTTGTCAGTGGGACTGGGTGGTTACCCCCACCGCCAGCCACATCTTCTCCGTCGTCTTCCCCGACTCCGTCAGCTACGGCTACGGCACGCGTAGTGGCCGGATCACCCTCGCCCTCAACCAGCTGGTGGTTGAGATCTCCGAGCCTGTTCTCGACGCCCAGGCCGTGGCCGTCCTCGACACCGCTTGGATCCTCATCTCCGGTCTCCCTGACATCGCGCGGTCAGAGCTTGTCATCCGCCAGATGTCTCGCCTCTTGGGCAAGGTAGTGGTGGTTGATGAGCTCTCACTGCGCAAGGAGGAGGAGGTCAGGGTCAAGGTCAAGTGTCTCGACTCCACCAGGCTGCACACCTCGGTCCGGGTCTTCTTCAACGACCAGGGCTTCGACCTCAGGATCGCCCCCGAGCCACCCAACCACGTTGGGCGCCCCCGCTCCCTCGACGTCGGTCCCCCAGACGACTTCCGGGGGGCCGGCGGAGACTACCACGGCCGTCACCACTCGCGCTCCCACCGCTCTGACGAGGAGGGGGAGTCCGAGGACTCCCGCTCTCCTCCTCCCTCGCCCCCCTCCGGCTCTGGGGGGCAAGGGCCGCCAGGCCGCCCCAGGCCCCTCCGCTGATGACCCCCCGATCCCTGATGGGTCGTCGTCCGAGGGGAGCGACATCTCCAGTGTCGGCCTGGTGGTCTGCCCGGCCTCCTCTCCGCGCTCCCCCGTCTCTCCCCCGGCTCCGGAGGTGGCTCCTGTCGACCCGACCGGCGGCCCCATCCCCTCCGCGCCGGCGGCCCCTGAGGGTGGGTCGCCGTCTCCTGCGGACGCCCCCCCCTCCGGCCTCGCCTCCCCCAGCCTCCATCATCTCCTCGCCGCCTGACGCCCCCTCGGCCCCGCCTTGCTCTACGGCCTCGGGTGTGATCTCCCCTCCTCGGGTCGCTCCCACCCCCTCGACAGTGAGCCCCGTCGGCTGTGCTGGGCCGGGATTGGTGCCCCCCCCTCGTCGCCCTCTGGGGAGGTGGCGGCCCAGATCATCACCCCCCCTGGCGGCCCAGCCTCCCCCTCCTCGGTCTGCCGCCTACTCCCGCCGCGGCCGGTCGGCCTCTTCCCCGGTGGTCGCCGGACGCAGGAGTGCTCGGTTGGACGCCGCTCACCCCGAGGGCCGCCCGGCGCTCCTCATCTCCGAGCGGGCTGAGCTTCGCGCTGCCGCCCGCAACCTGGAGCCAGGTACGCCCTCCGCCCCCCTTCTACTTCTGCTTCGTCTTGCTCCTTCTCTGCTCTTGCATCTGTCCCTTTGGGCCATCTCGCCCAAGTGGCCGCCGATTCCGCGATCATCTTCCGTGGGGAGGTGGGTCCCCCCCTCGCCCAGATTGAGGCCATTCAGGCCCGGGAGATTCTGGATGGGAAACTGGCAGAGGCCCGAGCGGCCCTTGCGGCTCCCCCTCCCCCGGCCCAGGCGCCCCCTAGAGACCCCTCCCCCCCTCCTCGGACGCGGCAGACGGCCCCCCGCCCTTCGGGGGCCGAGCTGGTGATCCGGGGTCGCACCCGCTCCCGCACGGCGGCCCTCCGCGCTCTCAGCGCGTCTCGTGTCTTGGGGTCAAGCAGCCCCCCAATGGCTCCTTGATGCGTGCCCTATTCTGGAACATCCGCGGCTTCGGCCATGATGGCCGACGCCGCCAGTTAGTGGAGTACTTGCGAGCTGAACGCATCGACCTAGTGGCCGTGCAGGAGACCATGCGCCGGGACTTTGCGCTCCCTGAGCTCGACCGGCTGAGCTCTCACCTATTTGCGTGGCACTGGCTCCCTTCTAGTGGGAGTGCAGGCCACTCGGGTGGCATCCTCCTAGGCGTGAAGGATGCCACCTTTGAGGTGGGCAGCATGGACCGGGGCGAATTCTTCGTCAGCATGGAGGTCTTTGAGAGATCTCTCAATTTCAAATGGGAGATCATCATCGTCTATGGTCCGGCTGACCATAGTAGGTCGGCCTCCTTCCTGGAGGAACTTCACCGGAAAATCTCGGCCGCCTCCCTCCCTGTAGTTGTCGGGGGGGACTTCAACCTGTTGCGGTGTGCGGAAGACAAGAACAATGACAATGTTAGTTTTGCCCGGATGGACATGTTTAACGACTTCATTGCCGACCTCGCCCTCAGGGAGCTTGATCGGGTTGGGGCTCGTTTTACTTGGACCAACCGCCAAGCCTCCCCGACCCTCTCCGTCTTGGACAGGGTCCTAGTTTCCCCCGAGTGGGACCTCCGGTGCCCCTTAGCCTCTCTTCGTGCCGTCACCCGGATTGGGTCTGACCACGTTCCCCTGCTTCTCTCCTCCGCGGATGAGCGCCCCCCGATTCCCCCTCGGTTCCGTTTTGAGGCTTTCTGGCTCTCCCAGGCCGGATTCTCGGACGCCGTCAGTGCTCGTTGGATCGAGGCTCGTGGCCATCCCCACCCCCGCCCCCCTTCCGCCATAGATGCGTGGCACTTCTGTGCGAAGCGTGCCCGACAATTTATGAAGGGGTGGGGAGCCAACCTGGGAAGAGACTCCAGGGAACGGAAGAAGGCTCTCTTGTCGGCGATCCAGGCCCTCGACTTCAGGGCTGATGCGATCGGTCTCTCTCCTGACGAGTGGTTGTCCCGTTATGACCTCGAGGACCAGCTCTCCGTGATTTACTCTGATGAGGAGGCTTATTGGCGCATTCGGGGCGCCCAGCGTTGGGTCTTGAAGGGGGATGCGAATACGGCCTACTTCCAGGCGATCGCAAATGGGCGCCGTAGACGCAACACCATCTCCTGCCTTTGGGAGGGAGCCACTCTCCTTCAGGATCCCCGCGATATCCGCGCCCATGTTGATGGCTTCTATCGCTCCCTCTTCTCCCCCGCTCCTCGGAGCGGCCTCTCTCTTGCTTTTGACTGCTGGACCGGCGACCGTCTAGTCTCTGACGAAGACAATGCCACCTTGACGGCCCCCTTCTCTGTACAAGAGGTCTGGGAGGCTATCAAGGGTATGAATCCCTCCTCGGCGCCGGGCCCAGACGGCCTCCCGGTTCTCTTCTTCCAAACCTTCTGGAGCGTGGTCAAACCCGAGATCATGGCCATTTTCGAGGAATTCTTCGTGGGCTCGATCGACCTTGGCCGCCTCAACTTTGGGACCATCTCCCTCATTCCCAAGGTCCCTGGGGCGACTGACATCCGCCAGTTCCGCCCGATTACGGTCATAAACGTGATCTTCCGGATCTTGGCCAAAGGGTACGCCAATAGGGTGACCCTGCTGGCCGACCGGATCACTCACCCTAATCAGTCGGCGTTCATTCAGGGCCGGTTCATCCTTGATGGGGTCTTGGTCCTGCACGAGGTTCTTCATGAGGTCCGGGTCAAACACCTGAAGGCGGTCTTTCTGAAGATCGATTTTCACAAAGCTTATGACACGGTTAGCTGGCCCTTCCTTCGGGAAGTCCTTCTGCGCAAGGGATTTGACGACCGGTGGATCACGAGAGTCATGCAAATGGTCTCTTGCGGTCGCACGGCGGTCAATATTAATGGCGAAATTGGTCCCTTCTTCCCTACCCTTTGTGGGGTGCGCCAAGGCGACCCCTTCTCCCCGTTCCTCTTCAACATGGTCGTGGACGCTTTGGCTTCCATTCTCGATAAGGCGAAAGCTGCGGGCCACCTCTGAGGCATCGCCCCCCATCTCTCCGGGGACGCGGGGATCTCCATCCTCCAGTATGCGGACGACACGATCATCATGGTCGAAGGCTCGGAGATGGACATCGCCAATCTCAAATTCCTCCTCCTTTGCTTTCAGCAGATGTCGGGCCTCAAGATCAATTTTGATAAGAGCGATGTTATGGTGATGGGATACTCTCCCGAGGAGTCAGTGGCCATTGCCAATAGACTCAATTGCCACTTGGGCTCGTTTCCTTCTACCTATCTGGGGACGCCCATCAGTCACTCGCGCCTCCTGGCCGCCGATCTTCGCCCCTCCGTGACCAAGCTCCAGACTAGATGTGAGCCTTGGCAGGGGAGGTGGCTGTCCAAGGCGGCCAGGACTATTCTTATCAACTCCTCCCTCTCCAGTCTCCTCTTATTTCTTATGAGTCTCTACAGCCTTCACGATTCTCTTCATAAGGAGATCGCCAAAATCCAGTCCCGCTTCTATTGGGCTGGGGAGCACGGCAAGCAGAAGTATCACATGGTCAGCTGGCCTGACATCTGCAAGCCGAGGGAGCAGGAGGGTTTGGGGATCATGTGCTCCAAACGGATGAATATTGCCCTCCTCTCCCGATGGCTGTGGCGCATCTCGCAGGGCCACGGGGGCCTCTGGCTGGACATTATCCGGAATAAATACCTGCGCGGCCAACCCCTTGCCTTCTGCCAGAAGTCGGGTGGCTCTCAGTTCTGGCAGTCCCTTGTCCAGCTCCTCCCTGTGCTCCGCATTGGTACCTCTATCTCGGTAGGATCTGGCCGTTCGACGTTATTCTGGTATGACCGTTGGGCCGGTGACGCCCCCTTTGCGGCTCGCTTCCCCATTCTCTTTGCTATCTCTGTCGACCCCATGATCTCTGTTGATAGGGCCCTATTTGACTTAGGGCGCCTCGCTTTCCGTCGGCCATTTGGGCCTGCGGAATCCGCCGCCTGGCGTGAGCTTCTTGAGTGCGTCGCTCTTCATGAGCCGCTGGTTGACGGCGTCCAAGATCGTGTTCGATGGCATTTGGAGCCGTCTGGCCAGTTCTCTACCAAATCGCTCTATGCGGCCATTGCCCCCTCCGCCGCCCCTCCCCCCCTCTCAATGGTTTGGTCCGTCCGCCTCCCTCTGAAGATCCGTATCTTCATGTGGCAGTGGATCCGGGGACGGATCCCCTCCGGTGTGGAGGTCCGCAAGCGTAATGGCCCGGGTTCTGGTCTCTGCCCCCTCTGTGCCGTCCCCGAGGACTCTAACCACATCTTCTTCGCTTGCACCTCTGCCCAGTTCCTCTGGAGCTGTTTTCGCGAGCTTGTCGGCGGAAATTGGACTCACACCAACTTCCCCGACCTTTTTGCTGAACTCCAAGCGTCCCCCCGTCCTCCCGCCACATTAGGTGGCTGGAGGTTGGGACCCTAGCCTGGACTCTTTGGACTGTTCGTAATAAGCTTGTGATTGAGCGCACTCCGCTTCGTCGTGCTACTGACGCTCTCTATAAATTCTCGGGTTTCCTGCAGCTTTGGCGGCCGCTTAGCCGTCTCCTGGAGCGCGACGCCATCTCCGCCTTCATCGCCGACCTCCGCTCGATGGCCGTCCGCCTGTCGCCGCCGCCGCCGCCCCCTCCGCCGGAGCCTGACTAGTCCCTTGCGTGGGTCTCTCGCCCGGCCTCGCCCGGTTTCCTTTTCTGTTTCTTTGGGCTTGTTGAGCTGTGCCCTCAGCAGTACCTTATGACTTTGTTGTGCTATTTGGGTGTGTGTGTCTGAACCTGTTGGGGTTGTGTGTTTTGTGGCGGTGTGCTTTATCTATAAAGCGGGGCGAAAGGCTTTTTCGGTAAAAAAAAGTTCTTATGTAGTATCAGCTGGACCAGCATTAGATAATGATGGAGGGTAGCAACAACTTGAAGCCAGTTATCGGATTTTCTTGCATTTTTTATAGGCTCTTTTGGCGTATTCGTTAGCGGGCGGCGAGGACTATGCATGGTTGTAATTGCAAAAATTCAGGAAAATGGAGAGAGAGAGAGAGAGAGAGAGAGAGGGGTAGGCGACGGCTGCGGCAAGCATTGGTTTCCAGTCGATAAACATTTTGCAGGTCAACCATATTCAAACAATCAATGCGGGATTGTTGGCGCACCCGAGACTAACCTACAGCGGATACGTCATGCGCATCCATGCATGCATGTAAACTTTACATGCATGGCAGATTCAGCAGTTCGGTAGTGTAGAGCCTCCTTCCACATGATCGATGCATGCATGCAAATCTAGGGTGCATGAATATTCATCCTTGCATCGGTGCATGCAATCTACTGCATGAGTACTTAGACGCAGACACGCGCATGACTGTCAGGATTAATAGTATATAGAGAAACTTAATTGGACGAACCGTACCTAGGGTTGGAGCTGTTCTTGACGGCCTTCTGCCCGTACTTCCTCCAGCGGTAGCCGTCGTCCAGGATATCGTTCTCGCTCCTCGTCTGGAACGCGAACCGCAGCTTGCTCGCCTTCTTCTTCCCCGATCTCCCCGCGCTTCCCTTCGCCTTCGACTTCTCCTTGTTACCACTTCCACTGCCACCCGCCTCGCCGTCGTTCTCCCCACTCTGATCAGCCTGCACGGCCTCCTCCTTCTGCTCCGGCGGAGCCACCAGCCCCGTCTTGAACAGGGACGACCAGTCCACGTCCCCCATCCCCGACTGAAGGGTCAGATCAGGTGGAGTACACGACCACGGCGGCGGAGTCAGCTGCTGAAGCGCTGCGGCGAGCGGGCTGTGCTGACCGTCCGACGATGAGGCCAGCGGTGACGCGAGTGGCGGCGGTGTCGACGGCGCCGAGAAGTAGGGGACGGGAGGGAACGTGTGCGCCTCGTCGTCTCCGTGGAGACCATCCATCTCAAAGCTACGCGTGATCTCAAAGGTCGACTGGGTGAGACTTGGTACATAGTGCGTCGTCGATTTATAAAGGTGTAGGGTTTACCGCTCTGCCTGGCGGATGTGCATGTACGTGTGAATATGTGAAAGAGAAGACACTCGAAGCTGAGAGAGAGAGTTGTGCAAACGTGCACGCTCAAAGCCGGGAAGAGAG
>NC_041385.1:524441404-524476039 GCF_002162155.2 Triticum dicoccoides
AGAGAGAGAGAGAGAGAGAGAGAGAGAGAGAGAGAGAGAGAGAGAGAGAGAGAGAGAGAGAGAGCAGTATGAGCATGCAACCATATCCCAACTACCTAAATTAGTTCAACCGCCCCGTCCGTCCCTGTAAAATGCATATGCATGGGGGAAGCTTGCCGAATACTGTCCCCGTAAAAGAAGAGTAGCACCTCAATCGATTCACGTAGTACCCGTAAACTACGTAGTGTAACGAAACGTTGAAAATGACAAGTTCACGACGCTAATCTTTCCGTTTACTTTCGAGCACACAAGCTTGCACTGATATGTTTTTAGGTCCTTACTCTCACCTTCGACGTCATGTATAAACTATCTGTACTGTTCTTCTACTTTGAGTATGCGGGTACAACGGTATTGCCACGGCTCAGTGTTTTTTTTAGAGAGAACGTCGACCTTTATTAATCATGCAAACAAATTACATAGAGTCCCTCCCGGATGCAATCCGGAGCAGAGTGATAAAAACAAAGACTCAAAGAATTCAGACTAGACCTAGCTAAAACATGAGCTAAGACATTACGGTGCCGACGAACATGCTTGAAAGACACAGACGACAGAGCTCCACAAGCCGTCTTGATATCAGAAATGATCGAGCCCACCAAGGACCGGTCACGGGTCGAAGAACACAACCTTTGCACCACCGAGAGGCAGTCAGAATGGAAGATCACATGAGTGTAGTTCTCCTGACGAGCCAAATAAGCCGCACGACGAAGAGCCAGCGCTTCAGCCATTTCCGGGGATGAGACACCCAGTAGAGGTTCTGAGGCCGCCGCCACACACTGGCCGGTGTGGTCTTGCACCACCACACCCACCGCCGAAGCATTTCGCTCCAAAGCGACTGCAGCATCTGAAGACAGAAGCAACGTTCCTTGCGGTGGAGGAGACCACCAGGAGCTAGAAGCCAATATCTCACGAGTAGTTGCAGGTCCAGATTTGAACAAATGCTGAAAGATCATCTCGATGTAAGCACGCGCCCTCGCCGCTGTACGTTTCGGAGGAGGAGCATCAAGCTCATTCCGGGCAGAATTCTTGGCTTCCCAAATGTGCCACAAAGTGACCGTTATGATGGATATGTCTCGACCGGAGCCACGCGCTAGCAAGTTGAACGACCACTGCTTCGGGGAGATGAAAGATGAGCGACACAACTTGATCCCAAAAGCGACCTTGATCTCGTCCGAGATAGCTCGGGCATGAACACAAAACAGAAATGCATGTTCAATGACTTCTGGGCGACCACAGAAGAAGCAGTCCGTCCTCGTCGGGACCTGACGCCGCTACAGTTGCTCGCCCGATGGCAGACAGTCATGAGCAAGCCTCCAGAGCACAATTTTCATCTTGTTTGGAGCCTGGACATTCCACAACTTCTTCCACAATCTGTTCTCCAAGGACCAATTCGAAGATTGTCCCCCGTCGTTTGCACTTTGATCAGACAAGAAGCGACTCGACCTGGCCATGTTATAAGCTGAGCGGACAGTATACTCTTCGAATCTTGTGAAAGGCCAACGCGCAAAGTCCGGCTCTCCCTCCAAGTTGATAGGGATTTGGAGGATATCATTTGCCACCTTGTCAGAGATGAAGGCTCTCACAGTTTCCTCATTCCAACATTCATTGTCCTCATCAAACAAACAGTGCGCAGTGGCAGAAGCAGGAATTGGCGAAAGAGGCTGCAGCAAAGCCGGAGGGGTAGAAGGGATCCAGTGATCCTTGAGGATATGGGTGCTCCTCCCATCCCCAATCCCCCATTGAACCCCCTTCTTGAGCAGGTCCCGACCATGCAGAATGGCCCGCCAAGTGGCCGAGGCCGAGCGGGGAGCAGCAACATTCCAAAAGTCACTGAAAGAAAAGTATCTCCCTTTTAAAACCTGCGCACACAATGATCCAAGGTTAGTAAGGAGTCGCCAGCCTTGTTTACCGAGCATCGCCTGGTTAAAAAGCGCCATATCCCGGAAACCCATGCCTCTGAGGGATTTCGACGTGGATAGCCAATCCCAGGAGTGCCAATGCATCTTCTTCTTACCGTCCTCACGTCCCTATCATTTATCAGACATGATATGTCGGAACTTCTCGTAGTGATAGCTACCGGCAAGCGGAAGCAACTTGAGATGAAGGTGGGAATAGCTTGAGTCTTGGATTTTAGTAAGGTCTCAGTCCCTGCCCTGGACATAGGCCGGTCAGACCAGCCATGGATATTCTGCCACACCCTATCCGGGAGAAATTTGGAAGTGCTTGTGGGAGAACTGCCCACCTCCGTGGGCATACCTAGGTAAGAGCCATGAAACGTCTCATTGCATATACCCAACTGATTTTTCACACGATCCTTGACAGCCGCAGGGCAGTGTTTACCAAAGAACACCAAAGACTTGTCTTTATTGATTGCTTGCCCCGAACCCGCACAATATGAACTAGGGCCGCCTCCAAAGATGCCACACTCTGAGGATCACTCTTAGCAAAGAAAATGCTATCATCTACGAACAGGAGGTGTGAGATAAACGGGCCATGACGACCATTTCGAATCCCATGTCGCTTTCCACAAGCCTCCTTTTGGAATAGCAGGCTAGGCGGACCTTCGGTGCATAAGAGAAAGAGATATGGGCTGATAGGGTCCCCTTGCTGAATGCCACGAGATGGAATCACGGGTTGTGTAAGCTCTTCATTGACTCTTGTCGGCGTTCTGGGAATGGGGGTCCCCAGACTTGCCTGCCTGCCGCCTGCAGCGTGGCTCAGTAAGTAGCCCAGTACGGCCCGTCTTCATTAACCCAAGCTCAAGACCCTCGCGAGGGGCCAAGCCTCATGGGGCGGATGATGCAAGGCCTCCTCAGGGGCGGCCTCACCAGGCAAGCTCGCAAGGAGGCGGAGAGATCAACGCAAGGGGTGCCTCGCGAGGTGCTCATGACGCAAGCCATGACGATCGAGACCAGGCGGGCGCCAGCCTGTGCAGTGTCCTTGTTTCCTCTTTGGTGCAAAGGGGCAAGCGCAGGCGCGGAGTACCGAGGCATCAGGCAAAGGTTTCCATATCGGTGCAATGAGACCAAGACCAGCAGGACGGCAGGATGGAGGTCACCGTGGAGCCCAAGACGGCGTCATCACCAGCACCTTTGGCAGTCGAAGACCACCTTTAGTCAGGATAGCTTGTACTAGCTGTCTCCTTTCAAAATAGCCGTTGTTGGATCCCTTCCTGCTCAATATTTGGGAAGAGGACCAGGGCCTCTATAAATAGAGATAGCCACCACAGTAGGAAGGCATCTGGAATCTGATCCGAACCTAGCTCATCCACACCACCACAAGAACACCTCTCTTCGCGAGGCCGTTCTTCCTCTGTACTGTTCATCATCAGCCCAAGAGGCAATCCACTACACCACACACTGGATTAGGGTATTACACCACAACGGTGGCCTGAACTAGTATAAACATCATGTCTCTTGTGTTGTTCATCGTGCTAGCTTACGGCGAGGTTGTGGACGTGTTTCGGTAGGGAGAAGATCTTCGTGCGCACCTCAGAGTTTGAACCTTAAGGGTTTTGCCGGAACCCGATATCCGACATTTGACGCGCCAGGTAGGGGTGCCCTGGAGCTCTTCCTTCCGTCGGCCCGCTCTCCACCAACACCGCGCTTCGCCCTCATGGCGGACAACGCGCCTCCGGCTCCGGCGGTCGGCACCAGCGTTGGGGCCAGGGGGCTCAGAGCCTTGGCCCCCGCCTTGCGACAGGTGCAGTGGCCGCACAAGTTCAAGCCAGAGATGCCGCCGCGCTATGAAGGCGTGGCAGACCCGCTGGCTTTCCTACTGGCATATGAGGAGGCCGTCCTCAAGGCCGGAGGCGACGACAAGGTCATGGCCAACTAGTTTCCCATGGCCCTCACCGGCGTCCCGCATGTTTGGCTGCTCAACCTGCCAGCATCTTCTGTGGCCTCCTGGGAGGAGCTGCGCAACCTCTTCCTCGCCCACTACGCTGCGTCGGCCCCCCCCGGTCATTGCAACTCTCCTGGGCGGCTCGCAGGCACCACCCTTAGGCCGTCACGCCAAGCTGTTCTTCCGCCAGATCAACGCCTCCCTCGCGCGGCAAGGAGCTCCTCCGGGTTGGGCGGCACCCAAGGCCGACCTGACCTTCAACTCGAATGATCACCCCGTCAACACCGTCTACTCGGGTGCGCTCCCGATGCTTTGCACGCCCACCATCTGCCAGGTGGTCGTTACCAAGACCCTCATCAACGGAGGCATCGGCCTCAACGTGCTCTCTGTGGAGGCCTTCAGCCTCCTCCATGTACCGCATTAACGGCTCCGACCCAGCAAGCCCTTCTCGGGCGTCGGAGGCGGTTCCTCTAGCTCCCTGGGGCAGATCCGCCTTCCTGTGACCTTCGGCACCCACGACAACTTCCGCACGGAGCTGGTCAACTTCGACGTCACCTACATCGGCCTCCCGTACAACACCATCCTCGGATACCCCGCCTTGGCTCAATACATGGCAGTGACCCATCCGGCCTACAACCTCATGAAGATGCCTGGGAGCAGTGGCGTCCTCACCATGGCAAGAGATACCAAGGACGCTATGCTGGTGCTCAAGCTTTCCCTCAAGACCGCGGTAGTGCAGCCTGCCAGCGTGGACACCTCCAAGGCCAAGGGGGCTGCGCCGACCAAGAAGAAGTAGCTGTTCACCTAGGACAAGGCGGAGACCAAGCAGGTGCCGGTTGAGGAGGACGGGTCCTCAAGCGCCACCTTCACCATAGGTGCCAACCTCAACCCCGACCAAGAGGAGGCGCTGGTGAAGTTCCTGCGCTCGAACAAGGATGTGTTCGCATAGGAACCCAAGCAGCTAGCAGGGGTCCCAAGGCAGGTGATTGAGCATCACCTGAATGTGTGGCCCAATGTACGCCCCGTGAAGCAGAAAGCAAGGCGGCAGTCCACCGAGAAGCAGGCCTTCATCGTCCAAGAAACCCACAAGCTAGAGGCAGCAGGTGTTATTCGCGAGGTTCGCTACCCCGAATGGCTGGCAAACCCTGTTGTTGTGCCAAAGGGGGGGGGGGAGGAGTGCATGTGCGTTGACTTCACCAACCTCAACAAGGCCTATCCTCAGGATCCGTTCCCGCTCCCCCACATTGACCAAATTGCCGACTCCACCACCAAGTGCGACCTGCTGTGTTTCTTGGATGCATTTTCGGGTTATCACCAAATCAAGATGGTGGTAGAAGATGTGGAGAAGACAACCTTCCTGACCCCATGTGGGGTGTACTGCTACACCTGCATGCCGTTCGGGTTGCACAACGCAGGCGCAACCATCCAGCGGCTGATGCACATCGCCTTGGGCCGGCAGCTCGGGAAAAATGCCGAGGCTTACGTCGACGACATTGTGGTGAAGTCTCGGGAGGCGAAGACCTTGATCCAGGACCTGGAGAAGACCTTCGCGAGCCTCCGCAAAGTGGACCTGCGACTCAACCCGGAGAAGTGCGTATTTGGCGTTCCTTCCCGCAAGCTTCTGGGCTTCCTCGTGTCCACAGAGGGATCGAGGCCAACATGGAGAAGGTCAAGGCGATCGAAGACATGAGCCCATCACAAACCCTCAGGGAAATGCAGAAGCTCGCCGGGCGCGTAACTGTGCTAGGATGTTTCATTTCCAAGCCGCGGGAGCGCGCCCTGCCCTTCTTCAAGCTGATGAAGAATAAGGGCCTGTTTGAGTGGACACAGGAGGCCGACCAAGCATTTCAAGACCTCAAGAAATATCTAACCATCCCTCCTGTAATGGTGGCGCCATGCCCTCTCGAGCCCCTGGTGCTCTACCTCACCGTCACACCCTACTCCGCCAGCGCAGCTCTGGTGGCGGTTCGGGAGGAGCGCCAGGTCAAGGCTGCATCACGACCAGCCATGGCCGTGACAGCACAAGACCAGGGAGGCTTCGCGAGGACCACGGCCTCGGCGGATGGAGACCAGCCTCAGTAGGAAGACGCCCCCAGGGCTGAAGAGGCCGCGCCAGGGAACCAGGCGCTGGGGGCTCCTTCGTCTCAGGAGGCGTCTCACCCTCCGGAGGGCACATACCTCGCAGCACACCCACCCTCGTCGAGCATCCGGTGTACTTCGTCAGCATGGTGTTGCGGGACGCAAGGGCGTGATACCCCATGCCCCAGAAGCTCTTGCTCGCGCTATTGGTGGCCTCGCGAAAGCTGCGACACTACTTTCAAGGTCACCCCATCAAGGTCGTCTCAGCCTACCCATTGGAAAGGGTACTCAGGAGCCCCAACTCCGCTGGAAGGGTCACCGAATGGAACATCGAGCTGCAAGCGTTTCAGTTGGAATTCAGCACAACCAGGATCATCAAGGGGCCGCACTTGCAGATTTTATGGCAGAATGGACAGAGGCCTCGGGGCTCGAGGCAGGCTAGGATCGGTCACTTTCCCCAGGAAGTGAGGCACCAGATGGCTGGGTCATGTACTTTGATGGAGCATTCTCGTGGCATGGCACGGGGGCTAGTGCATTGCTTATATCCCCCACTCAGGACAAGCTCTATTACGCCGTGCAGCTGTGTTTCCAGCATGGAGAGAAGGTCTCCAACAACATAGTAGAATACGAGGGCCTCATAGCAGGCTTGAAAGCTGCAGCTGCACTGGAGATGAAGTGCCTCATCATCAAGGGCGATTCACAACTCCTCGTCAACTTCTCCAACAAGGTGTACAAGCCGAAGGATGAGCACATGGAAGCGTATCTTGCGGAGGTGCGTAGGATGGAAAAGCAGTTTTGGGGGCTGGAGTTGCAGCATGTGCCCCGCGGCACCAATCAAGAGGCTAATGACATCACCAGGAGGGCGTCCAGGCGGCTGCCTCAGGAGCCTGGCATTTTCGAGGAACGACTCTTCAAGCCATCTGCGGCACCGTCACTTTCAAGCATAGCACAGCCTCGGGAGGAACTCCCTCAGCCGCTGTCAGGACCCCGACTCAATGCCACATCGATCTAGCATGTAACACCTCATATCACTTTGCGGCCTCACGCACGGTATCCCCACGGGTGTCGCATTACCTTTGCCCGGGACCGTTTGCGCCTTTTGGCACACGTATATGACAGTGTCGCTAGCATCCATATGATAAGGAGCCCGGGCTGACATGGCTAGTCGTAAACCCAAAGTGGCACAGACTTACAGGGACAGGCATCCATGACCCAGCATCGAACGTGTCGGTCATCAGCGAGTGAATCCAGGCTGTAGCACTGGGCTAGCAGGACTCCGGTGAACCGGGCTGTAGCGGGCTAACAGGACTCCGGTATTCATCGCGTGACATTTCCCTGAAGGGACAGACACAGGAACGAAGAAGGACACATGCCGGCCAGCCTAAGTGTCCCGGAGCAGTAGCAAGCTACCATGGCTCGGTGGAAACACTAGGAGACATTTCCCGGTAAGAGAGGCTACCAAGGATAAACAACTAGGTTGTCAGATCCCACACATACCAAGCATTTCAATAACATACACGCAATATGCTCGATATGTGCAAATACAACATGGCATCACAACATGACTCTACAACTCAAGTATTTTAATCAATAGGCTCCGAGGGGCGAGATATTACAAACATGGGTCTCACGACCCAACAATCAGAGCATACAAGTCAAAGCACAAGCGGAAGCTATCATGTCTGGGTACAGACATCTATAAATGAAAAGGCCGAGAAGCCTGACTATCTATCAGATCCTGCCGAGGGCACAAGATCGTAGCTGAGGTAACAAGCTAAACGTCGAAGTCCACGTGGAACTACTAGTGAGACTGAAGTCTCTCTGCAAAAACATAAAATAGGCAAACGTGAGTACAAATGTACCCAGCAAGACTTACATCAGAACTATCTACATATGCATCATTATCAACAAAGGGATGGTGGGGTTTAACTGCAGCAAGCCAGCTTTGACTCGGTGGCTATCCTGAACTACGACTGCGAGTAACTTTTTTTGAGGTGGCGCACACGAGTCCACATATTCACCATATCAATACACCACTATGGATCCGCTCCCGTCTCCCTACGAGAACGCCATCCATAGCACTCACGCTTATCTTGCGTATTTTAGAGTATCCACTTTCACTTGTCTATGAACTGATATAAGCAACCCAGAAGTCCTTTTCCGCGGACACGGCTATTCGAATAGATTAGATTAACCCTGCAGGGGTGTACTTCTTCACACACGCTCTCACCACTTACCGCCGTTTACACGACATGTACTCGGCAACCTTCAAGCGGAAGCCCAACGTGGGTGTCGGCCACGACCTACCTAATCACCTAAGTCTCTAGTCCAGGTTTATCGCCTATTCGGGTTCCATCCATGAGGAGATCCGGCCGGAGTTTCGCTCACAGCCCCAAACGATGTGAACAGGGTTCCCGAGACACCAAACGGGCGCCCGGTACACCGTGCCACGTGCCTACCGCATCACAGCCCACCCCTACGGTCAGCGCTGCCCACGGCCTCCAGCATACTACAAACACAAGAAACTACTTGCAACTCCTGGACAGAGGACAAGGGTGATCAAGAAGCCGAGAGGGTCCATTGGTTTCGGGCCCAATGCGTGGTAGTAGCTGAATCATGGATCACAAACACAGAACTCAGTTCCTGAGGACGGCTTCAATGAGACAACCCACCATGTACTCCTACATGGCCTCTCACCGACACCTTTTACCAAATCATGTTCACACACTTAGCTCACACACAGTAGGACATGTTCACACGCCTCTGATTCATCCCCGATGAATCAGACCTGACTCAACTCTAAGCAGTAGCAGGCATGACAAACAAGCATGAATGAGTAGGCACAACAGGGCTCAAACAATTCCTACTCATACTAGTGGGTTTCATCTATTTACTGTGGAATGACAGGTCATGCAAAGGATAAAGGGGTTCAGCTACCGCAGCAAGTAACAGATGAATCGTTGTTGTCCTAATGCAGTAAAAGAGAGCAGGAGCGAGAGAGTAGGATTGTATCGGAATGAACAAGGGGGTTTTGCTTGCCTGGCACTTCTGAAGATAACATTGAGTCTTCATCAGTGTCAACGATCACATCATCGGTATCATGTCTATCGAGAGGGGACAAATACCGGCAACACAGAAGGGAACACAATCAATGCAATGCACAATATGGTGCATGATCATGACATGGCAAAATGAATGTGTTTTGAGCTAATGCAACTAGCAATAGATTAAATGAAGTTGGTTTGAATACAAGATTCAAATTTAAACTCCATATGTGATTATTCAAATGCCATTTAATTGATTTGTGCTAAACAGCAGCTATAAGTTGTTCTAACATGCATGAAAATGGTACAGATGGATTCCTTGAATTTTTCTGATAATTTTTCATATATAAATTATTTAATTTGGAGTTACGGTTAATTTTCTATGAATTATTGAAGTTTATACAATTTTCTGGAATTTCCTGATTATTAATAAATCCAGTAATTGAATTAATGCGCCAGCCTGACGTCATAGTGACGTCAGCAGGTCAACGGGCTGGTCCGGGTCAAACCTGACGTGTGGGACCCACACGTCAGTGACAGGGGGTTAACAGGGGTTTATTTAGTTTAATTAAAAGGTTAGGGGGGGTCGGGCCCACTGGTCAGCGTCAGGGGGGGTTTATTTTAGTTTAATTAAGGATTAAGACACTAGGGCCCACATGTCAGTGTCAGCAGGGGGTAATTAAATTAAAATAAACTAACTAATTAACAGGGGGGCTGGCCCCACCTGTCATCGACCCAGGGGGGGTCAAACCCCTGGTCAGCAGGGCCTAACCCGCCGGCGGCTCGTCGCCGGTGGCAACAGGCGCGGCGGAGGGCGCGGGCTCGCTCCTCCGGCGTCCAAATGGACGGAGGAGAGCGGCTACGGGGAGCTGGAGCTCACCCGCGCCCATTTCAGCAAGCAGCAGCAGCTAGGGCGGCCGGAGACGATGGCCTCGAGCTCGGCAGCGGTGGCCGGAGCTCGGGCGTGCTCGGTTTCGGCGTTACACGGCACGGCGGGCGCGGCCGATGGGCTCTACGGGATGCTGGGGTCACCAGGAACACCCGGAGGCAACGAACGCAGGCGGAGAAGCTCGGGAGCACGGAGCTCACCGGCCATGGCGGACGGCGGCTTCGGAGCTCGTGGGGCGGCGGCTATAGGGCGCAATCGAAGGGGGAAAGAGGGAGGGGAGGCGTAGGAGCTCACAGCGGTGCCGTAGGGATGGTTAGCCGGCTCGGGGGCGCGCCGGAGTGGCCGAATCGACGGAGAAGATCCTCGGCGGCCGGCGAGGGGAAAACGTCGGGGGTGGCGTTCCGGGGCTCTTCTGGTCGCGTGACACGGCGAGGAGGTCGAGGGAGGACCGGCGGAGCTTCCTGGGGCGTCGGTGAGGCTAGGGGTGGCCGGTGGCCATGGGTACGGCGACGATGGCGGCGAGCTCCGCTCGGTGCTGTGCGCGAGAGGGAAACAGAGGAGGGAATGGGGTCCAGGGGGAGAGAGGGGAGGTGCAGGGGGCGAGGGCGTCTCCGTGGCGTGAGGGGGAGGCTCGGGAACGCCTCGGTGGAAGCAGGAGGTGGCCGAGGCGGCATCGGCGCTCGCCACCGAGCTGCTTCGGTGCGAGGGGAGGAAGAAGACAAGGGGGAGGAGGTGGGCTGGGCCGGCCAGGTGGGGGGGGGGAGCTGGGCCGGCTACAGGTAAGTGGCCCAGGTACTTCCTTCTCTCTCTCTCTTTTATTTCTATTTCAGTTCTGTTTTCTTTTTTTTTAATTCTTTTGCCACTGTTTTGAATTAAAATAATAATTCAAACAATGCCAAAGCTCCTCTGAATATTTTATATTGCTAGATGGACTTTTCCAAAAGCTTATAAAATATTTCAGGGGGTATTTGAAATTATATTCTAATTATATGAATATAATTCAAATTCAAATAGCTAATGAATTAAATCCAAAGTCCCAAAAATAAATCCTTAAAAATGTTCAATGTTTTGGTTGGGACCAGAACCCTTACCAAAAATTATCAAACATTTAAGAAGAGCCTTTTGGAGCAATGAATGAGATTTCTAGGGTTTTTGCCCCTCTTTTATTTAGGGTTTTGAGGCTTCCAATATTCCTCAATTCAAGTTTCAAAAATATAGACATGATGCACACATGAAGCTAGCCTAGAGCAATGCCAGAAACTAGGGATGTGACAACTCACCCCCACTAAACAAGAATCTCGTCTCGAGATTCAAGCGTAGGGTAGGATGAAGGGGAAACGCAAACTAGTATAATCTTCACGATCCAGGGTGCACTTCAAATGAACGTTGATTTGAACACCATTATTGTCTTGAAGTCTTGCTCTGAGAAATCCTGTCAACATGACATGGAGGGAAGAAGGAGACTCTAGAAGGGTCGATCTTCTCGAAGATCGAACAACTCAGGATTAACTCACGGAATGAGACATAGCAACATCTCTCGAGCTGAGAGATGAAGCATACCTCTAGAGAAATGGAGTGGAACAGATGACGAAGGTTCACTAGGTAGACAACGATTCCACACCTAAGAAGGTGGTAAACGATTGTCCACGTAGCGAGGAGTTGAATTGCCATGATACCACGACGAAACATCCTGGAGGAGCGTGATTCGTAGATTATTATCTTGAGTGGCAAAAAGAATTACTTTTGATTCAGAGATCATTGAAACTCTTCATACCAGCCTAAGGCAATTCACAACGATCGTTTGGAGAGGGTCGGTAGAATGGCATACTCGGACTTGGACGATGTGGATTACCTTGTTGAAGACAACGTAATGGATGATTTTGCTTATCACCGGAAATGGAAGAGACCCATGGTAGAATGGCACATTGGCGGTGCAAGCTAGGAACAAAATGCAAATGCTGGGAATGATTCTGGTAACTGGGGAAGAACCCAACAACAGAGAGTGAATTCATTGTTTGAAAAGGTCATAGCATTTGCCGAGGAAACTGAGAGGAATCCCATTTAGAGATGATGATAACACGTAGTGCTTGTGCGTGCTCTCAAGAACTTGAGTATTTCCATAATCATCAAGGTTTTATCAACAACCGCGTGAAGGGTGCTGACAACACAACATACTACCATGATAAATAGCGATGGACGATGCAGATGCGAAGGAGGATAACACTTTCTCAGATTTCACCTTAGCGGGGCCAAGCAAATAAAATCTGGATGATCGACCGAGAGACATTTAGCACTCCGCTTCTAATGTTCTCCTTGATGTGCTAGTATAACCCATTCATAGATATGGTTTGATATCTAAAACATCAAGTAAAAGGTCGGACTTCGGGAACACAAAAATCCATAGGGGCAACTAGGGAGTAAATCCTACGAAATCCCTATGGGGGGGGTGGCCAACTTCCTCAAACAAGATACTATAATAATAGGTCTACCGGATGGGTGTGTTGGCCACGACATCCACCTTACCGGTTATCGAGAGACCAATATTATAGTTCTTAGGGAAATGTTCCAACCATCATATCTGCCTGAGATTCAGCTCTGGTTGGTGTTAGGATATTCCAGGCTCATCGAGTCTTAGGAAGAAAAATGAAAGTTTGCAACACAAATCGACGAGATGACGTTGCGGGATTCTCGGGAGATGAACTACGATAGCAAGGTCCAAAACATGAGCTGGTTCTGCTACAAACATGTGAACACGTTGTCCCAGACAAGCATGACCACGTGGTAGTCTTATAATAAAACACTACCGAGTTCAGGAGGGGGAACCATCAACGAGGGTATCAAAGTTCTTTCATAAGTCCGGATTAGCTCTTATGAAGGAACTCCTTCTCCTTGAACAAATCAATCAGTGGCTTGGTGTGCTAGGGATACATATAGATTGAAGGTTGCAAGTCTTCAAACCACAGCATTCTTCGCACGTGTGCATGATTGATTTGGAATGATTCCAAAGAAAGCAACATTGACTTTCTCGAATCCACGGCGGCAACTTGCATCAGATGCACATGAATTAAAGGAAGTCACTACCTTCATCCAAACATATGCTTCATGAGCTAGCATGAACAAATGCTTTCAAAAGTTTCCAACACTAGCTTAATGTTCAGCAAAATTATGGAGAAGACAAGGATGTTGTCAATGGGCTCAACAACAATTCATCTAGGTTTCCTTTTAAAAGGAATTCCATAGTTAAGTGAACACGGTGATAGCATTGGTCAGACCCAAAGGATATAATGGTGTATGCTTGAGGGATCAACCACGAGTAAGACAACATTACGAACATCGTTGGTTCCGACTTGATTTGACGATAGCCCACACTCAAATCAAAGGATTGATAAGACAATAGGTCCAGCAACTGATCACAAGGACCAATCGATGAAGATATCATCTTTCTTCAACACACACTACACAAGAATATCCCTTTGGAACGAACTAAGTCAGGCAAGCTTTTATCTTCCAACCCTCCAAGTTGTCGTTTAGCTTAACCAACTAGCTCAGGGATATCTAACACCGATTCTTGGAGAGAAGGTGGTTCACAAGAAACCAACTTGATCACGAACTCAACATAGCGGTCAGGTGACAACCCGGTAACACCTCCAAGAAGATATTTGGAAAGTCACGAACCACCGGTATGTTACTAAGCTCGAGAACAATCTTGCTTTTGAGGGCAAGACGATATGATCAAATGATTGAGGACTTGACAAGATCCTAACTCATCAATCGAAGGGTGCACCGAAATAAGGACTAGGTAGCACGATCAGTCTTAGAAGGATGATTCGAAAACCAACATACTAAGAATGAAATTATTATCCTTTAACTACCAAGCAACAGAGTTGCTAGCAGTATTGATTTCACACATCACAATTCATTTGTCGGTATTCCGGTTGCATCAACACGAGGGCCGAGGAATGAACAGTGATGGCAAGAAGTATCACTGTACCAAGAGTTCATGGGATGGTGTGCAATTCCTATAACAATCTCGATATAAAATATGTAATACTCCAAGGTAGAGCAGAACCAAAAGCTGGATTGGCATTTGATCTGCGGAATACAACTACTTTGACCCAATCCTAGATATGGAAGAGGTACTGGAGTTTGTTTCTCCTAGTCATTTCGGAATAGAATGGCTTGACAGACCACAAGAGTCATAGGCATCGATGAACGAACGCACGCATACTCTTGACTATCAATTGATAGACGAGGGTCAGAATGCAACTAAAGAGAACAACTCAAAGGAACATATAACTTTCTGAGTTGTGGATGCATAGATTAGTATGTCGAACCAAGTTCAACATATTTCTTCCGGATAACCCATGCAGAAAGGTAGAACTGGCAGAGTCACGATTTATGAATGGAGAACTCCTCAAGAGTACTCTAATTGTGATTTTTTTTGATCCAATAAACATCTGCCATAAGTAGTTCATGGTATTTGGAAGAAGAAGATACCACGGACTTCAAGGACTATCGCAAAGGTTACTAATATCCTAAAGGCACTAGCAATTACTATCCACATGAAGTAGGTAGAGTGAATCTCGGGTTCAGAACCCAGGAGTAGAATACCTACTACTAAGTAGCATCACGGGATGCTTCCGAGAATAAAGGCCAGAATCTTCACACTAGGACATAAATCATGGCTAGACCACTAGATGATCCCCTAAGCACTTAGGGTCATAATAATAATTCCAACATATATGTCGAGGCAATAATTACCTCAACACACCGATTAGTGTGGTTAATCTGGCTCATGGGAACATCGGAAACAGAAGGAAGGGATTTGCAAATGCATCGGACTATTTAGAAACCTGGGATGACTCGGACAGCATAACGGCTATAATTGCTCAAAAAGATTTGAGACAATCACAAAAATGGTGGCATAACCACTCAGAAGCACAATATCAAGGTTCCGAGATCAACAATTAACATACGGAAGTAGTAGGAACTGAACTGAGACTTAAATCCAACAATCTTATAAGTCTACTGATTAGTAACACGTGATCCTAATAGAAAGAAGAGATAGCCTAGTTCTTAATCCCCGCAGGAAAGATAAGATGACTCAGATCAGAAGGGCACGAGGTATAAGGAGTAAAAAGAGCCTTACGTTCCATCCCACAATCAATTCCCTTATATAACTAAAGAATTTTCTAGACTCAACTTCGACCAGTTTGGCTTGGTAATCCTACAGGCAGTCAAGCTCTGATACCAACGCTGTCAGGACCCCGACTCAATGCCACATCGATCTAGCATGTAACACCTCATATCACTTTGCGGCCTCACGCACGGTATCCCCACGGGTGTCGCATTACCTTTGCCCGGGACCGTTTGCGCCTTTTGGCACACGTATATGACAGTGTCGCTAGCATCCATATGATAAGGAGCCCGGGCTGACATGGCTAGTCGTAAACCCAAAGTGGCACAGACTTACAGGGACAGGCATCCATGACCCAGCATCGAACGTGTCGGTCATCAGCGAGTGAATCCAGGCTGTAGCACTGGGCTAGCAGGACTCCGGTGAACCGGGCTGTAGCGGGCTAACAGGACTCCGGTATTCATCGCGTGACATTTCCCCGAAGGGACAGACACAGGAACGAAGAAGGACACATGCCGGCCAGCCTAAGTGTCCCGGAGCAGTAGCAAGCTACCATGGGCCAGGGACACATTTCCGGCGACGGAGATCTCCACCACGACCCAGGATGCCCTGCTGCTGCAGCCGTCCGCCTGCAACCAGAGTCTGCCGGAGCCAGCGGCCGGCAGTTCGCCGGCAAAGAAGCGAGGGAGCTGGAGCCAGTTGCCGGCCGGGTCGTCCGGCCACACAACGAACTCCGGCAGCACCTCTACCAAATGGAAGCGCGGCCATGGAGGCCGCGCAGCCACGACACGCTGTCCCTCACCGACCGGGCTGCCTCGACATGGGCGGCCACCACCGCGTAAAGGGCCACCGATGCAACGACGGGAAGCCACGGTAGGGGTCGCGGGGTGCTTGCGAGGACGACCTTGGCCGCGCTTGGGCGGAGGAGAGCCAGGCCCTTCGTGGCAAGCCTTCCCCTTCTCCGCGACCGAGAACCTCTTCCCGGGCGCCATGGGATGCTGCGAGCAACATGAGCGAGGAGGGAGAAGAAGCAGGCGGAGCAAGAAGAGATGGGCAGCGGGGGCTTTCGCCCCTCCCCCTTTATAACCCAAGGGAGGCCAACCTTCGGCCTCCACGATCGCAGGTAATCATGACTTTTTTTGCATGCGGCAGGGACTCATCAAATCAGGCAGTTGTCGGGGCAGCGTGGGGAAGCGGAGACGCCCACGTCCAATCAATCGCCACGCGACAACCAAGGCCACAGGCTATTGGGGCCCGCGGCGCTCCGCACTTGCCCTTTGGTTTCGCTGCTAAGCCAAGTCCGAGCACGCCTTGGGCCCGGGGGCTACTGTCGGCATTCTGGGAACGGGGGTCCCCAAACTTGCCTGCCCGCGGCCTGCAGCGTGGCTCAACAAGTGGCCCAGTACGGCACGTCTTCATCAACCCAAGCTCAAGACCCTCGCGAGGGGCCAAGCCTCATGGGGCGGATGATGCAAGGCCTCCTCAGGGGCGGCCTCACCAGGCAAGCTCGCAAGGAGGCGGAGAGATCAACGCAAGGGGTGCCTCGCGAGGTGCTCATGACGCAAGCCATGACGATCGAGACCAGGCGGGCGCCAGCCTGTGCAGTGTCCTTGTTTCCTCTGGTGCAAAGGGGCAAGCGCAGGCGCGGAGTACCGAGGCATCAGGCAAAGGTTTCCATATCGGTGCAATGAGACCAAGACCAGCAGGACGGCAGGATGGAGGTCACCGTGGAGCCCAAGACGGTGTCATCACCAGCACCTTTCGCAGTCGAAGACCACCTTTAGTCAGGATAGCTTGTATTAGCTGTCCCCTTTCGAAATGGCCGTTGTTGGATCCCTTCCCGCTCAACATTTGGGAAGAGGACCAGGGCCTCTATAAATAGAGATAGCCACCATAGTAGGAAGGCATCTGGAATCTGATCCGAACCTGGCTCATCCACACCACCACAAGAACACCTCTCTTAGCGAGGCTGTTCTTCCTCTGTATTGTTCATCATCAGCCCAAGAGGCAATCCACCACACCACACACTGGATTAGGGTATTACACCACAACGGTGGCCCGAACTAGTATAAACCCCGTGTCTCTTGTGTTGTTCTTCGTGCTAGCTTAAAATCGCGGCGAGGTTGTGGGCGTGTTTTGGTAGGGAGAAGATCTTCGTGTGCACCCCAGAGTTCGAACCTTAAGGGTTTTGCCGGAACCCTATATCCGACAAGTCTGACAGCATACCGTACGTTAGTCACACATTGCATTACTGCCTCGATCCAGGAAGGAGCAAAACCCAGCTTGGCCAGGCACTGATGAAGGTAGCTCCACTCCACATGATCATAGGCCTTCATCATGTCGATCTTGAGTGCAAAGAAGGGTTTCTTCACTCATTGTTTCCTGATTGTGTGTAGGCACTCATACGTAGTCAGAGTATTATCCATGATCAACCTACTAGGAACAAAAGCACTCCGAGTCTCAGACACCACCACAGGAAAAATGGACTTCAACCGGTTTGCTAAGACTTTGGATGTGATTTTATAGAGCACATTGCAAAGGATGATAGGATGGAAATTCTTCAACTGTTTTGGCTTGACCGTCTTCGGAATCAGAACTATGACTGAATCACAAAAACCCTCCAGAATCGGCCCCCCTCCAACAAACCACGAACTGCCTGACATATGTCATCCCCCAAGAAGTTCCAATGGGTCTGGTAAAAATAGCAGGGAATCCGTCAGGTCCGGGGGCCTTGGTTGGTCCCATCTGAAACAACATAGCCTTGATCTCACTGAACACCTTATTAGGAATAGCTTGCAAAACCTCATCAGCAGTCGGGCATGGTTCAGATGTGAAGAGTTTTTCATAGTAGGACTGCACCAAGCCCTTGATCTGCCCTTGAGAGTTGCATGTTGAACCATCCTCCCGGAGAAGCGAGTGGATTCTGTCAGTTCTCCTTATAGCCGATGCTCTAGCCTGGAAGAACTCGGTATTACGGTCTCCTGCCTTTAGCCAATCCACCCGTGAGCGTTGACGTTCCATGATTTCCTCACGTTCAAACAGCTCGTGTAGCTGACTCTCAATGTGCTTTTCTTCTGACAGAGATACTGGGGAAGGCGGAGAAGCCCTAATCGAAGCCAGTCGGTGCTCCATCTTTCCAATGTTCTTACAAATAGAGCCAAAAGCTTCCTTGCTTCGGGAACACAGAGATCCAGCCACATCCTTCAAATTCGCCCATGTCAAACTCAAAGACAAACGACCATCTCTACCAGCAGACCATGCTTGTTCGAGGGTCTCTTTATAATCAGACGCTCGTAACCACATCACCTCAAATCTGACACCTTGCTGTACTGGGGCCGAGTGGCGCTGTTGGGAACCGCTGTCCAGGTAAACAAGTATTGGATAATGATCAGATGTATTGGCAATGACATTCTCCACGCTACAATCATCAAATAGACTGGTGGAGGCACTGTTAGCCATGGCATGGTCTAAACGACATCGGACATTGCTATTGGGGTCTTGCCTATTGCACAAAGTGAATTTCGGACCCAAGAAACCCAAATCAAACATCCCACAATCCACCAAACAATCCTGGAAAGCAACCATCTACGAGTCCAGCCGGTCCCTAGGACCACAGTGTTCATCCTAAATGAGTACCTCATTAAAGTCTCCACAACAAATCCAAGGACCCGTACAGGAAGATTGCATGCGTCGAAGGAGCTCCCCAAAATGAGATCTATCCTCTCTCCTTGGTTCCCCATAGACAAAAGAGGCCCGCCAGGGCAGGACCTCATCTAGATGGACCTTGACATTAATACACCTCTTGTTGGCAGCCCTAACCATTACTGCTGCGGCATGCGACCAGAAGAGAGCAAGGCCACCACTGAGCCCCTCACTGCTGACAGCAAAACAACTAGAATAACCCAATGAACACATGCAATTCTTAACTCTTGAATCCCTCATCTTTGTCTCTGAAAGAAAGAGGAGGGAGGGTCAGTAGAGCTTCACAAGCCAGTGAAGCTCGCCAACTATCGAGTCCGACCCCAGGGCTCGACAGTTCCAGTAGATGATACTCATTGCGTCTGGCGGGGCTGCATCGCAGCCGCCGCCGGAACCACCGATCGAGGGTCTCATGTACATTGTTTCTTGTTGGAGTCCGTATCAGTGACCTGCTCCACACCAGAAGAAGCAGGCAGATGACTCGTAACCAAGACTAGGGCTAGAGCATTGGCATCCGCCGGTTCCTGATCACGGGCCGAAGCCAATGGGAGTGACTTAGCCGATTTCCTCTTCTGCCCAGATGTGCCATTCTTTTCCTGACCACCCAAGAAAAGCTCCCTACTCGTGGCACCAGATCTTCCCCTCCCTCGCCCACATGAGGAGGGTGCGTGATGATAACCCACAAGTATAGGGGATCGTTTGTAGCCTTCTTTGATAAATAAGAGTGTCGAACCCAACGAGGAGCTAAAGGCAGAACAAATATTCCCTCAAGTTCTATCAACCACCGATACAACTCTACGCACACTTGACGTTTGCTTTACCTAAAACAAGTATGAAACTATTTTGCAAGAATAAAACTATGTGTACTTTGCGAGAATAAAACTACGAATAAATTGCAAGGTAATAAAAGTGGATAGCTTTTGTCAACGAGAAAGTCATTAGTCCCTAGGCAATTGATAACAAGTACCGGTAATCATTCTTGTAATTTTATATGAGGGAGAGGCATGAGCTAACATACTTTCTCTACTTGGATCATATGCACTTATGATTGGAACTCTAGCAAGCATCCGCAACTACTAAAGATCATTAAGGTCGTGAAACCCAACCATAGCATTAAGTATCAAGTCCTCTTTACTCCCATACGCCATAACCCACCTACTCGGGTTTAACCTTCTGTCACTCTCACAACCCACCATAGGCAAATCATGAACATATTGCAACACCCTACAACGGGGGCCTGTCACGTTTGCGCCAGAACGGAGGCCACCATAGGACAACACCATAAATAAAATATACAATCATACCAACCAAGATCACGATTAACCCATAGGACAAAACGGATCTACTCAAACATCATAGGATAAACATAGATCATTGGGAAATAATATATGGAGTTGAGCACCATGTTTAAGTAGAGATTATAGCGGGGAGAAGGGGTGTTACACCGCTGCATAGAGGGGAGAGAGTTGGTGTTGATGGTAGCAAGATTCTTGAAGTAGATCGCCGTCATGATCCTAGCCCTGGCGGCCCTCCGACGCCACCGGGAGAGAGGGGGAGAGAGCCCCCCTCCTTCTTCTTATTCTTCTTCCTTGGCCTCGCCCCTAGATGGGAGGAGGGTTCTCCCTATGGTCCATGGTCTCCATGGCGGCGGATGGGTGGGAGCCCCTCCGAGATTGGATCTCCCTCTATGTTCTCTTCTGTTTCGCGCTCCCCAGATCTGGCCAAAAACCGTTTCTTATATTCCCGGAGATCCGTAACTCCGATTGCCCTGATCTTTTTACATGATTTTTTTCCGGATATAAGCTTCCTTGCGCCCAAAGTAGAGCTCCAACCGACGTACGAGGTGAGTACAACCCGCCACCACGCGCCAGGGGCCTGGGGCGCGCCCTGGTGTATCGTGGTCTGTGTGGGCCTCCGTTTGCGGTGATTCCACCTCCTAAAATTCACAAATATTCCAAAATAATTCTCCATTGAGTTTCATCATGTTCGGACTTTGTTTGATATGGATTTTCTGTGATACAAAAACATGCAACATACAAGAACTAGCACTGGGCACTGGATAAGTAAGTTGTCCAAATAAATCATATAAAAAGTTGCCAAAAGTATGTAAAAGTTGAATAATATTGGCATGAAACAATCAAAAAATATAGATACGACGGAGACGTATCAGCATCCCCAAGCTTAATTCCTGCTCGTCCTTGAGTAGGTAAATGATAAAAAAGATAATTTTTGATGTGGAATGCTACCTATCATAAACTTGATCATATATCTAGTCATGCCACGAATATTAAGACATAAGTGATTCAAAGCAATAGTCTATCATTTTACATAAAGACATCAATACTCAGGCATCCCAATAAATAATCATGTCTTTCAAAATATCAATGCTAAAGAATGTTATCCCTACAAAATCATATAGTCTTGTCATGCTGTGTCTTCCTAACACAAAGTATAAATCATGCACAACCCCGATGCCAAGCCAAGCATTTGGTTCATACTTCTTAACGCGCTTCAGCTTTTTCAACCCTCATGCAATACATGAGCGCAAACCATGGATATAGCACTACGGGTGGAATAGAGTATGATGATAGGGGTAAATATAAAGAAGATAAAAAGGTAAGAAAGTCTCACATCGACGCGGCTAACCAACGGGCTATGGAGATGCCCATCAATTGATATCAACGTGAGGAGTAGGGATGGCCATGCAACGAATGCACTAAGAGCTATAAGTGTATGAAAGCTCCATATGAAAACTAAGTGGGTGTGCATCTAATCCTATAATGAAATATTCCCACTAGTATATGAAAGTGACAACATATGAGACTCTCCGTATGAAAAACATGGTGCTACTTTGAAGCACAAGTGTGGTAAAGGATACTAACAATGCCCCTTCTCTCTTTGTTTTTTTCTTTTTCCTTTTGTTTCTTTTTTTTCTCTTTTTTCTTTTTTTCTTTTTTTTCTCATTGTCCGGAATCTCATCCCAACTTGTGGGGGAATCATAGTCTCCATCATCCTTTCCTCACTCGGGCACTGCTCTAAAAATGATGATCATCACACTTCTATTTACTTATAACTCAAAAGAAATAAAAATTACAACTTGATACCTATGAAAAAGTATGACTCTATATGAATGCCTCCTACAGATGATCTAACATAACATGTATGAAAAATGATGAACGGTGGCTGAGCCACAACTACTATGTTAGCTATATGATCATGCAAAGCAATATGACAATGAATGCTCAAGTCATCAAACGAAAGCGGTGGAAGTTGCATGGCAATATATCTTGAAATGGCCATGGAAAAGCCATAATAGGTAGGTATGGTGGCTGTTTTGAGGAAGATATAATAAGGCTTATGTGTGATATAGTGTATCATATCACGGGGTTTTGATGCACCGGCGAAGTTTGCACCACGTCTCGAGGTGAGAAAGGGCAATGCACGGTACCGTAGAGGCTAGCAAATTGCGGAAAGGTAAGAGTGCGTATAATCCATGGACTCACATTAGTCATAAAGATCCCATATATTTATTGCAAAATTTTATTAGCCCTCGAAGCAAAGTACTACTACACATGCCCCTAGGGGGATAGATTGGTAGGAAAAGACCATCGCTCGTCCCCAACCGCCACTCATAAGGAAGACAATCGAGGATAAATTGTGCTCCAACTTTCATATCATAATGAGAGACTATACGTACATGCTTCGGGAATCACAAACCTTAACACCAATATTCTTACTAACCACATCCGTTTACTAGTACTTCCCACATATTATCATCTCTATATCACAAAACTATTGCAAGGAATCAAACATATCATATTCACTGATCCATAAGTTTTACGTAGGATTTTATGACTAACCATGCAATTGACCAATTCCTGTTGACTCTCTAATAGATATAAGTGAAGCATGAGAGTTTAATTCTTTCTACAAAAGAACATGCTATAAGTTAAGTATAAGAGAATTCTACGAACATCGGTTTTCTATGTGAAGAGAAACAGGCAATCTAAACTTCAAATGATATAAGTGAAGCACAAGAAGCATTCTATAAAGCCATACTCAAAAGATATAAGTGAAGTGCAATGAGCATTCTATAAATCAACCATGGACTATCTCATACCAGCATGGTGCATAAAAGAAAAATGAAAACTAAATGCAAAAGACGCTCCAAGATTTGCACATATCATATGAATGAAACGAATTCGAAAACATATCGATACTTGTTGAAGAAAGATGGGATGCCTTATGGGGCATCTATCATGGAATAGTCACGGTAGATGTCCTAGCGGAAGGACTTAGTCATGGAGCCATCACAACTAGGTTAGCTTAAAGGGGTTAAATGGGACAAAGGACACAGGAGTTTATACTGGTTCGGCCCCTTGCGGTGAAGGTAAAGGCCCAATCCAGCATGAGGTGGTATTGCTTATGTCTCGATTACCAGGGAGCGAATCTGCTTGACCTAGCTTTCGATCTGTTGTTTCTTGTCCTGAACCGCCGCGGGGACATCCCATTATATACACAGGTTGACGCCCAGCGGCTCTTGGAGTCCCGTCCGGCTCATAGACAACGTGTCCGGCTCGGTGACTATCTATTCATGCCTTACAATACAAGTCTTACACATAAGGCAGTTTATTTCTACGGGCCTTAAGTCGCCCTTGGGCCTTGGGCCCTTATCTTGAACTGCCATCTTCAATATCCTTGTGGGCTTCATATGATGAATTGCCATAGGTATAATCTGGCCCCTCCTGGGCGGGTCATACCTAATAGTTATATCCCCAACATTAGGCCCCACGTTGATTTGAACTGGTTGTCAATCTTCAACACTTAGAAAAAAAATCTTCCCTTCTTCCTTTGTGTGCAAATTCATAACCCGCCATGACGTCATCTCCTGGAATTGCGATAATCCGCCATGACGTCACCTGTCATTAATTCGCACAATACCCAATATATCTCAATGGATCTTTATCTTAATAGCCGTCCCGAGAATCGAGGCGCCCGAGCAGCTGGATAGCCGTGATTTTTGGCCTCCTCGTTTTTCGTGCCTACTTATTAGCCTTTCCTTATAAATAGTCACGGACTCCTCTTCTCATTATCCCCTCTTTCCTTCATCTTCCTCCTCTCGCGACTCTCCTGTCACTCGAGCTCCGCCGCCGCCATGAAGCACACCGTTGTCCTCGTCCTTGGCCGCTGCATCAACCTGAATGGACCAGAAAATGGCAGCGCTCCTCTACAGTTCATATGACTCTGTAAGTACTCTACCCCATGTACTCTAGATCTGCCTTAGGGTTTCTGAGTTCTTCGTGTTTGTCGTAGCTGCTCATAGTTTAACTCCAACCTGAGCATCATTTGATCTGGAAATAGCATATATCTCGCGCGGTAATAGTTTTGCCCCTGTTCTCAATACTAGTGGACCCTTTTTCCTTGAGATAAGATCTCCTCAGAACCTACGAACTCCCTTGTTCTGTTTTTAGGTTTTGATTTATTTTCTTTTGCTGAACTGCCACTGATCCAAAATAATAGTTGCAATCTATGAAAACTGTTTGTCCAGTACTTAGCAAAAATTTGCTTCCTGATAAACCAACTTGGTCATGGCGGCTTATATCACCGGCTGTAGTTAAATTCAATGTTCAATAGATTCCTCCTTTGATAGACATCAAACTACTCATGGTGTCTTACATAGCCCGCTGTAACTAGTCATCTACCATTAGGCCCCATTAAGCTGCCATTCTGAATATGTACTGTAATACTTTCCCACCGGCTTAATTTTGAACCAGCAAACTTGTTCTTTTCCTTTTTAGGCTTCTTTCTTCGCAATGGCCCCAAAGCCAGCCACTTCCTGCAACTGGGTTCCTTCCATTGTCACTGAGAACACACACTAGGACTTTGTGAAAATTGGCTATTTGCCAAAGAAATCTGTCATGCATTACTGCGCTCCTAAGCCGAAAGAGGAGAAACCTCAACCAAAAGATGATGAAGTCATTGTCTTTACCGATCACATGAACCGGGGCTTCTCACCGCCCGGCTCTAAATTCTTCCGAGATGTTTCTTCACTTTTTCAACCTTCACCCTCAAGACATCGGACCCAATTCCGTGTCAAATATATGCAATTTCCAAGTGTTCTGTGAGGTGTACCTTCAAGAGGAGCCCAGTGTGGAACTTTTTAGAGAGTACTTTTATTTGAACCGCCAAAACGAGTACTACAACGGACCCAGTTTGGAACTTGGTGGGATCTCAATCCAACAACGGGGGGATGCTATTTTCCCTTATGTGCACCTGCCGAGTCATCCCAAGGATTGGAACCAGACATGGTTCTACTGCAAGGATACTTCTCCTGCTGATGAGAACGGACTGCCCGGCTTTCGCGCCCTACGTCTTGAATCAAATCATACTCTCCTTGACAAGCTTACAACTGTTGAACGCAAAAGACTCGCCCCTACTATTGCCAAGGTTAAGGCTCTGTTGGGAAACAACTTAACCAACATTGACTTGGTTCAATGCTGGGTTGCATGGCGGATCATCCCCTTGAGTCGCTGCACCGGCTTAATGTGCACCTACACCGGTAGCAAAAAGGATCCACTACGCCACAGCTTTAAGGATTTAACTAACGACACCATCAATGAGATGAAAAAGTCTCTTATGAATGAAAGCCCGGTTGACTGCAGCAAGGTGGGCCTAAGCCCTTTATGCGAATCTAACCCGGCACCAGAAGTAAGCCGCCAAACTAGCTATTTTGTCTTCATCCTTAATACTTTGTTTAATTCAACTTTGATGATTTTCACAGGCTGATGACGACTTTTGGAAGAAAGAATATGATCATGAAGCTGCGAGAAGGGCCAGGAAGGCCAAGAAAGCCGTCAAGAGAACCACCAAGAAGAGGGGAAAGAAGCCCAGTGCTTCTGAGCTACTTGATTTGGACGACACCTCTGAGTCAGAGGTAGCCCTTGATTCCCTTGGCTCCTTTTTCAACCATCTTATTGACACTGATTATCACCAGGATGACACGGGAACGAGTCAGACGGTTTAAGAAGAGGTAACTATCATTTCCTCCGACTCCGAGCCCTTGCCAAGACAAAAAATTCGAAGAGTAACCCGGAAAGTAAGCTTGTCACACCCCTTAGCTCATCTGGATCCTCACTTTCTTTTGAAGCAACAGCAGCACCAAAGCTGGCGACAGACTCGGACTAGCAGGGATGAAGAATTATCCTCCGGCTTACCGAAAACTCCAAGGAAGCATCGAAATGAGGTCACCCCCGAATTAAACTCTTTTTATCCTTTGGTGGGTCTCATCCACCAACCACTCAATTCTTCCGACTCAAATTATCAGGAAGCATCTCGTTCCCCTTCCGGCACTCAACTCAATCTCATCTGCCAGCTTTCAAGACTGCTCCTGGGTAATAACAATTACTTATTTTATCATTATGCTTCTTGATACTTATACTGACCTTTCATGACTCATGAAGTGGAAAAGCCAAGCCCAGCAAGAAGGCAAAGGTAAATAAGCCGGTCGGAGACCCAAAAGTCAGTGAACCAGAGCAACAAGCTGTAGCGCCTGAAGCCTCTGTTCCTCAACCGTCTGAGTTGGCTCTTGATATTCCACCAGTGACTCCTGAGCCTCCTGTTCATCAAGCCAGTGACAACCCTTTAAATCTTGAAGCCTCAAGCCCTGTTAAGATGTCTAATGCCCAAGATGATGATGTGGTGATCACCAATACCGGCTTTAGAGAGTCGGGAAGACCTACTGTCTTGGCCAAACACTCTGCCAAGGAGGAGCGTACTGAATGATGCAACGTAAGATTTGACGTTGCTGAATACTCCCAATTAAGCATTAGCAAAGTGTATTCTGGTTATCTCAGTCAAGTACACAGCAGCCATGAACTTGAAGTTGACATGGTGAAGCAAATGCACCAAAAGTTTGAGGTATGAACTCTTCCTTTATTGAGTTATGCACATCCTGTCAGCCCCCAAGTCTACTATTTATGATGAATATGTTGTAGACTTAGATTAACCATGAGCATAAGTAATATCCTCTGATAGAATCCTTTAGAAATCCAGCTTAAGGCATTTAGCTTAAAGTATAGCTATAATGGTTAACACTGAATCCGTAGCCCCCAAGGGCCGGTTTAATCAGCATGAATGAGTCGGTCCTTTATACTCTTGTGTAAAAAGCATTACTTACTTGTGTAGTTCTCATGAGCCGACTGTGGCCGTTTGTAGCATAAACGGGTCATTGTAAAAAACATGTAATATGCATTAGCCCCCAAGTGCCAAGTACTCTTGCTTGCAAAGTGCTTCGGACTTATTCACATAAGCTGTCACATAAATAAAGTTTTTGGCAGACATTAGCCCCCAAGTGCCAAGTGTTGTTGCTTGCAAAAGGCTTGGGACTTAATGTTTTGAATTAACATTGAATTATGATTTTGATCCGGTGTATGTACAGACCACCACTGCTCAACTTCAAGCAGAGCTGTCTGACTTGAAGACTCGTCTGGAGCTACAAGATGCGGAGACCCAGAAGGCGAACTCAAAGTTCAAATTCAGCATGGTTGAGGCAGAAAAACTGAAAGCCGGCTTTGAAGTTGAAAAAAGCGCCTAGGCTGAAGAGAAGATTGCCTTGACAAAGCGGTATGAAAAAGCGGAGGCGGCTCTCCAGGAAGCGACCACTGAACTTACCGGCTTAAAACGCCAGGTATCTCAGATGGTGTCTGCTATCTTTGGTAAGTCGCCTTATGACTGTCAAATTTGAATATATTCCTTGATGATATGAACCACTTTTAATCCATCCAATGATTATTTTGCAGGCCCTAGGAGCACCAATCTCAACCAAGATATGCTTGTGAAGCTAAAGGCAGTTTACACACTGGTGGAGCAGCTTTACACTGGTGCTCAGCATGCATTGGCCACAATTTCTCCATCTAATGAAGCCCCCACTCTCTTGGTTGATGTGTTAAGGAAGCTTTCCGTTCTGCCCGAGAGGTTTAGTGAAATGAAGCGATCATCTGCAAGAGCCGGAGCTGTGACTGCTTCAAGCAGGGAAAAAGCATGGTTACCGGAGCTAGACCTGGCCGATATCTCTATCGAGTATCCAAGCTTTAAGGAAGACGGCGCCCCGTTTGACAAGAAAGACTTTGCTGCTTGTTTGAAGAACATACATCCTCTAGCCAGTCTGATTTCCAATGAGACGGACCTCACCAAGTATCAACCGACTTATGACTTGGAAAACCAGAAGATGCCAACGCTATCTTATAAAGTGAAAGACCTTATCCCCCAATCCGTAAGCACACTTTTGCTCCTGAAGTTGACCCGCCCAAGCTTATTGATGATGAAGTTGAGTTCCAAGCTTTGAATGGCATTGACTGGTAATCACCAACCTTCCAGGAAGTAGAACATGATGAAGAAGAGGAGAGGGATGATCCGGAAGCACCAAGCCATCAGAATCAAGAAGATTGATCCGCTGGGCTGTTCATATTTGTGACCTTATGAAAAACAATTAATCATTTGGGCTCCTGGAGTCATGTAATAGGGTAGTAATAACTTTGCTCTGCCGTGCCATCGTGCATGTTCATGTTGTGCTCAACGTTGTTAAGCCGCCACTTGATAGTTATCCTTTTAGATTTATCATGATGTTGAGTGGTGCAGATGAAAATTTCGATTTATCCTGCACACAAGTTGATTAAAAGAACCCTTGGCGGTTTACCACAGGACGGGTCATAATACCTCGCATATAACTACTGAACTTAAAATAGTTATAGATAGGGCTGGTGTAACCTGAATTTGAACATAATTTAGAATAATGATATCATACTTGTGATATTAAATCATACTACTGGTTTACGATACTTGAGCACCCAAAGCTTTAGAAGACAATATTTCCAAGTGCTTGATATCATCATGTATGGGCGGTTTGTCGCCTCTCATTAAGCCGGGTAATAGAAACCACGGGTAAGCTTCAAATATGAGCTGTGAGAGTGAAGGCTGGCCGGAATCACTTTAAACCAAAAAGCAAGATAATATCAAGAAGACCCGAAAAAAATCTTCAAAAAATCAAGTCAAATGAGAAAAAGTGAGGCTATGCTTCGAATACGAGCAGGAAGCCGGACCAAAAGGGTTAATAGCTATGATTCGAATACGATCAGGAAGCCCCCAAATGGTTTTTGGCATTGCACCGATCAAAGTGGTACCGACAGCTATGATTCAAATACGATCAGGAAGCCCCCCCAGTGTCCATAATGATTAATGGCTATGATTCGAATACGATCAAGAGCCGGACCAAGAGGGTTAACAACTATGATTCAAATATGACCAAGCCCCCAAGTGGTTTGTGATGTTTAACGGCTATGGTTCGAATACGACCAGGAAGCCGGACCAAGAGGGTTAATGGCAATGATTCGAATACGACCAAGCCCCCAAATGATAAAAGTGTTTTTACGACTATGGTTCGAATACGACTAGGAAGCCGGACCAAGAGGGTTAACGGCAATGATTCCAATACGACCAAGCCCCCAAATGATCAAGGTGTTTTTACGGCTATGGTTCGAATACGACCAGGAAGCCGGACCAAGAGGGTTACACTACAAAAAAAACACTTCCGTGATGATACGTGTTTGTCACAGTAGGTCACGTTTTCTATCATGCATGTACATCCATGACGATTTTATGACAGAATCAAGATAGTCATACATGTGCTCTCGTAGAAGTGTTCCATGACATTACCAAAATTATCATCACGGAAGTGTCCACTTCCATGACGATAAATCACGCGTCACAGAAGTGCTTTCATCAAGGGTGACCAACACGTGGTATCCACCGTAATGGAATGCTGTTAAGCTATCGGGTCCGGTTTTGGATCCGATAACCCATTAACAGCCCCGACCAATGGGGATTTTCCACGTGTAAAATTGTCATTGGCTGGAGGAAACATGTGTCGGCTCATCGTTGGGATAGATGTCATCCACTCATTGGACAAGGATCATATGATACGTTGACACGTGGCACGGCCCAACAGAGGCCCATTTCTGTGAAAATGCCGGCCCATTTGACTTGGTCAAAAGGTGGTGGGTTGGCCCATGGAAAGCCTGTTAACGGCATGTTCGCATATAGCCCATTTACAACCCACTAACATAGGGCCCGTTACGACCTATCCGAATTAGGCCCAGTAGCGTCATCTGGGTCGTCCAATATGATTCCAGTCCATTTTAACTTCTGGCCCATGTATGGCCCATGACGTCTTTCGACCCATGTGAGGCCCGTTGTAACTCTTGGCCCATTAACGGCCCGTGGTGAAATTGGCCCGTAATGAACAGTGTATCACTTTATACCCATTAACGGCCTGTGGTGAAACTGGCCTGTAATGAACAGTGTATCACTTTATACCCATTAACAGTCCGTTATTCCGTTGGGCCATTTCCAGCCCATGTTATCTTTCGTCCTTCTCAGAGCCATTTATTCTTGGGCTCATTTCCAGCATTTGTTTACTTACGGCCTGTTACTGTCATTTTCTGCTTGTGGGCCAAATTCAGCCCGAGGTTACACTCGGCCTGTTTGTGCCCCTTTAATACGTTGGGTCGTTTTCATAGCGTCATCAAATATGGCCGATTAATGACGGCCCGTTATGGTCGGCTCATGAACGGAAGATTCCAACTCTAGCCCGTTTACGGCCATAATGCGGTCTGTTATTGGACCATGTTTGGCCAACCGATCATACGGCCCGTAGAAGGCCCATTGATGATACGACCCATAGAAGGCCTATTGTGTCTACGACCTGTATAAGGCCCATTGTTTCTACGGCCTGTAGGAGGGAAATGGTAACTACAGTAAATATGTAGCCCATGGTTATTGTGGCCTAGTTTTAGAAAATAGGTTATTGCGGCCACTAGCAAACCGCGGAAAAAGAACTGCACTAACTACAAGCAAAGAAATGAACAAGACAATAAGGAAATAAATAAGCAAGCAACTTACGCTAGGCTATCACGGCTATTACACATATTACTGTTGGGATCTACGGTAGGGTGCGTCGACTGCAAATTGAAATTTCCTACACGCAGAACAACCAAGAACATGCTATGGGAGATGGATCATAGTTTGTTACCACTAGACGCGCAGTGCCGTGCAGCGGAAGAAGAGTTGGGGCAGCGCATTCGCGTGGATCGTTTCCTCCTCGTCCGATCTCCCTCGAATAGCCGATCGTCCGATCCCACGTACAAGTTCGCCGGAGCGGCGCAAGTGCACCGCCTCTAACGGTATCCGCGCGTGCAGGAGGAACACCGTGCAGTGGACTGCTAGGTCCGATCACATAGTCGGTGGCGAGTGGAGGTGGCTATTCGCAACACATGCAAAACCTAGTCGCAGCGCCGAAGCGATCAACCACATAAGTGCGCCGCACCTCCACCTTATATAGGCATCCGTCGCAAGCTCAACACTTGGGCCTCGCACGGACCCTAAAGCCCACAAGTCTACTCGGTCACGTTCCTAGTCCAGTTCGGATCACATCCGACCAGTGTCCTATGAACCGACCTCATAGGTTCCTTCCCTTAAGCGCGCGACCCCTTAGGTTCAAGTCAGCTTGGTCGCAGTTTGGATCACCTCCGACCTGCACGGTTGGTAGTGGCCTCTAGCAAGGCATGCCGACCACCAAGCAGACTATGAAGCTGGTTAGGCGAACCTGTACAACGTGTCACACTTCTGTTCCCTTTGCCGCACGATATATGTTGTCGGGCTCAAGGCGAGACTGTCATCCTTGTGCTAGCCCGACCTCTTTCTCGTTCTAGTGATCCCGACCACTACCCGGATTATCTCATAATCCTTGTCGCATGGCCATGCTTATCCTGGTCGGATCACATGAGGGGCCCAGAGTATATATCTCCTGATCGGAGGGGCAAATCCCAACTTGCTCTACCACGTCTCGCAGCATGGGACTGGACATACCCGAAACCTACCTTTGTAACTACCCAGTCACGGAGTAGCATTTGGTCGGCCCAAAGCAAGTCTGTCACCATCCCGAGTACATGTGTCAGCTCAGGTCTTAGGACATAGAACGTATGTTGTACTAGAGACTCACAGATGACATATCGCTGCGTCTCATAGTTGGGTCTGTCTGACTCGGACCTTATCTCGACTCGGATCCGACTACGTCGAATCCGACCAGACCTTTCCAAGTCCATATTATACGGTTAGCATCCAATGCTCCATGGCTAGTGAGACCAAGCCATCGACCGTGTCATATGCTAGTCTAGTCGGCTACGCGTCCACACACCCCTTTCGACTAGGGACCTTTTAGGACAGTCATCATACAATGCATAGTCCCACAAACAAGTCACGTACTTGCTGATACACATCATTGATAATGTCCAAGGACTATCTTTATTCATAAACACATAGGAAATATCATCATACATGATTGCCTCTAGGGCATATCTCCAACAATTACATCCACTGGGCATCAAAGTTCGCCACCAGTGCAAATATAGGGAACACAGCAGCATATAAACGCCACAGCAAAACAAGTCCAGAACTGAAACCACTTCAGAAGAGCTCAAGAAACAATATCCTGGGTACCCATAATGCTGGCAAGATGCTTAGCAAGCTTATTAAATTTCTCTTGTTTGGTGCTTAAATCCTCCAGCACTTGCTATTGCACCAGAAAGTATGCATCTGAATTCTGCAGGGACTTCCTCAGTCCTTCGGCTTCCTATCGCATAACATCCGATCGATGTCTTTCAACTTGAAGTTGAGACTCAAGAAGCCGAACTGATTCAAGAACGAGTTCGAAGAGCTGGTGCCAACAGTAGTAGCCAGTAACTCAAACACTACATCAAGACAAGACTTTGGGGTTGTCTCAGTGTCTTCAATATAGTTTGTATCAGCTTTCTTGGAGACCAACAGGGATGTCTCACTGTCTTGAACCTTACTGCATTTCCTTTACTATTGCATAACGGGGTACTCTTCTCCAAAATTTTATCCGCGTTCTAAAAGAGAAACAAACAAACACATCACAGGTTTACAATGTAGTATATGAAACTCTTTTTGGTAAACCAGTTTAGTAGTAAGGTGGACAGGATAACAGCATGAAACAAACATATATCTATGTAGTATGGTCACTGTATGGTCTATATCATTCTAGTTTATGTTGCCAAATCAAGATAGATACAATTCGAAACATATCTATTTAAGACAAAGCAGCATAAACAGAATATAAGTGTGGGAAACTACACAACAATAACAACACTTGTAATGTGCATGGCATGAGAACATAACTGTTTATTCAATTGAAACTGAAATCAACATAGAGAAAGTTACAATAGCAAACACATTAAAGAAACAGGTTTAAAACATATCTGTTGCGCCATTGGAGTTTCAATTGCTTCCTTCAAATTTTAAATTAGTTGGTATGCGTAAATATAGTGATGCAAGAGCAAAGTAGTATGAACCATAGCTACGGAACCTGACCTGAGAACAATTCTTCTTCTGTTTTAAGCGTTGACTTGGGGTTTGGAGTGGTGGTCCTCGTGCTTTGGGCACTGTAGTTTCCTTACTAACTGCTCATGTTTGGGTGCTCTATGGTGGAGACGGTGTTGTGTCAATGGGAACTGGGTTACTATCTGCTGGGGTTGGGGTTAGAAGGGGTGTAGCTGGTTCTCTGTCCAACTGGGTAGGGGTACATTCTGTGCGAGTCTGGGTTACGTGTGGTGGGGCTGGTTCTTGGGCAAGTACAACTGTGGTTCTATCTGCGTCGACATGTAGCATGATCTTTTCTAAAGACCGTGTTTTTACTCCCACAGATACTTCCATCACCCCCTCCAATTGAAATGGCTGATAAACAAGAAAAGTAATTGAATGTACAAACATTGTAAGATAGATAGGTGCAATGGATAGTAGGGAAGAAAACAGGGCATGAAATAATTCACATTTATGTTGTCTAACCAAACAGAATAGCAGGACATAATTTCACATATATGATGGCTAATTAAACAGGATAGCATGACACAATTTCACATGTATGATGGCTAACTAAACAGGATAGAATGACATACTTCAAAATATGATGACTATGTAAACAGGATAACATGATATAACTATACATTGTGTCTATTAAAGTGGTTGGCATGCCATAAATCACAAACATGCCATCGATGGAAACATGATGGCATGATATAATTCACGGATAGAATGACATAATTTAAAATATGATGACTATATAAATAGGATGAGATGATATAACTATATTATGTCTTTAGAAAATGGGTTGGCATGCCATAATTCAGATACATGATGTCTATGTAAACATCATGGCATGCTATAATTCAAATATATGATTTATATACTAAGGAAGTGAGCAGAGGGCAATCGCATATATGATGTGTCAACTAAGGAGATGGCATTCAATATTGTGTATATGATGTAAAAACTAAGCATTGCAATACAACATATGCATGATATGAGTAATATAACCCTGCCAAGTTTGAGCATACACCTCAGGGGGATAATAGGACCGGTCATCTGCCTCTGAATCCTCCTCTGAAGAGCTATCTGTAACCAGCAAGATATCTGCTTCAGCAGGTAGCATTGTCTGCTCTGAAGTCCTTGTTTTCACACCAGATTTCTCCATAACCAATTCAAATGGCTGATGCACAGGAAGAGGAGTTGAATATACAAACATTGTCGACAAAAGCAATGAGAAATACAAAAAAAGGACAACATGATATAATTCACATATATGACGCTTGCCTAAACAGTATGGCATTGCATAATTCACATATATAATGCCTTGCAACAAGATAACATTGCATAATTCACATATATAATGTCTTGCAACAAGATGGCATTGCATAATTCACATATATGGTAATTAGACACTAAACAGGTGGCATTCACACAAAGCATGTCTAAACTAAGCAAATGACATAGCAATGCAA
>NC_041385.1:524476132-524490456 GCF_002162155.2 Triticum dicoccoides
AACCTCGGGGGGGGGGGGGAATAGGACTAGTCATCTGTCTCTGAATCCTGCTCCGAGGAGCTATCTATAACCAGCAAGACATGCGCTTCGTTAGATAGCATTGTCTGCTCTGAAGACCTTGTTTCCGCTCCAGATTTTTCCATGATCGTGCCAAATGGCTGATGCACAGGAAGAGTAATTGAATGTACTAAAATTGTTGACAAATTTAACACGTAATAAAAAAATGATGGAATGATATAATTCACATATAAGATGAGTGGCATTGCAAAATTCACATATATGATGCCTGGCTAAACAAGATGGCATTGCATGATTCACATATATGATAAAGAAACTAAATAGATGGCATTGACACAAAGCATGTATAAACTAAGCAGATGACATCTTTGATGTATACAATAAGCAATGCAAGGCATCATATGCATGATATTACCAGCATGGCAAGTTAGAGCGAATACCTCATGGGGTAAATAGGAGTGGTCTTCTCCTTCTGAATCCCCCTCAGAACAATTATCTTCCTCTTGATTACGATCTGAAGTGGAGGGGGGCTGCCTTTGCGCCCACCATGGAGCGACGTCTGCATGAAATTTTATTGCCATGCAAGGCTCGTCTCTTTTGCTCTACATGATCAGTTCCATTGTGTACAATAACTGGCATGCATAGGAATAAAACATAGTGAGATTATGTAAGAGTGCATGCACAAATCCAGAGTGATGGTGCAAAATGTGGATAGACACAAAACCAATGATAGCAGGCAGATAATAGCTTCAGTTAAAAAATACAGATAATGGCTCCTTTAATGTTTGTTTGCACCCAACATGAAACTCATAGTAGACACCCGAGATTAACCTGATAGTAGACAGATAGTACTGATTGCTACCCCAATATGTACCCCACAACCATTTAAAAACTCAAGTTTCAACATTAGTTTGGACCTGACTCAGAGTCTAATAGGTGAACACAACGATAATGTAGCATTTCATCATATTAAGCGATGCATAACGTAAGCAGACACGGAAGAGTGCGAGACCTCTCTTGCGGACCCGTGTAGTCCTCAAGGTCAACTTCTCAGTTGATGATGGTAATGTAGTTGTCGTGGCTGCCGACAGTGGGGAAGAAGATCTGAGGCGACAAAAGACAGTCTGGAGAGCGGATCCCTGCTGTGGTGAACCCTTCCGTCGTTGGAGCAGCTGAGCTGGGGTGGAACACAGCACCGCAGGAGCAGGACAAATCACACAAGGTTTTCTTTGACACATATCTGTAACAGAAGTAATTGTGTAAGGGCTTGTTTGAATTTGAGGATTCTAACAATGCAGGGATAGGAAATAGACAGGAATAGGATAGGAATGCACACGCAAAATAGAGAATTTAAAAACACAGGATTTCTGCCAATCTGGGTGTTTGATTCACAAGAATTGGAAGATGACAGGATGCAAAGAAGCATGTTGAGATTAAGTCAAACCACAAGAAAATGTACGGTTATAATGCTATTATGCTACTATCTCTTAGTCTTGTGCTTCATGAATAATAATATGAAAAGGAGGACAAGTGGAAATTAGAATTCCTACGGTTTTCCTTTCAAGGAGATACTAAAGCAACAAATCCTACAGTTTTCCTTTGCTCCATTCCTTTGCACCAAATTCATGAAAAGTAGTACCATAGGAAACTTTCCAATTCCTATGTTTTTCATTCACTTTTCCTTCCAAGCACTGGCGATTCTAGTAGGCAGGCTTGAGCAAGGAAAATCCTACACTAAAAAAATGTTTTTGTGCTACTTTTATTACTTTGGGCCCAGGCCACTGCCCTACTAGCTCAACTCCCAGGCCCATCGACAAATGCACAGCTCAAACGCTCGGAGATAAATAATGATGGAATTCAAGAGAGTCCATGACGGATTGCTAAGTTGCCTGGTACCTCACTGCTTGTCATATAGTAGGATGAAATAATCATATTTCACGTTACTACGTGTGCTCAGTGGACAATATATATAACATGTAGAGTAAAAAAGTGATGCAACAAGTGTACAACCTCTTTGGCGAAGCCATGTCGATCTCAGTGTGATTGGGTTGGCCGGTGAGGATGCTCCGGCTGACTTGGCTTTCGGAGGAGGGGAAGAAGATCTTAGGCGTCTGGAGATGGAGCCCGAGGTACTGGTCCCCTGTGATGGAGGCTTTCGTCGTTGGAGCAGCTCCGGTGAGTTGTACGATGCCGAGGCTGAAGCAGGACAAGAGAGACAATGTTAACCTGAGTGGAATTCTAATAACATCTCCAACAGATGATCTAAAATACATAACCAAAAAGTGCTAGATGTAAAATACATCAGCGGCTCATCTCTGAACTTAACTGTTGAAACTGAATTTAACTGTCGAAACTGAACTTAACTGTCGAATCTGAATTTTACTGTGGAAACTGAACACACTAGAGGTGAGGCTACACGTCAGTCGACTGACTTTTTCATATCTGGTCAGTCGATTTTGCAGCCATTGGATACAAAATCAAAGGCATGTAGCTCATCTTCAACCTCCACCCCCGTGAGCCACCAGCCATCACCGGCTAAACAGCCGCCCCTCACCGCCCGCGGCCGGCGGTGCGCTGCCCCTCCCGCCCCGAAAACACTCCCCACCACCGATCCGCCGCCGCCCCGGCCATCCCTCTAGGCCCCCCGTGCCGAGCTTTTTCTCCGGTGATCCCCACGCCACCGCCCCACCACCGCCGGCGACCACCGCCCCCACCCTGAACCCTAAGATAGATAGTGGGGTACCTCTCCGGCGAGCTCCCCTCCCTATTGCGACTGGTTCTTCCTTAACTCCGGCGAGCCCCCCCCCCCTGAAAATCGACTGACCCAAAAGTCGATTCAGTCGACTGAAGTGTAGCTAAATCGGAGCAACATCGCAAGAAAGAGCAAGAGCGAGAGCAGTAGCGCGAGCAAGAGCAAACCAGGCAGGGGACCAAGAGAAAGAACAGATCAGCAGCGCGAGCGAGAGCTAAAGCAGCAGCAGCTCCGACTGATGTGGACGTCGCCATCGAGGGAGCGACGCCATGGAGGAAGTGGCCAGTGACGTCGTCGTGGATGGAGCCGCGCCGGGTCGGCTCGGGAGCGAGCGCCGACAGCACCGTGAGATCGAATCAAGAAGAAAATGCGGCGATTAGTGCACAACCTCTTTGGTGGCGCCAATTAAGCCGCAACTTCATCCGAGGAAACGGTGATGATGATGCTCTTCCGGTGGTGCAGGTGAAGACGGTGGTGTGGGAATGGAGGTGGCGCAAAAGACAAGTGGAACATTAGGGCAGGTCCTTGGAGGTGGAGGACGGGATGGCTGAACTGGCGGGACGACGAGATTGATGACGGATCCTCATCAGGTACGGTGGATGAGGGATGTCTAGGTGTTGCTGTGGACGATGTTGTCGGGGAAGAGGCTTCGGCTGGGTGGCGGACGGAGGAGGGCGTGGGGCTTCACGGGTTTTTGTGGCCTCAGTGTATGAATGGGTGGGTGGATGTGATGGGAGTGGGGAACCATGGCTTAGGGACGCGCTTTTCCGAAATGTGGGGTAAGTTACGAATGTACCCCCACCGATTTGAGGCAGTTCTTTTGGTTCACGGGTACCACGGGCATTTCGCGTGTCGGGATTTCACAGGAGGTGGGAGTTTTTGCGCGTGTTGTAATTTTGGAATAAAAAGGCACGGGTTGAGATGGAGGGAGTTGTCAGAGCACAACGAGACAAAGATATATCTTAAATATTTCTGGGTAACAAGGCGCGGGTTGAAGAGGCGGGAGTTTCGCAGCACGATAGACAGAGATGCTAGCTTGAAATTTTGGCATAACAAGGCGTGGCTTGAAATTTCGGGAGAACAAGCTTAACGTGTACCAAAAAAAGACAATTTGCACCTCAACACGCACAACACACACAGAAACACCATTTATACTAGTAAGGCACACGTGCATTGCACGCATGAGATTTGGCAACCTAATTATGAATAAATACCACATTATAGCATGTAAGCTTTGAGTCATATATGCATGATGTAGATGTTTGTTTAATTCTATAGTTCATTTCATTCAAAATCATCTAGTTTTTATAAGAAAGCTCATCTATTTTAAGATTGATGGAATTGTGCGTTGTGAGACATAAAGTAAAAACAAATAATGGCAAATCATGTAGAAAAACATTTGGGCAATTCTGATATGGAAGATTCTAGAACAAAGAAGAAGTGCTTTGTGTTTTGAGGTTTGTGCATTATGCTTAAGTTCAACCATGGAGTCTTCTAGATTGTACATGTGGTGAAATCTGGTGGAATCTAGATGATATCCAATGGCCAGTAGTGCTCAAATTTGCCATCTCTGCACCATCGGATTCACCTCATCCAACGACCATCTTTCAAAGTTAAAATTACCCGCACACAATATAAAAAATATAAAATATAATATCTATAGGGGTATAGATATAGATATGTGATGCGAAAGCCACCCAACATCTCCAATTAGAATAGTGTGTCCATGCACGGATGCAATGTGGCCAAACGATGTCTGCCATCGGTATCTCAAATTCAAATTAGTCTGACCTTGTTCAATGTGTATACATTACAACATGCTCGTTTCCAAACCACACTGCACAGATCTCCGTTATATTCATGCATGCATGGGTTTCAAACATCGTGATCTCTTATTCAAATATTTGAATTCGACTCTACATTGAGTATGACCTCACCTAGTCTTTTACACCCACACAGTCGTCTTCTCTTTATAATTGTACCACTAACTTTCTCTCGTGCATGCATGCACACACACTACCAGTCGGCATTATCCATCACACACATGCAATCTTTTTCTTTAGGTCGGTCTCCCATGAAGGCAAACACCCACACACATCCCCCTCTCCATCATATCGGGCATTCTTTATCTCTCACGCGTGCATGCGCAATGGTCGATGTTCCTCTATGTGTGTGTATATAGCTAGGTCTTTCATAGTTTTCCACACAAACCGATCAATCTATATATCTAGTGAGGTCTCACCCTCTTTCCCACATCCACATCGATCAATCTATACCTCTCTTTATATAGGATTACGGGGTTGTTTGGTTTGAGACTAAATTGCCAAAGCTTGCCACACCTAAGGTTAGGCAAATTTGACCAACTTAGGTGTGTGTTTGGTTCAAGACACATCTTAGGCAAGCCACAATATGGTCCCACATCACATACACACAACAAGTGTGGCAAGATTCCCTTAGGCTTGCCAACGTGTGGCTCTCATTTTGAAGAACTAACCTTAGGCAAGTTTGGCAACATTGTATGGCAAAGTGTGGCACTCCTAGGCCTAGAACCAAACAACCCCTACATATACAGCTAATACACCCACATTAATTATATATCCAACGTCCCCCTCTCATCATCCATGCCTTCCGCTTCATCTCTCAGATGCGCACAATGGCGAAGACAGGGGGCAGCACGGGCCCTGTCCCCCCTGTCACGCCCAATATGCGATACTATCCTAAAGAGACTCGAAGGTCCCACCAAGGATAGAACCGCATATTGAAACGCTTTTACAAGGTGGATATCATTACATCAACATTACATAATTAGATGGGGATACATACTTAAGGCATACAATGTCACAAGAATACAACATCACAATACATAAGAGCATCATCCGACTATGGATGAAACACAAACAGAAACTCAAACGACATCCACCCTGCTAGCCCAGGCTGCCGACCTGGAACCTATCCCCTGATCGAAGGAGCAGAAGAAGAACTCCAAAACAAGCAAACATCGCTCTCGCGTCATGATCATCGCATAACCTGTACCTGCAACTGTTGTTGTAGTAATCTGTGAGCCACGAGGACTCAGCAATCCCATTACCATGGGTATCAAGACTAGCAAAGCTTAAAGGGAAAAGGAAGGGGTACAGTGGTGAGGTTGCAGCAGCGACTAAGCATATATGGTGGCTACCATACGCAAATAAGAGCGAGAAGAGAAGCAAAGGAACGGTCGTCAACTAGTAATGATCAAGAGGTGATCCTGAACTCCTACTTACGTCAAACACAGACCCAAAACCGTGCTCACTTCCCGGACTCCGCCGAAAAGAGACCATCACGGCTACACACGTGGTTGATGCGTTTTAATTCGGATCTGGTGTCAAGTTATCTACAATCGGACATTAACAAATTCCCATCTGCCCATAACCGCGGGCACGACTTTCGAAAGTTTAAACCCTGCAGGGGTGTCCCAACTTAGCCCATGATAAGCTCTCGCGATCAACGAAGGATATACCTTCTCCCAGGAAGACCCAATCAGACTCAGAATCCTGGTTTACAAGACATTTCAACAATGGTAAAACAAGACCAGCAAAGCCGCCCGATGTGCCGACAAATCCCGATATTAGCTGCACATATCTCGTTCTCAGGGCAACACCGGATGAGACTAGCTACGAGTAAAACCAACCCTCAAGTTGCCCCGAGGTGGCCCCGCAGGTAGCTCAGTTCGGACCAACACTCGAAGGAGCACTGGCCCGGGGGGGCTAAAATAAAGATGACCCTCGGGCTCCGGAAACCCAAGGGAAAAAGGGCTAGGTGAGGCAAATGGTAAAACCAAGGTTGGGCCTTGCTGGAGGAGTTTTATTCAAAGCAAACTGTCAAGGGGGGTCCCATAAATCACCCAACCGCGTAAGGAACGCAAAATCCGGGAACATAACACCGGTATGACGGAAACTAGGGCGACAAGAGTGGAACAAAACACCAGGCATAAGGCCGAGTCTTCCACCCTTTACCAAGTATATAAATGCATTAATTAAATAAGAGATATTGTGATATCCCAACATAATCCTGTCCATCATGGGGCAATCTTCAACTTCACCTGCAACTAACAACGCTATAAGAGGGGCTGAGCAAAGCGGTAACATAGCCAAGCAACGGTTTGCTTGGAAGGGGAAAAAAGGTTAGAGGCTGACATGGCAAATTGGGAAGGCTTAAGGACAAGTGATAGGAAGCGCAGCATAGCGATAGAACGAAGCAACTAGCATAGCAATGATAGTAATGAGATCCAAGGTGATGGCCATCTTGCCTGAAATCCCGCTAGGAATAAGAACGAGTCCATGAAGAAGATGAACGGACGTAGTCAAACGAATCCTCACAACTCCGGGACGAAACCGAAGCTAACGAGAGAAGCAAATCGGAAAGAAGAAAACAATATGGTAAACACACAAGCATAATCATGGCATGATGCACAAACAAGTATGATGCATGTCCGGTTTAATGAGGCATGGCATGGCAAAGTGCAACAAACAACACTACAATTTAAGTGGAGCTCAATATGCAACGAGTTGCATATTGACAAAACACCACATCGAGTTATTTAGTTCACTCTTGTTTAGGTACACAACAATATTAAATGTTGTTAAACATGGCAAGAGGCGAAACATATGAAAACTAACTATTTAGGCAAGTTTAAATGAGGCCGGAACAACAAACAACAATTCCGGAAAATCCTCATATGCAAATTATGAATTTGGTACTGTTCTGCCCTAAAACATATTTTATTGTTGTTAAACAGGAAAATAAAGTGTAGCAGGTTAATCTATGCATTTTCCCACCCCATTTACATATAAAGTTTGTTAAATTCAGAGTTACGGTTATTAAGTTATGAATCAAATCATTTTAACATGGCATTTGAGCAAATTTAATCAAACAACAAGTTTAACCATTTTAAACATGGATGAAAGCTGCAAATTGTGAAACTAGATGAATTTCTAAGCATTTTACATATATAGTTTATTTAATTTGGATGCATGCATATTTAGTTATTAACAATGCAAAACAGGGGCATTTCATGTAAATAAGAATGCATTGGAAAATGCTAAAGTACACAGACTGGGGAAAAAAATGCACGGGCCAGAAGCATTAGAGTGCAGCGGCCCAGAAGTGGAATCGGGCCCAACCGGCTATGGGTGTGTGTGTGCAACAGTAATGAAAAACAGGGTAAAAATAGGGGCGCCTGGGAATTGAACCCCAGACCCCTTGGATGGATACTGGCTGCGCTAGCCACTGGGCTACCTATGTATTCGTGATGCAAAGGGGGATCAGCAGAAGATAACGCATATGTTCATCGCGACCAGGACCAAAACTAAAGCGTGCGCATGGGTACTCGCCGGCGACGGGAGCCAGCAACAACCACTGCTGTGGTTGCAAGGACCGGCGGGGGTGCGAAAATGTGCCAGGGTGTGTGTGGTAGAGCAACAAAGTGAGGGCGTGGGTGTGCTCGCGCAGGAACAGACCACAGGCTCGCGAAAGAAAACAACAGAAGCTCCACGAACTGGTTCATGGTGGTCGTGCACAATCTCGACCGGAGCAACGCCTACATGCACGGATTTGAAGAGAAAAGGAGGGGCCTGCGAGAGGAGCTCATGAGGGGATCGAATTCGTTGGCAGGGCGGTCGGAGAGGCAATGAAGACGGCTTGGGGACCCGCAGATCGCCGGTGTCTGTGAAGCAGAGAGCGCAGGGGAAGAAGAGGTCCCAGAGGAAGACGATCGCGTCGGCCTTGGACCTTCTGTCTCCTAGACTTGCCGGAAAACAAAGGAGACGACGTGGGGACGCGCCGATCGGGGCGACATCCTCGGATCCGCGAAGCAGAGGAAGTAGGGGAGGAAGATGAGGGTGTATGTGACACCATCTTGACGTCCCGTGGCGCCATCGTGGTTGGAGGCGACACAGACGACGTCAGGGAAGACGATGCCCACGTCAGAGGCGGCTGGTTTTGACTGAAGGCTTGCCGGTGACAAGCTCGCTCTCTTGAACTCGCTCGGGACCGAAGAGGCGATGGCTATGGAGGCAGGGAAGCAGGTGCGTGGGTGCCCCTTACCTTTGGCGGCGGCGCAGAGGGGAAAAGAGGAAGGAGGAGGAACCCTAGGGGTCGCTGCGGGGCTTTATAGGGGCGCGGGACGGCTGCCCTCGACGTCCGTGAGCCTCCTGCTCACGGCGCTGTTGCTGCTGTACTCTGGAGGAAGGAGACGCTGTGAGGGAGGGAGCAGGTGGCCGTTCGGCTCGGCTGGGCCAGGGAAAGAAAGGCCCGGGTGGGCTTCGGATGGGATTGAGGCCTTCCTTTCCTTCTTTTATTCTGCCTAAAATAATTAGACACCTCCAAGATTGAAAAGGCCAGGGGTTTTGGGAAGGAAACTCACAGAGATAAAGATATATATGGAGTCCTGTATTTATGCAGTATTTGAATAAATTGGTTTGGCCATTTTTAAAGGCATAAAAATAATTCAAGTTTGAATTAAATTCAAACTTGAGCCTTTTTTGAACCCAACCAAAACAACTCCAAAATAGATGACGTTTGTCAGAGAGGTTAAGGATGAGGTGCACTAGCATCAGGAAAAGAGTGAACAATTATGGAGGAGGGGAAAAGGTCACTTGCAAAAACATGAAAGAGAGAAGGAGGTGATGATGCATAGGCATGGTTTGAGAGATAGATGGCAAGGAGTGATGCACACACCCATCACAACAAGATGACTAGCACGATGAACATGATGAGCATGGGGAATGCAATATGACAAGAAGCACAATGCAACAATTATGACCATGATGCAACAACATAGGATGGCAAAATACAATATGACAATGATGGGCATGGCATGCAACAAACAAAGATGGCATAATGCAATACAATAAAAGATGAACATGAAGCAAGAAGCAAATATGATAAGGCACTCAACATGATCATGGCATAAACATATAGGAAATAAATATGCAAAATAATTATGCCAATGCAACAAACACAATAAACACACGACAACAACTAAAATAAATGGAAGGGCAACTGAAGCGGCGGTCTCGGGGCGTCACAACACTCCTCCACTTACAAGAGATCTCGTCCCGAGATCTAAGGATGGCACCGGAGAGAAAAGGAAGAGGAAGATAAGAGGTAAACTAAGTTGCTTCTTCGATAAACGAGTGAAACCATGAACCTTGAGAGGTTGAGCAAAATGAAAGGAAGAAAACAACGAAGATGAACAAAGTTGAAAACACACCGTTAGAAAAGAGGAACAAGGGATACGGCGAGAACCAAGAGGTTTAGTGATAAGATAGATATTGAAACCACTCCAGTTAAAACTAGATAGAGAAGGAATAAGATTGATATAATTTGGGCAGCACACCGACTGAAAGAAGAAGGAAAACTTGATAATATGAAAAGCACTTGAAGAGATGACACAACACTCCGGTTAAATGGATAAGCATGAAAAGAACATGATCCTCACAACCGAGATGATGAGTGAAGAGAGCAACATCACCATGCCTTCGGAAGAAAGAATAGAAGATAGATCATTGGAATAAAAGAATGGAGAAGAAAATGCCAACTTCTGCCACAAATGAGCTAAGAAAGCCTCCTTGCAAGAAGGTTAGAACGGAGTTGTTGGAAAACTAGCAACGAGAAGAATAAGCTTTAAGTGGGCTTATGGGAACATCTCAACACTTGAGGTGAAATTACGCCACTAACGAAAAACAATTGCTTGTTTGAGATCAAAGAAGAGATGAAAACTTCTTTCGCCGAGAGGATAGGTGAAAACTTGGATCATTGATAAGCACCACAAATAGCAACATTCCTTAGGAAGGCTTTAGGTGAAATATAACCCAAGATAACTCCAACAAAATATTTATTGGTTGAAAAGATCTCTTGAGCAAAGAGAAAATGATGGATTTAAATATCTCATTCTTAACAACTTGACCTTGAAACATGAAGGAAAAATGTCAAGAATGGCATAACACCACCTCAAAATATAAGGTATAAGAATTGCACTTTGGAATGCAAGATGAAGAATACTTGAGCTTTTCCAAGAACAATCTTGAAGAACACTTTGAGAATGAGTTAAATCTTTGATGAACCCCCATGAGGAGCCTCTTGGAAGATCTCCGGAAACGAAAATGATTATGAAGAAGAATTGGAGGTTGAAGAGAATCAGAATTGAAGCCTTGCAATGATTTAGATGGAGCTACAAAATGAGTAAACTTTGAACTCCGGACAAGAAAGATGAATAACTTGAAACCGAGAATTACTTCCTGATAAACAAACTCTGAAAGAAGGAATTAATCACTTGGATGAAACAAGAATAAGAATTATGTCATGTGTATCCTTCACCAATTTAAATTGATGACAAACATTGGATTTGGCATACTACTTATTCTCGTTGAAAGGATTAAGAGAGATATAGCGCAAACTTGAGAAGGTATAGATGGAACCACCGGTGGGATTGGAAACAATGAATGAAATGATACGGTAGCAAAGGAAGAGGAATCTTGAACGAACCACCATAAGAATTGAAAATGAAAGTAGCAAAGGCACAATTCACCGGAAAGAATTTGAAAATGAATGAAGATACTTGAAGGGATTTAGATACAAGAGAGCAAAGAGGCCATGAACTGATTAGAGGTTATTTGAACGATGCACCGGTAAGATTTGGAGAACGATAGCTACACGCTGAGAATGAAGAATTATGACATGATGGCCTTCGGAGGAAAGAAATGGAAACAACTCATGAAATGCTCCGGATGGGTGAAAAGAATATCCACAATCAAAAACAATTATGAGGATGACATGAAGCTAGAACCATGAATCTTCAAGAGAATGGACCAAGATTTAAGAGAAACTCTTCTTCGGTCTTCACATGTTGAGAATGATGATGAGAACCACCATGAATTGTTGAGATACTCTGGGAGAATTAAAAGAGGAAAGGTTGAGCCAAAGATGAAAAGAATTTGAAAACGACCTTGGAGAAGCAATATGACTGATGAAAATTCATTCTTACGTCAAACTTCAAAAGACTTTGGGAATGGCTCCGGATAAATTAGAAGAGTCAGGTAAGATCCTGGGAAAAGACCTGTGGGTTAGGGCCCACTCGAAAGAACCATCATTGAAGGATTGCTTGAAATAGAGATTGCACCGGTAGAATTAAATAGCTTGAATGATAGAAAAACCTCAAACTAACTCAAACGGATTAAGAATGGAAACATGTCTTCTGAGATATCTTGAGAACTCCGGATTATGAACTGTGAGAGGTGAATAAATAAGAGAGCCTGGGATACGAAATTCACATGGGAAGATATGTGAAACAAAAGGGAAGAGATAAGATCAACATCAAAACTTGAAATTAATCCACCGGAGAAGAAAAAGACGAAGAATAATAAACTAGAAGCTTCGTTAGTATCTTCCTAAGAATCACCGGATAAGAATATTGACGGAAAAGAATGGAGAGACTTCCCATCAATAAAAGGATACTTGATTAAGAAATATGAGTCCTTGAAGAAAAAGGGTGGGAGGGCGGGAAAACAAAGGCAACTTGGGGATGGATGAAATGGATACCGTTGAGAAAACTTAGAATTGATCTCACAGATGTTGAAATGACCGGATCCACTTGAAGAGAAGCACAACAGTAGGAAAGAATTGACATGACAATCTTGATGATCAAAAGGATTAGTACTCCCATAGAAATATGAGAACACCGCTTAGAAAAGGTATGGAATCAACACTTGACATTGAAGCAACTCGTATACCACAATTAAAACAAAACAAAGGATTTGGCTTGCAGAATAAACCGGAACAAACATATGATAGAGATTTACCCAATCCCATATCATGCATCTGTCGGAAAGATATTCTAAGAGCTACTTGAATTCCCACCTATAAAACTCCCGAAACTTTCTAGTTATGCAATCTGGTGTTGGGGATACAGGGGAAGCAATATATCTCACCCAAACTAACAATCCCTACATCCAAGCTGTATCCATCCGCCAACACATAACCAAGAAACCTTCGGAAATCGTGTACCTCAACCTTCGAAAAGCATCCGTTATACGAGTTATGGCAATACTCCCGAACTCCCCAGTACTGGGTGGCGTCGAGGTTATCTCACCAACAACTGCATAAAAGAGATTTTCGATGTCGGCAAAACTCAGGTGTTCCAGAACTGCAACGATAAAATTGTGACGACAACACCTCGGAGCTCAACTCCCCGGGTCACTGCCACATAAAAGACAGGAGGCACCAAGAACAATGTTCTCGTCACAAGACTCGGAACGATTCCAAGATACCCGCGTGATCCTAAATTTTTTTAGTGAAATTTGTGGAGAGGAAAGACAAAACATCTACGTCAGGAGTCCTCACCAGAATGACGCAGGGGGCTGAGGAGTAAAAAGAATCCTACTCTCCAATATATATAATCCTAAGACTCAAAATAGTTTTCTTCTAGACTCAACAACGACCAACAATCAAGGGGGCTCCTATGGTCGGTCGAGGCTCTGATTACCAACTTGTCACGCCCAATATGCGATACTATCCTAAAGAGACTCGAAGGTCCCACCAAGGATAGAACTGCATATTGAAACACTTTTACAAGGTGGATATCATTACATCAACATTACATAATTAGATGGGGATACATACTTAAGGCATACAACGTCACAAGAATACAACATCACAATACATAAGAGCATCATCCGACTACGGATGAAACACAAACAGAAACTCAAACGACATCCACCCTGCTAGCCCAGGCTGTCGACCTGGAACCTATCCCCTGATCAAAGAAGGAGCAGAAGAAGAACTCCAAAACAAGCAAACATCGCTCTCGCGTCATGATCATCGCATAACCTGTACCTGCAACTGTTGTTGTAGTAATCTGTGAGCCACGAGGACTCAACAATCCCATTACCATGGGTATCAAGACTAGCAAAGCTTAAAGGGAAAAGGAAGGGGTACAGTGGTGAGGTTGCAGCAGCGACTAAGCATATATGGTGGCTACCATACGCAAATAAGAGCGAGAAGAGAAGCAAAGGAACGGTCGTCAACTAGTAATGATCAGGAGGTGATCCTGAACTCCTACTTACGTCAAACATGACCCAAAACCGTGTTCACTTCCCGGACTCCACCGAAAAGAGACCATCACAGCTACACACGCGGTTGATGCGTTTTAATTCGGATCTGGTGTCAAGTTATCTACAATCGGACATTAACAAATTCCCATCTGCCCATAACCGCGGGCACGGCTTTCGAAAGTTCAAACCCTGCAGGGGTGTCCCAACTTAGCCCATGATAAGCTCTCGCGATCAACGAAGGTTATATCTTCTCCCAGGAAGACCCGACCAGACTCGGAATCCTGGTTTACAAGACATTTCAACAATGGTAAAACAAGACCAGCAAAGCCGCCCGATGTGCCGACAAATCCTGATAGGAGCTGCACATATCTCGTTCTCAGGGCAACACCGGATGAGACTAGCTATGAGTAAAACCAACCCTCAAGTTGCCCCGAGGTGGCCCCGCAGGCAGCTCAGTTCGGACC
>NC_041385.1:524490753-524508577 GCF_002162155.2 Triticum dicoccoides
GGGCTCCGGAAACCCAAGGGAAAAAGGGCTAGGTGAGGTAAATGGTAAAACCAAGGTTGGGCCTTGCTGGAGGAGTTTTATTCAAAGCGAACTGTCAAGGGGGGGTCCCATAAATCACCCAACCGCATAAGGAATGCAAAATCTGGGAACATAACACCGGTATGACGGAAACTAGGGCGGCAAGAGTGGAACAAAACACCAGGCATAAGGCCGAGTCTTCCACCCTTTACCAAGTATATAGATGCATTAATTAAATAAGAGGTATTGTGATATCCCAACATAATCCTGTCCGTCATGGGGCAATCTTCAACTTCACCTGCAACTAACAACGCTATAAGAGGGGCTGAGCAAAGCGGTAACATAGCCAAGCAACGGTTTGCTAGGAAGGGGAAAAAAGGTTAGAGGCTGACATGGCAAATTGGGAAGGCTTGAGGACAAGTGATAGGAAGTGCAACATAGCGATAGAACGAAGCAACTAGCATAGCAATGATAGTAATGAGATCCAAGGTGATGGTCATCTTGCCTGAAATCCCGCTAGGAAGAAGAACGAGTCCATGAAGAAGATGAATGGACGTAGTCGAACGAATCCTCACAACTCCGGAACGAAACCGAAGCTAACGAGAGAAGCAAACCGGAAAGAAGCAAACAATATGGTAAACACACAAGCATAATCACCACATCGAGTTATTTAGTTCACTCTTGTTTAGGTACACAACAATATTAAATGTTGTTAAACATGGCAAGAGGTGAAACATATGAAAACTAACTATTTAGGCAAGTTTAAATGAGGCCGGAACAACAAACAACAATCCTGAAAAATCCTCATATGCAAATTATGAATTTGGTACTGTTCTTCCCTAAAACATATTTTATTGTTGTTAAACAGGAAAATAAAGTGTAGCAGGTTAATCTATGCATTTTCCCACCCCATTTACATATAAAGTTTGTTAAATTTGGAGTTACACTTATTAAGTTATGAATTAAATCATTTTAACATGGCATTTGAGCAAATTTAATCAAACAACAAGTTTAAACATTTTAAACATGGATGAAAGCTGCAAATTGTGAAACTAGATGAATTTCTAAGCATTTTACATATATAGTTTATTTAATTTGGATGCATGCATATTTAGTTATTAACAATGCAAAACAGGGGCATTTCCTGTAAATAAGACTGCATTGGAAAATGCTAAAGTACACAGACTGGGGGGGGGGGGGAATGCACCGGCCAGAAGCATTAGAGTGCAGCGACCCAGAAGTGGAATCGGGGCCAACCGGCTATGGGTGTGTGTGTGCAACAGTAAAGAAAAACAGGGTAAAAATAGGGGCGCCTGGGAATCGAACCCCAGACCCCTTGGATGGATACTGGCTGCGCTAGCCACTGGGCTACCTATGTGTTCGTGATGCAAAGGGGGATCGGCAGTAGATAACGCATATGCTCATCGCGACCAGGACCAAAACTGAAGTGTGCGCATGGGGTACTCGCCGGCGACGGGAGCCAGCAGGAACCGCTGCTGTGGTTGCAGAGGACCGGCGGGGGTGCGAAAATGTGCCAGGGTGCGTGTGGTAGAGCAACAAAGTGAGGGCGTGGGTGTGCTCGCGCCGGAACAGACCACGGGCTCGCGAAAGAAAACAACAGAAGCTCCACGAACTGGTTCATGGTGGTCATGCACAATCTCGAACGGAGCAACGCCTACATGCACGAATTTGAAGAGAAAAGGAGGGGTCTGCGAGAGGAGCTCACGAGGGGCTCGAATTCGTTGGCAGGGCGGTCGGAGAGGCAGTGAAGACGGCTTGGGGACCTGCAGATCGCCGATGTCCGTGAAGCAGAGAACGCAGGGGAAGAAGAGGTTGCAGAGGAAGATGATCGCGTCGGCCTTGGACCTTCTGGCTCCTGGACTTGCCGGAAAATGAAGGAGACGACGTGGGGACGCGCCGATCGGGGAGACATCCTCGGATTCGCAAAGCAGAGGAAGCAGGGGAGGAAGATGAGGGTGCAGGTGACACCATCTTGACGTCCTGTGGCGCCGTCGTGGTCAGAGGCGACACAGACGACATCAGGGAAGACGATGCCCACGGCGGAGGCGGCTGGTTTTGACGGAAGGCTTGCCGGCGACAAGCTCGCTCTCTTGAACTCGCTCGGGACCGAAGAGGCGATGGCTATGGAGGTGGGGAAGCAGGTGCGTGGGTGCCCCTTACCTGTGGCGGCGGCGCAGAGGGTAAAAGAGGAAGGAGGAGGAACCCTAGGGGTCACTGAGGGGTTTTATAGGGGCGCGGGACGGTTGCCCTCGACGTCCGTGAGCCTCCTGCTCACGATGCTGCTACTGTTGTACTCTGGAGGAAGGAGACGCCGTGAGGGATGGAGCAGGTGGGCCTTCGGCTCGGCTGGGCCGGGGAAAGAAAGGCCCAGGTGGGCTTCGGATGGGATTGAGGCCTTCCTTTCCTTCTTTTATTCTGCCTAAAATAATTAGACACCTCCAAGATTGAAAAGGCCAGGGGTTTTGGGAAGGAAACTCACAGAGATAAAGATATATATGGAGTCCTGTATTTATGCAATATTTGAATAAATTGCTTTGGCCATTTTTAAAGGCATAAAAATAATTCAAGTTTGAATTAAATTCAAACTTGAGCCTTTTTTGAACCCAACCAAAACAACTCCAAAATAGATGACGTTTGTTAGAGAGGTTAAGGATGAGGTGCACTAGCATCAGGAAAAGAGTGAACAATTATGGAGGAGGGGAAAAGGTCACTTGCAAAAACATGAAAGAGAGAAGGAGGTGATGATGCATAGGCATGGGTTGAGAGATAGATGGCAAGGAGTGATGCACACACCCATCACAACAAGATGACTAGCACAATGAACATGATGAGCATGGGGAATGCAATATGACAAGAAGCACAATGCAATAATTATGACCATGATGCAACAACATAGGATGGCAAAATACAATATGACAATGATGGGCATGGCATGCAACAAACAAAGATGGCATAATGCAATACAATAAAAGATGAACATGAAGCAAGAAGCAAATATGACAAGGCACTCAACATGATCATGGCATAAACATATAGGAAATAAATATGCAAAATAATTATGCTAATGCAACAAACACAATAAGCACACGACAACAACTAAAATAAATGGAAGGGCAACTGAAGCGGCAGTCTCAGGGCGTCACAACACTCCTCCACTTACAAGAGATCTCGTCCCGAGATCTAAGGATGGCACCGGAGAGAAAAGGAAGAGGAAGATAAGAGGTAAACTAAGTTGCTTCTTCGATAAACGAGTGAAACCATGAACCTTGAGAGGTTGAGCAAAATGAAAGGAAGAAAACAACGAAGATGAACAAAGTTGAAAACACACCATTAGAAAAGAGGAACAAGGGATACGGCGAGAACCAAGAGGAAGTTCTTAAAATCGGCCCCTCCTTCATAGTCTCCCTCCACTCGGCCCCTCGCACCATCTTCAAGCCCCACACCGGATTTTGCCACATGTACAATCTAGCAGACTCCATGGTTGAACTTAAGCATAATGCACAAACCTTAAAACAACAGTGGTTCTCCTTTGTTCTAGAATCTTCCGTATCATAACTGCCCAAACTTTTTTTCTAGTTGAATTGCCATTATTTGTTTTTACTTTATGCTTTACAACTCACAATTCCATGAATCATAAAATAGATTAAGGGCTTCTTTGATTCAAAGGATTCTCAAAGGAATTTTGGAGGATTCTAATCCTTAGGAATTTTTCCTATCTTGGTTGTCTGATTCGTAGGATTGTAAACCATAGGAATTTTTCCATATGATTCATTTGCACTAGATTTCATAGGAAATATCCCATCCACTGAAACCTCTTTGAAAGATTTCTACATTTTTTCTATGCACAATCAAACACTCGTACAATCCTGTAGGATTCAAGACGACATTCCACTATAATCCCATGTTTTTCCTATTCCCGCGTTTCGGAAATCCTACGAATCCAAGAGGCCCTAATTTTTTTATAAAAACTAATTGATTTTGAATTAGATGAACTATAAGAATTAAATTAAGGTCTACATCAGGCATATATGACTGAGAGCTTACATGCTATAGTGTGGTATTTATTCATAATTTGGTTGCAAAATCTGATGCATGCAATGCACGTATACCTTACTAGTACTTCGAGTATGTGCAAAACACGTAAATTAGAATTTCATTGGCACGCTACATAGTGTCTCTCTTACAGTTCATGAAGCCACGTGGCACATGTGGAGGCGTTGTCGTGACCTCCTTGTGTGGATTGATCACAATGACATGCTGCTGGTTCTAGAAGAATGTACTCGTCCTCCCTGAGCCATACTGTCGGTACATGCACGAAGCGAAGATGTGCACGCATGCCACGCACGCACTCATTCCCTCGCACACACACGCAGGTACACGGGCGGACGCAATTTTGTACCAAGATCCACCCCATGTGATAATTTGACGCGTGTAAAGTCGTTCACTTGATTGATGGTCAATTAATACAGCGCATGCAAATTGAGTGAACGTGAGGGCGGAAGAAAGACATTACTACTCCACTGCGTGCATGCGAGTAGTTACATAATGGGTTGCTAATAGTACTTCCATTGGTCTCCTTTGTATTTTGTGCCAATTTTCGATAGTAACATAATATTTACACATTTCAGCAGTGTAGTCTACTTGAAATTTATGTTCCACTAAACTCATCGGGAGCCGTTTCGGGCATCGAAACCAAAACCATCAATTAATCTTTACCTTGTTCCCATCACATTCGAAAGCCTGCTCACACCTACTAGTACGTACCAAACCTGAACATGTTCCCACTATGCAGGTATTAGTACTAGTGCTAGTACTTAGGTTATAAAAAGGGGAACTACCTAACCGAAAATTACTCTACCTTTCCTCCTCATAAGTGCTTCTTCTTCGTCCGTCCTTGCCATGGCCGGTGAGCAGAGCTGTAGGTCGAGAACTACTCGTAACAAGGGAGCGGCAACCAAGGCTGCAGAAAAAAAGAGAGGGCTCGCCTCCACACAGAGACCTCGAAAGATCTCTAACGGGGAGGCAATGGCTCCCAGGAGCTCCCTAGCCGTGGAGGCGAACATGCCGAGCCGGCGGTGCTGGAGTCGTTATCCCTCGATGGCATGCCCGATCAGCTCAATAAGCACCTCAATAAGCATAAGGGGTTCATCCACGGCTTGGTGGAGCTGCTGAAGGAGAGCCTCGACGACATGCCTGCTGAGCTCAATAAGCAGGGGGAGTTGACTGCCGGCTTGGTGATGCTGCTGAAGAAGAGCATTGCCTCGGAGAAGAAGGCGACCGGCAAAATCCTGCAACTTCATGAGGACAAGGCGAAGCTCTGCCACGAGCTCGACCTGTTGAAGGAGAAGAACGCCGGCTGGAAGAAGCTGCATGAGAATAGTAGTTCCTCGATGAAGATGCTGTAGGACCTCGTCATGGAACAGAAGGAGGAGTTGGCGAAGCTCCACATCGAGCACCCGACTGCTGTCAAGGTACGTAATGTGGCTGTGAAACAGATGATGAAGGCTCGCGTCGAGAAATCCCGCGTCATGGACAGAATGAAGAAGATGGCGGAGGAGACGTGCAAGGAGATGGAGGTCGTGGAGGCGATGAAGAAGCAGTTACGACTCCGTGGTGAAATAGATCATTTGGGGTGATAATCTTCCTTCTTCTTTTGCTCCTGTGTTTCATCTTTTGCTTCGGGTGTTTCGCCGCACGTGTCACATTATCTGTGGGGCATGAATAGAACAATGCTAACAATGATATGACTAGCAAATTAGATAAATTTTTATCGCCATATGGCACTGGGCTGCCGTGTTTCGTGCTCCTCCGTCGCAGTACTACTCCAATGGAAAACTTGAGTATACTGCACGGTTCTTTGCTCCTCCTTAGGTCATCGGCACATTTATACGAGTAGTCAAATCACAAGGCCCCGCCTTCCAGCAGTAATGAGCCATCAAATCACAAAGGCCCTCGCCTCTCGTGAAACTGACCAAGCTAGACTGCCCCGCCCTCTAGCCTTTTAAAAAATGTATACTTTTGTACAGTAGTAGTATCGATGGATTGCGCCATGGAGCAAAACTTGAAATTAAAAAAAAGGTGGTACATATAGAGAGTGCTCGTCGCCAAATTATGCATATAGTACTATTAAAAAAGCTAGTCACAATAATGGTGTCCAGCACAACCCACCCCTCAAATAAAACTAAGCACCCTGGAATTCTTTGACAAAACTAAGCACCCTGAAATTCTTTGACAACTAAACCGCTGGCTATATGATGTTGGCCATATATATTGTACGTATATAATGTGAAGAAACGAGTGGTAGTACTATACCAACTAAAAGATGAAATGTAAGAAATACTAGTATGTATGTACTGAAGAGTTAAAGTAACGAGAAGAAACATAACATAATTCTGCTGGGGGCTCAGCACAACACACCCCTCAAATTAAACTAAGCACACCTGAAATTAAACTATGCAACTAATCCGGTAGACACTGCATTAGAACCACCATGAGCAACGACACTGCCACCTTACTCAGAGTCCTCGTACACGTCCTCGACTTCGTCCTTGTCCCTCTTCCTCTTGGCCGATACCTCTTTGCTTGAACCGCACACTTGGCTCTTGCTCTTCATCCAACCCTTGTAGATATTAAAACAAAGGTAGCCATCCATTGCAGCATAGTGGATGTGGTCTATATCTAGTACATTCCGCTGCCATGCATGACGATGAAACATGTAATGAGGTTTCTCCAGTTTACCGTACGAAGGATGAACCATGGATCCTGCCAGGGTCAGCATTGAAGGCTGACCACTAGAGGGCAGCAACCGATTCTTATGGAGGTCGAAGGGGTTGCCTACAACAAGGCCTATACGATCCAGGACTCTTTTGTCGTTCGTAACGTCTACACTAACGAATTTGACTAGGTCGCTCTTGAGGAAGTTCTTAAAATCCTGGCATTCAATGTCGGCATGGCATATGTGGTTGACCAAGCATAAGTCATGCACGCAAACCTGGATCACGGAGGGCTTCTTCCTTTCTTCCTCCTTTAGATCCTTCTCTCGTCCCAGGACTGTGGTGTACTCAACATCTAGCCCAGCGACCCACTCATCATCTGAGTTTTCGAACATGCGTCTGAAGCGAGCAAGGCATCCTTTCACTATCGTGAAAGAACGGGTGTAGATGACGTCGAACTCATCGCCGGTGATGGTTCTAACTTTGTACTCACCGCCGATCATGGAGATTTGGGATGCCATGGATTTGGGAGGAGGGTTAGGATTAGTGGAATTGCCATAATGTGAAAGGACGGGACGACTAGGAGCGAACCGCCGTAATATTAAAGGACGTGCGGGGACGAGTAGGAGTGAACTGCCAGCATGCAAACGGCAGGGTAGTGGCTTTCCATTCTCCCATGATACGGCCTTCCAAGAGCCCTTGGATCTGAGATCGAACGGTTGCATGGTGTGATTCTAGACCTATGGGTGAATATCCTATCCTAGAGGGTTATTCTGCAATTTTTCAACAACTTAGCATGCGACCATTCGATTTCAGATCCAAGGGCTGCCAGCAGCCCGTATCATGGTCGCGCCTACCACGACCGTCGCGTCGCTCGCGCAGTCGCACCCTAGGAGATTTAACATGGTGCGTTAGGCTATCTGATGTTGGCATGTCATACATAGTCATCACTTAGTCACTCATACTACAACAAGGTTAGCTATAAGGTTGGCTATAAGTGTATTTTTTTACTTCTCTCTATCTCTTTCTTCGTAGTACTTATTGCATTTGACAAGGAGTGACCTCTTCCAATGAAATGGTGCTTAGATGAGGTGCTAAGGGCATTAAATGGCTTAGCAATCAAGTCCCCAATGCATAGGTGCTTAGTTTTTTGTTGCTAAGTTTGCTTCATTTAATTAGCTATAGACTCAAAATTTTCTTTTCACCTAGGTACACGTGCTTAGCACCATTTCTTCCTTGGGTCACCAAACTAGTCTCTCTCTTCTTAATTAACTTGCCACATCAGACTTTATGCCTATGTGGCAAGCTTAGCACCTGTAGGAGCAAGTAAGTACAATAGTGGGCTATAAGCCCGCTTTACATGGCATTTTTGCATATGTGGAGGAAAGAGGCAAGGAAAAAGTGGAGAAGTGGGCTCTCATGCAAGAGCCAGCCTCGACATGGTGGAACATTGGGAGAGGCACCTGTATGGAGGTGGTCAGGAATCGAGAGACTCATGCCGGTCGTAGCGCCATAGTTAAAATGATAATGGCAAGTCAAATCACGGGGCCCCACCTGTCCAACAGTAACTCGCTGTCAAATCACATAGCCCTACGTTTGCAGCAGCCTACTCCCTCATCTTCTCGCATCTCTGTCGAACCAACTAGGCGGAACTGCCCTGCCTACCGCATAGGAAAAGCCCCGACCTCGACTTTTAAATAGTACAATATGCTACTAATTTTGTATCCATGGATTGCGCCATGGAGCAAAGCCTCAAGAAAACGGCGGTACACATGTACGGAGTATACAACACGCCCGTCGCGTTCGTCTCGCACCCCAAACAGTCGGTCGGTCTGGCATGCTGCTCTCCGAATGGAACGCGCATCATATTGCGTTTGCACACACATGTGGGACCGCAATTGAGAACTGACCATAGGCACACTCCCCGTCCCCGCAAGTCAGGTGACTTAATAGAAGAGAGATACGAGCGGTAGTACTATAGAAGTGTTGTGCTACGTTGGTGCCTGGACAATCCCTGCAAGACATGGAAGATTAGTTCGTCCATGTATGTGACCAGACTCCAGCAGACACGCCTTGATTGGCTATCATCTACATATCGTGCAGGTTGTGTTGTACAAGGCTGTAGTTCTGGTGAGAAATCTAAAAAAAAGGTTTCTTGTCATCTCGCAAAATTAGGTGTCATGTGCTTCGGATCACTGCGAGCGTTAAACAGCGACAACTGAGTTGGGCTAGTCATTGGGGGCACATGCACGAAGAATACTCGGCTGCCATCTAGGTCAAGTCGGCTATGTTAATTAGGACATCTATCGACGGACCCCTTTTCTACGAGTTTATCTTTAATTTGAGCTTTGATCCTTATCTAGTTTGTTCGTTGGGATTCATGTTGTCTCCTTTGGGTAGTGAGGTTGTGATTTCTTGTCATGTGGCATTTTTTCATGTTATATGTTATAATCCGGTGCTTCAGACCAAAATGACGACAACTGCGCCTCCGGGCCACGTGCATGAAGACTTCTCGACAGTCATTGATGAGGTCAAGCCGACTTCGGTAGACAAAAGAAAACTAATACTCCACTATATAGGCAGGAGCCTCCGCGCTTGCTTGCTAGTGTTGCTCTCTTCACACTGTCTTGTCCTCTCCAGATCTAAACACGACAGCGGTGGCCACACTCTCTCTCTCTGCTCATCGCTGGTCACAGATCCAGCTGGATCCTCTCCCCCGTGGAAGGTGAGAAGGTGCAACGTTCATGCGGTCGTCCTCGGCGATGGCTCTTACCCACTGTCGGCACGTCGCAATAAGCGTGCCTTGCTGTTCTCTCCCAAGCACCGCTGGCGAGGAGGGCCTCCGACCCCTTCTTCCTCGCTGCCATAGTGTGGGCAGATCTGGCCTCCCGCCACCCACCTAGCGACATCCCGGCGACCCTCAGGTATAACTTCCTTCGAAACCGGCTTTGCTCTACTTCCCGAGCTCCTGACGTCGCTGCATTTGTATCTTTTACTATTTCTCAGGCCCCCTCGTAGATAGGATCGATTGGCTATTCGAAAACCACCTAAATTTTCACAGTTAAGAGGTAAAACTGGTTCATGCACTCGAATCTAGTACTACTTGGTTCAAACAAGGAAGAAAGGGGTGGGGGTGGGGGAAGATTTGTTACCTGAATCTAGGACTTGGTCGAAAGAGGAAATAATGGGGGCGAAAAGTAGTAGAGACTGGCTATCCAACTGGTCTTTAGGTCTAATAGGGAAATAAAGGGAAACGCAGTACAAACTCAATATAAACCCGATCTATTGGTTGAAAAAGGAAAGTAAGTGGGGACTAGGGGACAAGTCAACAGAGTAATTCTAGCACTAGATTTGCTAGCCTCACATAGTATAAGGTGGCTATACCGAAAAAATGGGACCAACCCAGTCATCCTGTTCTGATGTTTGTTGCCCCGAGCCACTCTTATGTAATGCCACTGGTAAAATGTAGCAGTCGCACTGTAAAAAGTAAGGACATGTTAAACCAATGTTGTTTTCAATGTAATGCCTCCAGTAATATGAATCAATGGCACTTTTTACATGTCCTGCTAAATTTCCCATTAAGATAATTTGCTTCTTTTCGTTAGAAATGCAACTGTCCTGGTCCGCCTATTCTCCCATGCCCAAATACCGACTCTGTTGCAGCTGTTAATGTAATGTTGCTGGTAAAATGAAGCAATGGCACCATTAAAGTAATGTTTTATTTAACATTTGTCATACTTAATCCTAATGCCCACACTAGTATCTAGCAATGCTGCTGCTTTAGAAATTGCTACTGTCCTTGTAGGATTGCCATTCAGATAAACATGCTTCTTTTCATTTGATGCATGTTTTATCACTTGTTAGTCACCCTCCTTTGCACCTTTTTTGTGCAAACAGAGATATACATTTCACGCTCGATCTTAGTTGAACTGCACAAATGATATCCAAATTATAGTTGAACATTCCAGGAGCTTCACAACCAACCTTGATGTTGCTCAATTTTATTGCAACTAATGAAGAAGAAGCTCTGTGGGTTTCGTTTTCTGATGGAAATGGGACCGGGGCTGGAGCCCTTTTCTTAAAAAAATGAAGAAGAAGCTGCTAGCTCACGGGACATAGGTTAATTTTAGGTGAAATGCACCAAAAGGTCCCATGAATTGAATCATCCATGTTGGTGACTGAAAGAGCCAGCTTTAGCATCCCAGTCTAAGCACCCCTGGCCTCCATCCTTGCGACGCACGGTACACCTCATTTGCCACCTGCTCGACCCTAGTGTCACTAATAAAATGAAGTAATAATACAGTTAAAATAGAGCGAGTGTCCTCTCTATCATTTCATTTCCAATGTAGATAAAGAAAGTGCTTCTCTTTGTTAATGTATGTTTCATCAACTAGTCCCATTGTTAATGTTTAAGCGTTTCTGCAAACTAGGGTGCTTAATTTTAGTTGATTTGCACAAAAATATAGACTTGAATGTCTCAAGGCGCCTCCTTATAATACCGTTGTACACTAATGTTCATCATTGGCAGAAGGTGTATCTGGGAGACTTGGGATGATTTCTAGTATGAGGAGTACCATATGAGACGTCGCAGGGCCCATCTCGCCCTCACAGCATGGCATACTATGATACTATCGCAATATTTTTCTTCTATTTATTTTGTGTGTTTCATCAACTAGTGCCACTATAATGTAATCACGCTTTTTCATTATCTGTGCAAACAGGGTTATTCAGCTGCATTTTGGTGGAACTGCACAAATGTACGTATGGAACCGGCATATATGCAGAGTGCGAGGTGTGCCAAGTAAAAATTACCGACACCAACCATGCTCCATGCATGCATTGGCATCCACCACCACCAGTGTGATGTGTGGCGCTCTCTGTGGAGGGATCTTTCTCGGCACCAAATCCTCTAACCAAATACCAGTAGCTTATATTGGCAGTTTTCTAGGGAGTACTCTTTTCTGAAAGAAACACCAATCTATTTTTCTTTATTTGTACATTGTGTCACAACTTTGACCCAAAGGTCCAGATCTATTTTAGGGTGATTGGCTTAGTACTCGGAGACTGATTGTAAGCATGATTTTCATTAACTGTCACACGGATTGTAAGCATGAGCAGGTGGAAGATTAGGTTAGTGCGAAGCTTAGCTTAAACCCCATTGCCGCTGTTGAAATGAGGCCAGCATCGAAGGAACCGTGGAGAACGCTGGGGAAGCGACGTCGCACCATCCGGCCTCCTCTTGCGGTGGGAGAACGAATACTCCTGTGGCTCCGGCTGGCTTTGCACCCTCACGAACGACACACCATACTCGATCGATTCGTTATCCTCTGGATGCTCGAGCTTCGACTTGTACGCCCACCACCTCCGCCTGGCTGTTGCCTCGGGCGAATATGTCTGCTCCATCACCCAGAGGAGATACTCGATAAACTCGGAGGACTGCGGCGTGACTGCCACCAAGGAGTACATGTACATCACCACCCTCATCGTCGTCGTCTCGCTCTTTCGCATACATTGCCACATGGCCCTCACCGTCCTCGAAATCTCCCACTCATTATCAAACCAAGTAAGGATCTCCTTCAACCTGGCTAACTTTGCCTGGTCGCCGCCAGCGATCTGCCCGATTCGCTGCTGCATCCTCTCCATAGATATCCTTCTGAGTGGTCCGGTGCTAGCTTTGGAAGATGGGAGGAGAGACAGTGGTCTTGCAATAGAGAAGAGGGAGAGGCGAGACGGTGGTTTTGGAATGGAGATGATGGAGAGGAGAGGAGGTGGTTTTGCAATGGAGAAGAGGGAGAGGAGTGTGCGGCAGCGATTTAGGATTGGACGAGAGGGCCAGTGTGCTGTGACTGGATCAAAATCAAAATCAATTTACCCTTCAATTAAGAAAGTGACCCCACATTAACTAGTATCCCTTTTATTCTGGGTCATAATTAACCATGATTTTTGCAAATAAAATATATGTTATACGTTGCAAAAATAATATAATTTGAAAGTACATTCAGATATGAACCAAACGATACAATTTTTGGTGACATGCGTTCACATTTTGCTTGTCAAATACAGTACATGGTCAAACTTTTACCCAAAATACGCAAAACAAAAAAATACTTCCAAGACCAGCACCGCTTCTGCTCTTAAACCACCGCCGCTCCTCTCCTGTTCCAATTTAAATCCAGCGCCGCTCCTCTCCTCTTCCATTTCAAAACCACCGACCCTCCTCTCCTATTCCAATCCAAAACCAGTGTCGCTCCTCTCCCATTCTAATCCAAAACCAGCGATGCTCATCTCCTCTTCCATTCAAAAACCACCGCCGTTGAGTGAAGGTGCTGTGGAGAAGTAGATCGATGGAGGAGTACAACCGATACGTGAGGATCGCAGACGGCGACCCTGTGAAGCTAGCTAGGATGTTGGAGATACAGTCTTGGTTTGACAACAAGGACCAACTAGCGGCGACGGCGACATTCATAGAGCAAAAAGGCAGCGATACTCCCGGAGGGAGTCACGCGGGAGTACATAGAGTTGTTCCTCTGAGCCATGGAGCAAACAGATTCACCGAATCCGATCGTGAGGGAGCGGTGGTGGGAGTATCGATCCCAGATGGAGCATCCACCAAAGATTGAAGGATCGAGCATCTACAGGGTGCCGTTTGTGAGGGTGTCGTGCCAGAGCGAGCCGGTGGAGTCTTCATCGACCGAACCCAACTGCAAGAGGAGAAAAGCAGTTGGCCCGACGACGCTTCCCCGCCATCCTCTCCCTCGCCGTTCACATTGTCTCACAGGGCGGCTCTCTGCCGTCGAGGAATAGGAGGGGACTACCCCCCAGCCCAATAGTCGGGCAGGTTGTGAATTGTCAGGAGGAGCTTAGGGTTGTCAGTATTTGCAGGTTGTGAATTGTGTTTTGTGTTGTGTATTTTGAGAGTACTTTCAGATATGAATGTCTTTTGAATTTCAGATTTGCAGTATTGAGCATATGAAGTATTTTATGAATTCTAGAGATCTATTTTTAGCACTTAAAAGAATGTAGTTTCATAGGAGTATGAAAGTGCAGACAATGTGATTCTTAGAGAAGAAACTGCAAGTTTCAGTTTCAGATAAGAAACTACAAGTTCAATTTCAGATAATAAACTGCAACTCTCAGAGGCAGAGCATTTATATTAAGACGACCTTTTCAAATAGGATTAGCATCATGTTGGAAGTTTTATTCATGGTTGAAAATGGAACTACCAGCCAGTAACATCATGCTGATAAACATTCATGCATAGCACATCTTCATATGATGCACAGTCAAAAAGATATGCTATTTTCAAAATGCCCACACAATGTTGAGTGTGCGAAACACATAGAAAATGAGGGACGAAGTTTTGGCAAGTGTTGGACACGGTGTGCGTAGATGACAATGGGGACCCACATGTCAATAAAGGCAGAGGCAAAAAATTTGGAGATATTTTCCCTGCACAGGTTGAACCGAACCCGGGCGGAACAGCTGTCGGGTAGCGTCACTTGGCCACTAGCCTAGTTCAGTAGTTTCGTTAATAATAAGGCACTTCCTCAGGTGGTCGGACCCCCTCCTTCGCCTCTGTGCACTCGCCACGACGCCGCTGTCTTCCATTGTGAACATGCTGAAGAAACTAGAGGAATCTGGAGAGGACTGTACGTGGAGAGGCGAACAGCTGGGATCCACCAGGTCTATGGCCGTACGCAAGCAAGTGCCTCATCGAAAAAATACTTCCTCCTAATGCTATACTGCGTTGGGGCCCACGGTTTTGTCAACATAGCTACATTTTTTAGGTGCTTCAACGTAGTTATTATAGGAGATAAATTCACAACGAAGCCGGGGAGCTGGCAGGTATCATTTTTATTACTGGGGCAGCAAGTATCAGCTGGGTTTTGGGCTGCCCCGTCTAGGCTTTCTTTTTTAACATGCGCAACCCACGACCTCGGATGGGAGGTCCATAGGCCTGTTTGTATTTTCTTGAGGGTCGTCATGTATCGACCGACCTATGGATCTCACATCCGAGGTTTTATTTTTCCTGAAACATCGGCAGCCCAATTTATGTATTTTTTGAAGAAAACACATAGGTCTGTTCTATTTTTCTATATAAAAATAGGAATGCCTGGTCCAACTTATGTTTCCCTTCTAACTATATTATATATATTTAAATTATTTTATATGTTATTATATATTATTTTTATTGTCATCATATATTTAAGAGATACTTACATATGTAAGAAAACAATATCCCACATCTTATTAACTTATAAAAATAATTTCTTAACAATAAAATCCTGGATTGTTTTGGCATGAAAATCCTAGTGATTGTTTACAAAAGCTTGGTAAGATTCAAGGACGAATGTAATAATATCACTTATTATTTAAATATATTTATAACAAAATGCTCAACCCCTGTTTATTTTTTGATAACATTGCTGGTCCAACCCAACATTATAATTAGAATTAGCCCAGCAAAATCGTGTATTTCGAGAAAGTGCAAATGGCCTGTAATTTTTTAGGACAAATAAATAAATGGGTCGCATGGATGCTACATTATTTGTTCACCCAGCCCAGCTAATGGACTGTAATTCAAAAAAAAAGATCAAATTGACTGTAAATTCTACCCCGCAAAAAAGACTGTAAATTCTGAAAAAATGGGTTGAATACGTGCCACATTTTTGGAGGCTGAAATGTGGGCCAACAGGTCGAAGCCAACGCAAGTCGTTAGTCAACAATGATTCTGACATCGTTAGCTGTTGGATTTACATCCAACGACCGGCATCCATCTTCAATCTCTCGTCTTCTTCGTCCAGCGCCGCCGGGACCACCTCCAACCTCCTGCTGCTAGCAGATCTGCTTAGCACGCTTCACTGTGAAGCGCTACTCCACCGTTGGCCAGGCCATCCCTTCACCCCTCCACACCTCTTGTTCTTCTCCACCGACTGTTGAACCACACCGCACCAGAACCAGTTAACCCTCGTACACCTCTCCGTCCGCGACTCTACTCCCGCGTCTTCCCATCCCCGGCTTGTTGTCCAGGGCCTCGCCATCGTCCACCACCTTGGATGTGCTCGACGCAGCGTGGTCAACATGGTAAACCAATGACACCATCAGAAGTAGACTGTGCGTGGAGAGGCTGACATCTGGGTCCAGGGTCGCACACAAGGAAATGCCTCCTTATTACGCGCAAAATAATGATTCCTCCACCTGACATCTGGGACCCACGGGAAGGGCCTCTATATTTCACGAAAAAATGTGCCCCCCGCTGACAGGTCGGGCCCACCAGCTATCTTCGCACGCAAGGAAGTGCCTCCTTATTACGCGCAAAGAAATGAATACTCCCCCTGCCAGCTGGAACCCCGCATAGTGGGAGGCCGACTTGTGGGCCTACCAAGTTGACGGGGACGGAGGGCTTTGTAAACTTAGTCAATATGAACGATTCTAGCTCCAGTTACCATACCATGTTCATCCAATGGCCGTAGTGCTTCTTCAACCTTTGGTCTTCCTGCTCCAGCCGCACAAACCAGAGCCGGTCGTGCCGCGTGCTCCTGCCTCCCGTGGCCGGCTGTGATGCCGCGAGGCCTCACCGCCCCCTACTACTCCCATTGCTGGCCAGGACATCCCTCTACTCACCCACACCCCCTGTTATTCTGCGACGAAGGAAGCCTCACACCGCAGCCGAACCAGTGAACCCGTGTACTCCTCTCCGCGCGGGCTTCCACTGCCACGTCTTCCCCGGCTCCGTGTCGTCCCCTTCCTAGGCCTCGCTGTCATCCACCGCCCTAGTGCTCTCGGTGCGGCGTGGTCGACATGGTCAAGGAACGACTTCCATCAGAAGAGTACTGTACATGCAGAGGCTGACAGCTGGGTCCATGGCGGCCGCAAGGAAGTGCCTCCTTATTATTACACGCAAAATAATTATTCCTCGACCTGATCGCAAGGACCCATCAGACGGGCCACCGTATTTCGTGAAAAATTGTTTCCCCCTGACCGTTGGGACCCACCAGCTACATCTTCGCACGCAAGGAAGTGCGTTTGGGCAAAAAAAAGATTCGCCCCCCTGACTGCTGGGACCCACCAGCTACATCTTCGCACACAAGGAAGTGCCTAACAGTCGGAACCCACCTGGTTGAAGCATACAGAGCATTGTCATTCTGGTCGCGAACGTGTACGTACATACTGGTCGATGTAGAGGCGCGCATGTGTCATAGTAGAGGCACGCACGTAGCACGTACACGTACGTACATCGCCCAGTGTGCAAGAAATAAAATACGACCACGTGCGTACATACGGGCGAGGTCTCGAACGCCTACTCGCGCATACGTACGACCAGGGCTCGTGTACATGGCTGGGTCAAAACAGAGAAACTGCATCATCGTCGTGTTCATGGGGAGGCAACGAAATGCGTCATGTTCATGGGGAGGCAACAGAACGCGTGGGAGCCAACCGGCTTGGACGGAACAGCCGATGGAAACGAGGCCTGGCTACCGCAGAATAGAGGAATCGACCTTGTGTTCGACCGGCCACATTTGAAACGGGATCCGTTCATTAAGAGGGGTCTGGCGTACCGCAAAATGGAGGAAACAGACTTGTGTTGGACCTCCTATGGTCGAAATGGGGTCCTGTTGATCGGGAGGGGTGTGGCATACCGCAAAATGGAGGAAACGGACTTGTGTTGGAGCGCTACAGTCGAAACGGGGGTCCTGTTCATCGGGAGGGGTGTGGCGTACCGCAAAACGGGACTCCACGAGATACTGTTCATCTCCACTGTTGACCTCATTCAGCCTCCACGGGCTACTATTCATCCACCATTGACCTCCTCCAGCCTCCACCTGCGACTGTTCATCCAGTCTCCACCGCGTGCTACTCCACTGGCTACTGTTCAACCAGCCCTCTCCACGGGCTATTGTTCATCCAGCCCTCCACGGGCTACTGTTCATCCAGCCCTCCACCGGCTACTGTCCAACCAGCCCTCCACGGGGTCGTCCTGTTCATCCAGCCCTCCACCGGGTCCTGTTCATCCAGCCCCAGCCGGCTCGATCGATCGGGGTCCTGTTCATCCAGAGGCAACCACGGGGTCC
>NC_041385.1:524508985-524557535 GCF_002162155.2 Triticum dicoccoides
TCATCCAAACCCCCCCAGCTGAAACACTCACTGTTCATCCAAACCCCCAGTAACGCTCACTGTTCATCCAGAGGCAGCATCGATCGGCTTCAGTTAGCAACAGTAGCGAAGGAATCGCTCGATTGCTCGGGTTCAGTAATGCGTAGCCTGCAGTGCAATCGCTCGGGTTCAGTTAGGCGACGCCTCGCTCAGGTTCAGTTAGAGCCCAACACCTCGCACCCACGCGCGTACGATACGAGAGAAACGCGCATTGCTCGGCCCCCGACCACCCATCGTAACCGGGAACTCCCCGATATTTTTCTCGCCCTCGCTTCTACCACGGTTTTTTCCGTCATGGACGGCCCAAACAATGTCATGCAGCTGCATCTCCGGCCCGCCCATGACGAAAAGCCCATTTTCTGTCATGATTTTTTGTCATAGAAGTAGGAGCCCACCACATCTATGATGATACCGGGTTTTGTCACAATTATCGTCATAGAAGTGTCATAAGTATGACAGGAAAAAAATTCGTTCGGCCCAAAATGTCACGGATGTGTCTTTTTTTGTAGTGTTAACAACAATGATTCAAATACGACCAAGCCCCCAAATGATCAAGGTGTTTTTACGGCTATGGTTCGAATACGACCAGGAAGCCAGACCAAAAGGGTTAATAGCTATGGTTCGAATACGACCAAGTCCCCTAGTGGTCTTGAAATTATGATGAAGAAGACTCATTATTGAAGATGAAAGAGGCCCTGCTTTATTATAATCATCATAATATATATATCGTCAAAATATGTACATCATAAGAGCCAGCGACTCAAGTGTAGTAAGGCCAAAGATGAGCAATATTCCATGGCCGGCAGATCTCCTCCTCCAACTTACGTGAGTCTTTGTGCTCTCGATAATCGATAAGGTAGTATGACCCATTGTTCAAGTTCTTGCCGACCACAAAAAGCCCTTCCCAAGGTGGGGATAACTTGTGCATGTTAGTTTGATCCTGGATGAGCCAAAGCACCAAATCACCTTCTTGAAAGGTTCTGGACTTAACCCGACAGCTGTGGTAACGGTGCAGATCTTGTTGGTAAATCGGCGATCGAGCCGCCGCAAGGTCGCGCTCCTCATCTAACAGGTCAAGTGCGTCCTGACGTGCTTGTTCATTATCAGCTTCAACATAAGCCGTCACGCGGGGCGATGATACATATCCGTCGTATCTATAATTTTTGATTGTTCCATGCCAATATTATTCAACTTTCATATACTTTTGGCAACTTTTTATACTATTTTTTGGGACTAACATATTGATCCAGTGCCCAGTGCTAGTTCCTGTTTGTTGCATGTTTTATGTTCCGCAGAAACCCAATATCAAACGGAGTCCAAACGGGATAAAAACAGATGGATAATTATTTTGGAATATTTGTGATTTTTGGGAAGTAAGATCAACGCGAGACGGTGCCCGAGGTGGCAACGAGACAGGGGCCCATGCCCACTCCAGGTGGGCGTGCCCCCCACCCTCCTGGGCCCCTCGTAAGGCGGTTGATGCCCTTCTTTGGCCGCAAGAAAGCTAATTTTTGGAAAAAGATCTGGGTGAAGGTTTCAATCCAATCGGTGTTACGGATCTCCGGATATAAAAGAAACGATGCCAGGGCAGAATTGGAGAACACAGAAAGAGAGAGAGACAGAGGGATAGTTCCAATCTCGGAGGGGCTCTCTCCCCTCCCACGCCATGGGAGCCAGGGACCAGAGGGGAAACCCTTCTCCCATCTAGGGAGAAGGTCAAGGAAGAAGAAGAAGAAGGGGGGCTCTCTCCCCCTTGCTTCCGGTGGCGCCGGAGCGCTGCCGGGGGCCATCATCATCACCGCGATCTTCACCAACACCTCCGCCATCTTCACCAACATCTCCATCACCTTCCCCCATCTATATTCAACGGTCCACTCTCCCGCAACCTGATGTACCCTCTACTTGAACATTGTGCTTTATGCTTCATATTATTATCCAATGATGTGTTGCCATCCTATGATGTCTGAGTACATTTTCGTTGTCCTACCGGTGATTGATGAATTGCTATGATTGGTTTGAGTTGCATGTTTTATTATTGGTGTTGTCCTATGGTGCTCTCCGTGTCGCGCAAGCGTGAGGGATTCCTGCTGTAGGGTTTGCAATGTGTTCATGATTTGCTTATGGTGGGTGGCATGAGTGACAGAAGCACAGACCCGGGTAAGTAGGTTGTTTGCGTATGGGATAAAGGGGACTTGATACTTTAATGCTATGGTTGGGTCTTACCTTAATGATCTTTAGTAGTTCCGGATGCTTGCTAGAGTTCCAATCATAAGTGCATATGATCCAAGAAGAGAAATTATGTTAGCTTATGCCTCTCCCTCAAATAGAATTGCAATAGTGATTACCGGTCTAGTAACGTAGTCAATTGCTTGGGGACAATTTCACAACTCCTACCACCACTTTTCCACACTCGCTATATTTACTTTATTGCTTCTTTATCTAAACACCCCTACTTTTTATTTACGTGTTCTTTATTATCTTGCAAACCTATCCTATCACACCTATAAAGTACTTCTAGTTTCATACTTGTTCTAGGTAAAGTGAACACCAAGCCTGCGTAGAGTCGTATCAGTGGCAGATAGGACTTGAGAGAATATTTGTTCTACCTTTAGCTCCTCATTGGGTCCGACACTCTTACTTATCTAAAGAGGCTAAAATTATCCCCTATACTTGTGGGTTATCAAGACCTTTTTCTGGCGCCGTTGCCGGGGAGTCATAGCGTGGGGTGAATACTCTCGTGTGTGCTTGTTTGCTTTATCACTAAGTAATTTTTATTTGTTGTTCTTAGTTGTTTTCTATCTTTAGTTATGGGTAGGAAACGCAAAATACCAAAAAAATTAGTTGTACCTACTAAACCAATGGTTGAAGAACCACTCAAAATCTATCACACTCCTAAAGCTTTTTACTTGGATCATCTTTGATCCCTTTGTGCTCGTGCTGAAACCCCCACTAGCTTAGTTGAGGGCAAATCTTTAGATGAGCATGCTTGTTATGTGCGCACCGTATATCTGAAAAAGGGAAACTTTTACTGGATCAAATTCATCGTTTGCAATGCTATGCTTGGACTTTATGTGAAATATATGATGTTACTTGTTGTTCTAAAAACCCTAAGAAACACCTTCCCTACCAATGAGTTTATTGATAATGGAATCGTATCTTCATATGCTAAGGGTGTTTATAATTTCTATGATGTTCAACGAATTGAAGAATTTGTTGCTTTTAAGGGTGCTTATGAAATTGCTTCTTTGATTGAAAAGTATGATGCTACTCTCTACAAATCTGAAAATTTTGCCATACTTGAATATTGTTATGATAATTATGCTTCTAATGCCTATGTTAAACTATATATTGAGAAATTCTCTGCTGTCCAAGAAGAGACTAATATTTTGCAGGAAGCTATGGAAGAAGAAATTGATGAAACTGTGAGATCATTGGATGAAAAAGATGATGAGGAGAGCGAAGAACAAAAGGAGGAAGAGCGGATTAGCTACCCGTGCCCACCTTCTAATGAGAGTAACTCTACAACTCATACATTGTTTAAGTTCCCTTCGTGCTTACCGAAGGATGATTGCTATGATGATTATTATGATCCCGTTGATTCTCTTGAAATATCCCTTTTTGATGATGCTTGGTATGCTTGTGGCCAAGATGCCAATATGAATTATGCTTATGGAGATGAACTTGCTATAGTTCCTTATGTTAAACGTGAAATTTTTGCTATTGCACCCACGTATGATAGTCCTATTATTGTTTTGAATTCTCCCGACTACACTATATCGGAGAAGTTTGTGCTTATTAAGGATTATATCGATGGGTTGCCCTTTACCATTGCACATCATGATTTTGATGAATATAATATGCATGTGCTTGCTGCTCCTACTTGCAATTATTATGAGAGAGGAACTACATCTCCGCCTCTTTATGTTTCCAACACGATAGAATTGCAAGAAACTGCTTATACTATGCATTAGCCTTTACTTGGTGTGCATGAATTGTTCTTTTATGACATGCCGATGCATAGGAAGAGAGTTAGACTCCATTGCTGCATGATATATGTTACTTTGTGCTCACTACTAAATTACAAATCATTGTTAATTAAAGTGGCTTTGATATACCTTGGGATCCGGGTGGATCCATTACTTGAGCACTATATGCCTAGCTTAATGGCTTTAAAGAAAGCACTTCCAGGGAGACAACCCGGAAGTTTGAGAGAGTCATTTATTTCTGTTGAGTGCTTTTATATAGTCTAAAAATAAAAAAAATAAAGAGGGGAACCTAAAAACTTTTCAAAAACGAAAGTGAAAGTGAGAAAGACAAGCATTGTTGAAGTGGGAGCTAGCCTTGAACATTGTTCATGCTCACGGAAACTTTGTGAATCTTGACTACAGAAACTTTTCAACAAAAATAATTATCCCCTTGTACAATTCCATTGTATTATAAAAATAATGTGCCAAGGTTTGCCTTTACGATGTTTACAATGCTTGTTGGTTTGCACGATGCAGGACAGAAACTTTGGCTGTAGTGCGCGATTTTACATTTTTAACCGGAACGTCAAACGGTTCTGATTATTTTTGCACTGTCTTGCTATAATATTTTTTTTCTAATTTTGGTAGAATTTTTGGGGTAATAGAAGTATTGTGAACGTTCAGATTGCTACAGACTGTTCTATTTTTGACAGATTCTGTTTTTGATGCATAGTTTGCTTGTTTTGATGAATCTATCAATTTCTATCAGTGGATTAAGCCATGAAAAGTTATGTTACAGTAGAAACAATGCAAAAACAAAATATGAATTGGTTTGCTACAATACTTAGAATAGTGATTTGCTTTATTATACTAATGGATCTTACCGAGTTTTCTGTTGAAGTTTTGTGTGGAAGTGTTTGATCGAGGAGGTCTCAATATGAGGAAAAGGAAGTGTAACGCCCCGGATACAACTTTCCATATTCGTAACTCCGACTCTTGCCATTTCCGGCTATGTGATTTATTATTTCCTCCGTGGTTGGGTTTTTGTCTGTTGTTTTGCATTTTGTTCTTGTTATGCATCTCGTCTCATGTCATCATTCGCATTGCATCGGCATCATTTTCATAAAACTTGTATCCGCTCGTAGTTGCTGTGTCCCCCTTTGCTTTTGTTGGCCGTTCCAGACCAATCAGGGTTTTGCTTCCCTCTTGACCGTGACCACCTAACCTCTCTTGCCAGCTCGCAGCCCCCTCGCGCGCGCGTCCGAAACTCCCCCGAACCCGACCTGAGCGGTCATGACCGATGGATCCGGATCATCCCCAAACATCTATAAAACATCACCGTTTTCTTTGTTGGACTCTCTTAGCCTATTTTTCTCGACCATCCAATTTAAATCGGAGGGCCCAAATAGCCCCTAATCTAATCTCCCTGAGATATATATATTGACCAACCCTAAAAATGAGGAGAGCTGTCCCATCCTCCGAACCCCTCCGCCGCCGCCAGCCCACGTTCTCTTCCTCCTTGGGATCCCCCTCCCAATCCAAAACCACCAACCACAACTGCCCCCGCTCCTCCTTAGTTTCCACGCCCAACCAAACGGCCTCCCCTGGATCCCGTCGTCCACCCAACCAGCGCAGCCACCAGACCAGAGCAAGCCGGGCTCCTCCTCTGTTTCTTCCCCAAGCTGCCCGAACCAGCCCCTTCCTCCTCGACCTCCCGAGCTGTCAAGACTCCATCTTCCCGTTCGTGCAGGGCAGGCGAGACGCCCAGGTCACGTCGCTGTCCCTCTGCGCCTTCTCTTTCCTTTCCTCTTCACGCTGCTCTTCCCTGACCATCTGCCTCGTCTCGTTTCTTTTGTTACATTGAACCAGCGCCACCGCCGAAGCTCGAGCCCTCCATCGTCGTTGCCTCCAGCCCCGCCTCGGATCCGGCTGGACCTGAACGGGAGCATGCATGCTCCGCTGCCCGTTCTCAGCCTCCCCCTGCGTCTAGCTCGTCGCCTACATCTCCTCCGGCAGCGCCGCCGTGCCCGCACGCCTATGGCGAAGCTCCGGTGAGCCAAGCCGTGCCTGTGCCCCTATTTCTTTCTTCCCCTTCACCTTCTATCTCTCACACGTCTCCCACTCTCTCTGATGCGTCCACAGGAGGAGCATCACCCTCGCCGGACCCCTCGCCGGTCTTCGTGCCATCGCCGGCCTCCCCTGCTCCTGCATCGAGCAGGAGAAGACGCACGCAGCCAGCGCCTCTGCTCTCCTGCGTTGACCGAGTCCCTGCATCGTCGCTACCTTCTATCAAACCGAGCTCGATCCCCTGCTTCCCTGCATCGAAGGAACCAGGCGTGTTCACTTCGCCTGGGCCGGCCTCGCCTCGGCCTGCATCCGCCCCCTGCCGGCCTCACCTCACCTCCGACCGGGCCATGGCCCATGGGTGAGCAGCCCCTTCCAGTTTCCCCCTCCTGTACACTAGCGGGCCAGCCAGTTTCGGCCTGCTTCTGTTTTTTTCCAGATCTGTGAATTTAGGTTTTTCCAGGAAATTACAGATTTGCAGAAAAAAAACCTAAGCGTCATGCATATAATAACTTCATAACCGTGCATCGGTTTAAAATGGTTTAAACATGTAAAATGCTTAGAATTTTGTGTAGATTAATAATTTGCCACTTTCATCCATGTTAAAAATGTTTAAAAATGTTGTTTGTTTAAATTTGCTAATATGCCATGTTAAAATGATTTATTTCATAACTAAATAATCGTAGCTCGGTTTTAAATAAACTATATATGTAAATGGGGTGGAAAAATGCCTAGTTTAACATGGTGCACTCATCTTGCATGTTTAACAACTCTAAAATATGCTTTAGGACAGAACAGTACCAAATTCATAAATTTGCATATGGGGATTTTTCCGGAATTGTTGTTTGTTGTTTCGGCCTCATTTAAACTTGCCTAGATAGGTAGTTTTCATATGCTTCACGCTTGCCATGTTTAACAACATTTAATATTGTTGTGTACCTAAACGAGAGCAAACTAAATAACTCGAATGTGGTGTTTCGTCAATATGCAACTCGTTGCATATTGAGCTCCACTTAATTTGTAGTATTGTTTGTTGCACTTTGCCATGCCATGCTCTTTAAACCAGACATGCATCATACTTGTTTGTGCGTCATGCCATGCTTATGCTTGTGCATTTACCATGTTGTGTGCTTCTTTCCGATAGTTCCTGTTTCGTTGCGATCGTGAGGATTCGTTCGTCTACGCTTGGTTCGGCTTCATCCGTTCGTCTTCTTCATGGACTCGTTCTTCTTCCTTGCGGGATTTCAGGCAAGATGACCGTCACCTTGGATCTCATTACTATCATTGCTATGCTAGTTGCTTCGTTCTATCGCTATGTTGCGCTACCTATCCCTTGTTCTATCAAGCCTCCCAAATTGCCATGGCAGCCTCTAACCTTTTCACCCTTCCTAGCAAACCGTTGCTTGGCTATGTTACCGCTTTGCTCAGCCCCTCTTATAGCGTTGTTAGTTGCAGGTGAAGTTGAAGATTGCCCCATGATGGATAGGATTATGTTGGGATATCACAATATCTCTTATTTAATTAATGCATCTATATACTTGGTAAAGGGTGGAAGACTCGGCCTTATGCCTGGTGTTTTGTTCCACTCTTACCGCCCTAGTTTCTGTCATACCGGTGTTATGTTCCCGGATTTTGCGTTCCTTACGCGGTTGGGTGATTTATGGGACCCCCTTGACAGTTCGCTTTGAATAAAACTCCTCCAGCAAGGCCCAACATTGGTTTTACCATTTGCCTCACTTAGCCCTTTTTCCCTTGGGAGTTGCGCTCTCGAGGGTCATCTTTATTTTACCCCCCCCGGGCTAGTGCTTGTCTAAGTGTTGGTCCAAACCGAGCGATGTCCGGCGCCCCCTGGGCAATCAGGGTCTATGCCAACCCGACGTCTGGCTCATCCGGTGTGCCCTGAGAACGAGATATGTGCAGCTCCTATCGGGATTTGTCGGCACAGCGGGAGGCTTTGCTGGTCTTGTTTTACCATTGTCGAAATGTCTTGTAAACCGGGATTCCGAGCTGATCGGGTCTTCCTGGGAGAAGATATATCCTTAGTTGATCACGAGAGGTTATCATGGGCTAAGTTGGGACACCCCTGCAGGGTATAATCTTTCGAAAGCCGTGCCTGCGGTTATAGGCAGATGGGAATTTGTTCATGTCTGGTTGTAGATAACTTGACACCAGATCCGAATTAAAACTCATCAACCGTGTATGTAGCCGTGATGGTCTCTTCTCGGCAGAGTCCGGGAAGTGAACACGGTGTTTGGGTTATGTTTGACGCAAGTAGGAGTTCAGGATCACTTCTTGATCATTGCTAGCTTCACGACCGTTCCTTTTGCTCTCTTCTCGCTCTTATTTGCGTATGTTAGCCACCATATCGTGCTTAGTCGCTGCTGCAACCTCACCACTTTACCCCTTCCTTTCCCATTAAGCTTTTCTAGTCTTGATACCCATGGTAATGGGATTGCTGAGTCCTCGTGGCTCATAGATTACTACAACAACAGTTGCAGGTACAGGTTATCCGATGATCATGACGCGAGAGCGATGTTTGTTTGTCTTGGAGTTCTTCTTCTGCTTCTTCTTTGATCAGGGGATAGGTTCCAGGTCGGCAGCCTAGGCTAGCAGGGTGGATGTCGTTTGAGTTTCTGTTTGTGTTTCATCCGTAGTCGGATGATGCTCTTATGTATTGTGATGTTGTATTCGTGTGGCATTGTATGCCTTATGTATGTATCCCTATCTATTTTGTAATGTTGATGTAATGATATCCACCTTGCAAAAGCGTTTCAATATGCGGGTCTATCCTTGGTGGGACCTTTGAGTTCCTTTTGGATAGGGTCGCATATTGGGCGTGACAAGTTGGTATCAGAGCCTCGACCGACCCTAGGAGCCCCCCTTGTTTGATCGTGTAGTTTGGCCGTTGTTGAGTCTAGAACAAAAAATGTTTTGAGTCTTAGGATTATATATATCGGAGAGTAGGATTCTTTTTACTCCTCAGCCCCGTTCGTCGCTCTGGTGAGGTCTCCTGACGTAGATGTTTTGTCTTTCCTCTCCTCAAATTTCACTAATTTATTTTTTAGGATCACGCGGGTATCTTGGAATCGTTCCGATGGTTTTGTGACGAGAACATTGTTCTTGGTGCCTCCTGTCTATTATGTGGCATTGACACGGGGAGTTGAGCTCCAAGGTGTTGTCGTCATAATTTTATCGTTGCAGTTCTGGAATACCTGAGTTTTATTCCGACATCGAAAATCTCTTTTATGTAGTTGTTGGTGAGATAACTTCGACGTCACCCAGTACTGGGGAGTTCGGGAGTATTGCCATAACTCGTATAACAGATGCTTTTCGAAGGTTGAGGTACACGATTTCCGGAGTTTTCTTGGTTATGTGTTGACGGATGGATACAGCTGGATGTAGGGATTGTTAGTTTGGGTGAGATATATTGCTTCCCCTGTATCCCCAACACCAGATTGCATAACCAGAAAGTTTCGGGAGTTTATAGGTGGGAAGTCAAGTAGCTCCTAGAATATCTTTCCGACAGATGCATGATATGGGATTGGGTAAATCTCTATCATATGTATTTGTTCCGGCTTATTCTGCAAGCCAAATCCTTTGTTTTGTTTTATTTGTGGTATTCGAGTTGCTTCGAAGTCAAAGGTTGAATCCATACCTTTCCTAAACGATGTTCTCATATTGCTATGTGAATGCTAATCCTTCTTGATCATTGAGGTTGTCATGTCAATTCTTTTCCAACCGGTGTGCTTCTCTTCAAGTGGATCCGTTCATTTTCAACATCCGCAAGATCAATTCTAAGTTTTTTTCAACGGTATCCATTCCATCTGCCCCAAGTTGCCTTTGTTTTCCCGCCCTCCCACCCTTTTTCTTCAAGGACTTAGATTTCTTAATCATGTATCCTTTTATTTGTGGGAAGTATCTTCATTCTTTTCTTTCAATGTTCTTATCCGGTGATTTCCCATGAAGATGATCAACAGTTTCAAGTTCATCATCCTTCATTGTTGTTTCTTCTCTGGTGGTTTCAATTCAAGTATTGTCGATCATATCCTTTCCTCGTTTCAAATGTTTTTCTCATGCCGGTGTATCTCTTAATCGTTCACCTCTCGCTTACCATTTGTTCCGGTGTGCTGAAGATATCTCAGAAGATTTGTGTTTCCATTCTTATTCCGTTCAAGCTATTTGGAGATTGTTATCTCATTCAAGCTATTTAATTCAACCGGTGCAATCTCTCTTCAAAATCATTTCCAAAGGTGTTTTCCTTTGAGTGGGCCCTAACCCACAGGTCTTTTCCCAGGATCTTACCTGACTCTTCGAATTATCAGGAGCGATTCTCAAATTCATTTCCAAGTTATTTTCATCAGTCACATGCCTTCTCCAAGGTCGTTTTCAAATTCTTTTCATCTTTGGCTCAACCTTTTTTTTTCTTTTAATCCTTCCGGAGTGTCTCAACAATTCCTGGTGGTGTTTCTCGTCGTCATTCTCGAATTTTGAAGATCGAAGAAGAGTTCCTCTTAAATCCTTACCCGTTCTTCCAGAGATTCACAGTTCTAGCTTCATGCCATCCTCATAATTGTTTTTGATTGTGACAATTCTCTTCTTACCATCCAGAGCATTTCATGAGTTGTTTCTATTTCTTTCCTATGAAGGCCATCATGTCATAATTCTTCATTCTCAGCGTGTAGCTATCATTCTCCAAATTCTTCTGGTGCATCGTCCAAATATCCTCTAATCAGTTCATTATCTCTTCGTTCTCTTGTATCTAAATCCCCTCAAGTATCTTCATTCGTTTTCCAATTCTTCCCGGTGAATTGTGCCTTTGCTACTTTTATTTTCAATTCTTATGGTGGTTCGTTCAAGATTTCTCTTCCTTCGTTATCGTATCAATTCATTCGTTCTTTTGTTGTTTCAATCCTACCGGTGGTTCATCAATACCTTCTCAAGTTTGCGCTATGTCTATCCTTAATCCCTCAAGAAGAATAAGTAGTATGCCAAATCCATTGCTTGTCATCAATTTAATTCGATGAAGGATAAGCATACAATAAATCTTATTCTTATTTCCTCGAGGTGATTCAATTATTTTCTTCCGGAGATTGTTCATGATGAAGTAATTCTCGGTTGTAGTGTTTCATCTTTTTCTTTTCCGGGGTTCCAAGTTTTCCGCTTTATCTCGTCGCGAAGCGCCATCTAAATCATCGCAAGTCTTCCCCTTGTGTTCTCAACTTCTCTTTCTTTTATCATCCTTTTATTACCGGAGTTCTTCATGGAGGCTCTACATGGTGGTTCGTCAAGGATTCCTTTCATTCTTCATTTTTCTTCAAGATTTCTCTCGAGGTTATGATCCGCCAGACAATACTCAAAATTAAACATCGTGCTCAACACATGTCTTGTTTTGAGGAGTTCAAGTATTCTTCATCGTGCATCCCGAAGTGCAATTCTTTCTACCTTATCTTTTGAGGTGGTGTTATGTCATTCTTGACAATTTGAGTTCGTGTTTCATGATTCACATGTTGTCAAGAATGAGGTATTTTAAATCCACCAGTATCTTCTTTGGAGTTATCTTGGTATAGATTTCACCTAAAGCCTTCTCTAAGGAACGTTGCTATTTGTGGTGCTTATCAATGATCCAAGTTTTCTCCTATCCTCTCGGCGAAAGAAGTTTTCATCTCTTCTTTGATCTTAAACAAGCAATTGTTTTTCGTTAGTGGCAGAATTTCACCTCAAGTGTTGAGATGTTTCCATAAGCCCACTACAAGATTATTCTTTTCGTTGTTGGTTTTCCAACAACTCCGTTATAACCTTCTCGGAAGAGTGCTTTCCAAGCTCATTTGTGGCAGAAGTTGGCATTTTCTCCTCCATCTGTTATTCCAATGATCTATCTTCTATTCTTTCTTTCGGAGGCATTGTAATGTTGCTCTTTTCACTCATCATGTCGAGTTATGAAGGTCGTGTTCTTTTCATGCTTATCCATTTAACCGGTGTGTCGTGTCCTCCATTCAAGTTCTTTTCATCTTATCAAGTCTTGCATCTCTTTTCAACCGGAGTGCTGCCCAAATTCTTCCTCTCTCATCTTGTTTTAATCGGAGTGGTTTCGAATTCTATCTTGTCCATTAAATTCCCGATTTATGTCTTTGCAACCTCCAAGGTTCACATGGTGTCCCTTGTTTCTATTCTCTACCGCAGTGCTCTCAATTGTGTTCAACTCCGTTGTGTTCTTTCTTTCAACTTTTCAACCTCTCAAGGTTCTTTGGTTTCACTCATTGGTCGAAGAAGCAACTTAGTTTTACCTCTTCCCTTCCTCATCCGTTTCTCTCCGGTGCCATCCTAGATCTCAGGACGAGATCCTCTCGTAGTGGTGGAGTGTTGTAACGCCCCGGATACAACTTTCCATATTCGTAACTCCGACTCTTGCCATTTCCGGCTATGTGATTTATTATTTCCTCTGTGGTTCGGTTTTTGTCTGTTGTTTTGCATTTTGTTCTTGTTATGCATCTCGTCTCATGTCATCATTCGCATTGCATCGGCATCGTTTTCATAAAACGTGTATCCGCTCGTAGTTGCCGTGTCCCCCCTTGCTTTTGTTGGCCGTTCCAGACCAATCAGGGTTTCGCTTCCCTCTTGACCATGACCACCTAACCTCTCTTGCCAGCTCGCAGCCCCCTCGCGCGCGCGTCCGAAACTCCCCCAAACCCGACCTGAGCGGTCATGACCGATGGATCCGGATCATCCCCAAACATCTATAAAACATCACCGTTTTCTTTGTTGGACTCTCTTAGCCTATTTTTCTCGACCGTCCAATTTAAATAGGAGGGCCCAAATAGCCCCTAATCTAATCTCCTGAGATATATATATTGACCAACCCTAAAAATGAGGAGAGCTATCCCATCCTCCGAACCCCTCCGCCGCCGCCAGCCCACGTTCTCTTCCTCCTTGGGATCGCCCTCCCAATCCAAAACCACCAACCACAGCCGCCCCCGCTCCTCCTCAGTTTCCACGCCCAAGCAACCGGCCTCCCCTGGATCCCGTCGTCCACCCAACTAGCGCAGCCACCAGACCGGAGCAAGCCGGGCTCCTCCTCTGTTTCTTCCCCAAGCCGCCCGAACCAGCCCCTTCCTCCTCGACCTCCCGAGCTGTAAAGCCTCCATCTTCCCATTCGTGCAGGGCAGGAGAGACACCCAGGTCACGTTGCTGTCCCTCTGCGCCTTCTCTTTCCTTTCCTCTTCATGCTGCTCTTCCCTGACCATCCGCCTCATCTCGTTTCTTTTGTTACAGTGAACCAGCGCCACCGCCGAAGCTCGAGCCCTCCACCGTCGTTGCCTCCAGCCCCGCCTCGGATCCGGCTGGACCTGAACGGGAGCATGCTCTGCTGCCTGTTCTCAGCCTCCCCCGGCGTCCAGCTTGTCGCCTGCATCTCCTCCGGCAGCGCCGCCGTGCCAGCACGCCTATGGCGAAGCTCCGGTGAGCCAAGCCGTGCCCGTGCCCCTGTTTCTTTCTTACCCTTCACCTTCTATCTCTCACATGTCTCCCACTCTCTCTGATGTGTCCACAGGAGGAGCATCACCCTCGCCGGACCCCTCGCCGGTCTTCGTGCCATCGCTGGCCTCCCCTGCTCCTGCATCGAGCAGGAGAAGACGCACGCAACCAGCGCCTCTGCTCGCCTACGTTGATCGAGTCCCTGGGCCATCGCTGCCTTCTGTCGAACCAAGCTCGATCCCCTGCTTCCCTGCATCGAAGGAACCAGGCGAGTTGACTTCGCCTCGGCCGGCCTCGCCTCGGCCTGCATCCGCCCCCTGCCGGCCTCACCTCACCTCCGACCGGGCCATGGCCCATGGGTGAGCAGCCCCTTCCAGTTTCCCCCTCCTGTACACTAGCGGGCCAGCCAGTTTCGGCCTGCTTCTGTTTTTTTTTCAGATCTGTGAATTTAGGTTTTTCCAGGAAATTGCAGATTTGCAAAAAAAAAACCCTAAGCGTCATGCATATAATAACTTCATAACCGTGCATCGGATTAAAATGGTTTAAACATGTAAAATGCTTAGAATTTTGTGTAGATTAATAATTTGCCACTTTCATCCATGTTAAAAATGTTTAAAAATATTGTTTGTTTAAATTTGCTAATATGCCATGTTAAAATGATTTATTTCATAACTAAATAACCGTAGCTCGGTTTTAAATAAACTATATATGTAAATGGGGTGGAAAAATGCCTAGTTTAACATGGTGCACTCATCTTGCATGTTTAACAACTCTAAAATATGCTTTAGGACAGAACAGTACCAAATTCATAAATTTGCATATCGGGATTTTTCCGGAATTGTTGTTTGTTGTTTCGGCCTCATTTAAACTTGCCTAGATAGGTAGTTTTCATATGCTTCACCCTTGCCATGTTTAACAACATTTAATATTGTTGTGTACCTAAACGAGAGCAAACTAAATAACTCGAATGTGGTGTTTCGTCAATATGCAACTCGTTGCATATTGAGCTCCACTTAATTTGTAGTATTGTTTGTTGCACTTTGCCATGCCATGCTCTTTAAACCGGACATGCATCATACTTGTTTGTGCGTCATGCCATGCTTATGATTGTGCATTTACCAAGTTGTGTGCTTCTTTTCGATAGTTCCTATTTCGTTGCGATCGTGAGGATTCATTCGTCCACGGTTGGTTCGGCTTCATCCGTTCGTCTTCTTCATGGACTCGTTCTTCTTCCTTGCGGGATTTCAGGCAAGATGACCGTCACCTTAGATCTCATTACTATCATTGCTATGCTAGTTGCTTTGTTCTATCACTATGCTGCGCTACCTATCCCTTGTTCTATCAAGCCTCCCAAATTGCCATGGCAGCCTCTAACCTTTTCACCCTTCCTAGCAAACCATTGCTTGGCTATGTTACCGCTTTGCTCAGCCCCTCTTATAGTGTTGCTAGTTGCATGTGAAGTTGAAGATTGCCCCATGATGGACAGGGTTATGTTGGGATATCACAATATCTCTTTTTTGATTAATGCATCTATATACTTGGTAAAGGGTGGAAGACTCGGCCTTATGCCTGGTGTTTTTTTCCACTCTTGCCGCCCTAGTTTCCGTCATACCGGTGTTATGTTCCCGGATTTTGCGTTCCTTACGCGGTTGGGTGATTTATGGGACCCCCTTGACAGTTCGCTTTGAATAAAACTCCTCCAGCAAGGCCCAACATTGGTTTTACCATTTGCCTCACCTAGCCCTTTTTCCCTTGGGAGTCACGCTCTCGAGGGTCATCTTTATTTTACCCCCCCCCCGGGCCAGTGCTTGTCTAAGTGTTGGTCCAAACCGAGCGATGTCCGGCGCCCCCTGGGCAATCAGGGTCTATGCCAACCTGACGCCTGGCTCATCCGGTGTGCCCTGAGAACGAGATATGTGCAGCTCCTATCGGGATTTGTCGGCACAACGGGAGGCTTTGCTGGTCTTGTTTTACCATTGTCGAAATGTCTTGTAAACTGGGATTCTGAGTCTGATCGGGTCTTCCTAGGAGAAGGTATATCCTTCGTTGATCGCGAGAGGTTATCATGGGCTAAGTTGGGACACCCCTGCAGGGTATAATCTTTCGAAAGCCGTGCCTGTGGTTATAGGCAGATGGGAATTTGTTAATGTCCGGTTGTAGATAACTTGACACCAGATCTGAATTAAAACGCATCAACCGTGTGTGTAGCCGTGATGGTCTCTTCTCGGTGGAGTCCGAGAAGTGAACACGGTTTTTGGGTTATGTTTGACGTAAGTAGGAGTTTAGGATCACTTCTTATCATTGCTAGCTTCACGACCGTTCCTTTTGCTCTCTTCTCGCTCTTATTTGCGTATGTTAGCCACCATATCGTGCTTAGTCGCTGCTGCAACCTCACCACTTTACCCCTTCCTTTCCCATTAAGCTTTGCTAGTCTTGGTACCCATGGTAATGGGATTGCTGAGTCCTCGTGGCTCACAGATTACTACAACAACAGTTGCAGGTACAGGTTATCCGATGATCATGACGCGAGAGCGATGTTTGTTTGTCTTGGAGTTCCTCTTCTGCTTCTTCTTCGATCAGGGGATAGGTTCCAGGTCGGCAGCCTGGGCTAGCAGGGTGGATGTCATTTGAGTTTCTGTTTGTGTTTCATCCGTAGTCGGATGATGCTCTTATGTATTGTGATGTTGTATTCATGTGGCATTGTATGCCTTATGTATGTATCCCTATCTATTTTGTAATGTTGATGTAATGATATCCACCTTGCAAAAGCGTTTCAATATGCGGGTCTATCCTTGGTGGGACCTTCGAGTTCCTTTTGGATAGGGTCGCATATTGGACGTGACAAGTTGGTATCAGAGCCTCGACCGACCCTAGGAGCCCCCCTTGTTTGATCGTGTAGTTTGGCCGTTGTTGAGTCTAGAACAAAAAATGTTTTGAGTCTTAGGATTATATATATCGGAGAGTAGGATTCTTTTTACTCCTCAGCCCCTTCGTCGCTCTGGTGAGGTCTCCTGACGTAGATGTTTTGTCTTTCCTCTCCTCAAATTTCACTAATTTATTTTTTAGGATCACACGGGTATCTTGGAATCGTTTCGATGGTTTTGTGACGAGAACATTGTTCTTGGTGCCTCCTGTCTATTATGTGGCATTGACACGGGGAGTTGAGCTCCGAGGTGTTGTCGTCATAATTTTATCGTTGCAGTTCTGGAATACCTGAGTTTTATTCCGACATCGAAAATCTCTTTTATGCAGTTGTTGGTGAGATAAGCTCGACGTTACCCAGTACTGGGGAGTTCGGGAGTATTGCCATAACTCGTATAACAGATGCTTTTCGAAGGATGAGGTACACGATTTCCGGAGTTTTCTTGGTTATGTGTTGACGGATGGATACAGCTGGATGTAGGGATTGTTAGTTTGGGTGAGATATTGCTTCCCCTGTATCCCCAACACTAGATTGCATAACCAGAAAGTTTCGGGAGTTTATAGGTGGGAAGTCAAGTAGCTCCTAGAATATCTTTCCGACAGATGCATGATATGGGATTGGGTAAATCTCTATCATATGTATTTGTTCCGGCTTATTCTACAAGCCAAATCCTTTGTTTTGTTTTATTTGTGGTATTCGAGTTGCTTCGAAGTCAAATGTTGAATCCATACCTTTCCTAAACGATGTTCTCATATTGCTATGTGAATGCTAATCCTTCTTGATCATTGAGGTTGTCATGTCAATTCTTTTCCAACCGGTGTGCTTCTCTTCAAGTGGATCCGTTCATTTTCAACATCCGCAAGATCAATTCTAAGTTTTCTTCAACGGTATCCATTCCATCTGCCCCAAGTTGCCTTTGTTTTCCCACCCTCCCATCCTTTTTCTTCAAGGACTTAGATTTCTTAATCATGTATCCTTTTATTTGTGGGAAGTCTCTTCATTCTTTTCTTTCAATGTTCTTATCCGGTGATTTCCCATGAAGATGATCAACAGTTTCAAGTTCATCATCCTTCATTGTTGTTTCTTCTCTGGTGGTTTCAATTCAAGTCTTGTCGATCATATCCTTTCCTCGTTTCAAATGTTTTTCTCATGCCGGTGTATCTCTTAATCGTTCACCTCTCGCTTTCCATTTGTTCCGGTGTGTTGAAGATATCTCAGAAGATTTGTGTTTCCATTCTTATTCCGTTCAAGCTATTTGGAGATTGTTATCTCATTCAAGCTATTTAATTCAACCGGTGCAATCTCTCTTCAAAATCATTTCCAAAGGTGTTTTCTTTTAAGTGGGCCCTAACCAACAGGTCTTTTCCCAGGATCTTACTGACTCTTCGAATTATCAGGAGCGATTCTCAAATTCATTTCCAAGTTATTTTCATCAGTCACATGCCTTCTCCAAGGTCGTTTTCAAATTCTTTTCATCTTTGGCTCAACCTTTTTTTTCTTTTAATCCTTCCGGAGTGTCTCAACAATTCATGGTGGTGTTTCTCGTCGTCATTCTCGAATTTTGAAGATCGAAGAAGAGTTCCTCTTAAATCCTAACCCGTTCTTCCAGAGATTCACGGTTCTAGCTTCATGCCATCCTCATAATTGTTTTTGATTGTGACAATTCTCTTCTTACCATCTAGAGCATTTCATGAGTTGTTTCTATTTCTTTCCTACGAAGGCCATCATGTCATAATTCTTCATTCTCAGTGTGTAGCTATCATTCTCCAAATTCTTCTGGTGCATCGTCCAAATATCCTCTAATCAGTTCATTATCTCTTCGTTCTCTTGTATCTAAATCCCCTCAAGTATCTTCATTCATTTTCCAATTCTTCCCGGTGAATTGTGCCTTCGCTACTTTCATTTTCAATTCTTACGGTGGTTCGTTCAAGATTTCTCTTCCTTCATTATCGTATCAATTCATTCGTTCTTTCATTGTTTCAATCCTACCGGTGGTTCATCAATACCTTCTCAAGTTTGCGCTATGTCAATCCTTAATCCGTCAAGAAGAATAAGTAGTATGCCAAATCCATTGCTTGTCATCAATTTAATTCGATGAAGGATAAGCATACAATAAATCTTATTCTTATTTCCTCGAGGTGATTCAATTATTTTCTTCCGGAGATTTTTCATGATGAAGTAATTCTCGGTTGTAGTGTTTCATCTTTTTCTTTTCCGGAGTTCCAAGTTTTCCGCTTTATCTCATCGCGAAGCGCCATCTAAATCATCTCAAGTCTTCCCCTTGTGTTCTCAACTTATCTTTCTTTTATCATCCTTTTATTACCGGAGTTCTTCATGGAGGCTCTACATGGTGGTTCGTCAAGGATTCCTTTCATTCTTCATTTTTCTTCAAGATTCCTGTCGAGGTTATGATCCGCCAGACAATACTGAAAATTAAACATCGTGCTCAACACATGTCTTGTTTTGAGGAGTTCAAGTATTCTTCATCGTGCATCCTGAAGTGCAATTCTTTCTACCTTATCTTTTGAGGTGGTGTTATGTCATTCTTGACAATTTGAGTTCGTGTTTCATGATTCACATGTTGTCAAGAATGAGGTATTTTAAATCCACCAATCTCTTCTTTGGAGTTATCTTGGTATAGATTTCACCTAAAGCCTTCTCTAAGGAATGTTGCTTTTTGTGGTGCTTATCAATGATCCAAGTTTTCTCCTATCCTCTCGGCGAAAGAAGTTTTCATCTCTTCTTTGATCTTAAACAAGCAATTGTTTTTCGTTAGTGGCAGAATTTCACCTCAAGTGTTGAGATGTTTCCATAAGCCCACTACAAGATTATTCTTTTCGTGTTGGTTTTCCAACAACTCCATTATAACCTTCTCGGAAGGGTGCTTTCCAAGCTCATTTGTGGCAGAAGTTGGCATTTTCTCCTCCATCTGTTATTCCAATGATCTATCTTCTATTCTTTCTTTCGGAGGCATTCTAATGTTGCTCTTTTCACTCATCATGTCGAGTTGTGAAGGTCGTGTTCTTTTCATGCTTATCCATTTAACCGGTGTGTCGCGTCCTCCATTCAAGTTCTTTTCATCTTATCAAGTCTTGCATCTCTTTTCAACCGGAGTGCTGCCCAAATTCTTCCTCTCTCATCTTGTTTTAACCGGAGTGGTTTTGAATTCTATCTTGTCCATTAAACTCCTGATTTATGTCTTTGCAACCTCCAAGGTTCACATGGTGTCCCTTGTTTCTATTCTCTACCGCAGTGCTCTCAATTGTGTTCAACTCCGTTGTGTTCTTTCTTTCAACTTTTCAACCTCTCAAGGTTCTTTGGTTTCACTCATTGGTCGAACAAGCAACTTAGTTTTACCTCTTCCCTTCCTCATCTCTTTCTCTCCGGTGCCATCCTAGATATCGGGATGAGATCCTTTCGTAGTGGTGGAGTGTTGTAATGCCCCGGATACAACTTTCCATATTCGTAACTCCGACTCTTGCCATTTCCGGCTATGTGATTTATTATTTCCTCCGTGGTTCGGTTTTTGTCTGTTGTTTTGCATTTTGTTCTTGTTATGCATCTCGTCTCATGTCATCATTCGCATTGCTTCGGCATCGTTTTCATAAAACTTGTATCCGCTCGTAGTTGCCGTGTCCCCCCTTGCTTTTGTTGGCCGTTCCAGACCAATCAGGGTTTCGCTTCCCTCTTGACCGTGACCACCTAACCTCTCTTGCCAGCTCGCAGCCCCCTCGCGCGCGCGTCCGAAACTCCCCCGAACCCGACCTGAGCGGTCATGACCGATGGATCCGGATCATCCCCAAACATCTATAAAACATCACCGTTTTCTTTGTTGGACTCTCTTAGCCTATTTTTCTCGACCATCCAATTTAAATCGGAGGGCCCAAATAGCCCCTAATCTAATCACTCTGAGATATATATATTGACCAACCCTAAAAATGAGGAGAGCCGTCCCATCCTCCGAACCCCTCCGCCGCCGCCAGCCCACGTTCTCTTCCTCCTTGGGATCCCCCTCCCAATCCAAAACCACCAACCACAGCCGCCCCCGCTCCTCCTCAGTTTCCACGCCCAACCAACCGGCCTCCCCTGGATCCCGTCGTCCACCCAACTAGCGCAGCCACCAGACCGGAGCAAGCCGGGCTCCTCCTCTGTTTCTTCCCCAAGCCGCCCGAACCAGCCCCTTCCTCCTCGACCTCCCGAGCTGTCAAGCCTCCATCTTCCTGTTCGTGCAAGGCAGGCGAGACGCCCAGGTCACGTCGTTGTCCCTCTGCGCCTTCTCTTTCCTTTCCTCTTCATGCTGCTCTTCCCTGACCATCTGCCTCGTCTCGTTTCTTTTGTTACAGTGAACCAGCGCCACCGCCGAAGCTTGAGCCCTCCACCGTCGTTGCCTTCAGCCCCGCCTCGGATCCGGCTGGACCTGAACGGGAGCATGCTCCGCTGCCCGTTCTCACCCTCCCCCCGCGTCCAGCTCGTCGCCTGCATCTCCTCCGGCAGCACCGCTGTGCCCGCACGCCTATGGCGAAGCTCCGGTGAGCCAAGCCGTGCCCGTGCCCCTGTTTCTTTCTTCCCCATCACCTTCTATCTCTCACACGTCTCCCACTCTCTCTAATGCGTCCACAGGAGGAGCATCACCCTCGCCGGACCCCTCACCAGTCTTCGTGCCATCGCCGGCCTCCCCTGCTCCTGCATCGAGCAGGAGAAGACGCATGCAGCCAGCGCCTCTGCTCGCCTGCGTTGACCGAGTCCTTGCGCTGTCGCTGCCTTCTGTCGAACCAAGCTCGATCCCCTGCTTCCCTGCATCGAAGGAACCAGGCGCGTTGACTTCGCCTGGGCCGGCCTCGCCTCGGCCTGCATCCGCCCCCTGCCGGCCTCACCTCACCTCCGACCGGGCCATGGCCCATGGGTGAGCAGCCCCTTCCAGTTTCCCCCTCCTGTACACTAGCGGGCCAGCCAGTTTCGGCCTGCTTCTGTTTTTTTTTTCAGATCTGTGAATTTAGGTTTTTCCAGGAATTACAGATTTGCAGAAAAAAAAACCTAAGCGTCATGCATATAATAACTTCATAACCGTGCATCGGAATAAAATGGTTTAAACATGTAAAATGCTTAGAATTTTGTGCAGATTAATAATTTGCCACTTTCATCCATGTTAAAAATGTTTAAAAATGTTGTTTGTTTAAATTTGCTAATATGCCATGTTAAAATGATTTATTTCATAACTAAATAACCGTAGCTCGATTTTAAATAAACTATATATGTAAATGGGGTGGAAAAATGCCTAGTTTAACATGGTGCACTCATCTTGCTTGTTTAACAACTCTAAAATATGCTTTAGGACAGAACAGTACCAAATTCATAAATTTGCATCTGGGGATTTTTTCCGGAATTGTTGTTTGTTGTTTCGACCTCATTTCAACTTGCCTAGATAGGTAGTTTTCATATGCTTCACCCTTGCCATGTTTAACAACATTTAATATTGTTGTGTACCTAAACGAGAGCAAACTAAATAACTCGAATGTGGTGTTTCGTCAATATGCAACTCGTTGCATATTGAGCTCCACTTAATTTGTAGTATTGTTTGTTGCACTTTGCCATGCCATGCTCTTTAAACCGGACATGCATCATACTTGTTTGTGCGTCATGCCATGCTTATGCTTGTGCATTTACCATGTTGTGTGATTCTTTTCGATAGTTCCTGTTTTGTTGCAATCGTGAGGATTCGTTCGTCTACGCTTGGTTCGGCTTCATCCGTTCGTCTTCTTCATGGACTCGTTCTTCTTCCTTTCGGGATTTCAGGCAAGATGACCGTCACCTTGGATCTCATTACTATCATTGCTATGCTAGTTGCTTCGTTCTATCGCTATGCTGCGCTACCTATCCCTTGTTCTATCAAGCCTCCCAAATTGCCATGGCAGCCTCTAACCTTTTCACCCTTCCTAGCAAACTGTTGCTTGGCTATGTTACCGCTTTGCTCAGCCCCTCTTATAGCGTTGTTAGTTGCAGGTGAAGTTGAAGATTGCCCCATGATGGATAGGGTTATGTTGGGATATCACAATATCTCTTATTTAATTAATGCATCTATATACTTGGTAAAGGGTGGAAGACTCGGCCTTATGCCTGGTGTTTTGTTCCACTCTTGCCGCCCTAGTTTCCGTCATACCGGTGTTATGTTCCCGGATTTTGCGTTCCTTACGCGGTTGGGTGATTTATGGGACCCCCTTGACAGTTCGCTTTGAATAAAACTCCTCCAGCAAGGCCCAACATTGGTTTTACCATTTGCCTCACATAGCCCTTTTTCCCTTGGGAGTCGCGCTCTCGAGGGTCATCTTTATTTTACCCCCCCCGGGCCAGTGCTTGTCTAAGTGTTGGTCCAAACCGAGCGATGTCCGGCGCCCCCTGGGCAATCAGGGTCTATGCCAACCCGACGTCTGGCTCATCCGGTGTGCCCTGAGAACGAGATATGTGCAGCTCCTATCGGGATTTTTCGACACAGCGGGAGGCTTTGCTGGTCTTGTTTTACCATTGTCGAAATGTCTTGTAAACCGGGATTCCGAGTCTGATCGAGTCTTCCTAGGAGAAGGTATATCCTTCGTTGATCGCGAGAGCTTATCATGGGCTAAGTTGGGACACCCTTGCAGGGTATAGTCTTTCGAAAGCCGTGCCTGCGGTTATAGGCAGATGGGAATTTGTTAATGTTTGGTTGTAGATAACTTGACACCAGATCCGAATTAAAACGCATCAACCGTGTGTGTAGCCGTGATGGTCTCTTCTCGGCGGAGTCCGGGAAGTGAACACGGTTTTTGGGTTATGTTTGACGTAAGTAGGAGTTCAGGATCACTTCTTGATCATTGCTAGCTTCACGACCATTCCTTTTGCTCTCTTCTCGCTCTTATTTGCATATGTTAGCCACCATATCATGCTTAGTCGCTGCTGCAACCTCACCACTTTACCCCTTCCTTTCCCATTAAGCTTTGCTAGTCTTGATACCCATGGTAATGGGATTGCTGAGTCCTCGTGGCTCACAGATTACTACAACAACAGTTGCAGGTACAGGTTATCCGATGCTCATGACGCGAGAGCGATGTTTGTTTGTCTTGAGTTCTTCTTCTGCTTCTTCTTCGATCAGGGGATAGGTTCCAGGTCGGCAGCCCGGGCTAGCAGGGTGGATGTCGTTTGAGTTTCTGTTTGTGTTTCATCCGTAGTCGGATGATGCTCTTATGTATTGTTATGTTGTATTCGTGTGGCATTGTATGCCTTATGTATGTATCCCTATCTATTTTGTAATGTTGATGTAATGATATCCACCTTGCAAAAGCGTTTCAATATGCGGGTCTATCCTTGGTGGGACCTTCGAGTTCCTTTTGGATAGGGTCGCATATTGGGCGTGACAGGAAGAGAGGCAAGAGTTCAAGCTTGGGGATGCCCAAGGCACCCCAAGTAAATATTCAAGGAGACTCAAGCGTCTAAGCTTGGGGATGCCCCGGAAGGCATCCCCTCTTTCTTCAACAAGTATCAGTATGTTTTCAGATTCATTTTGTTCATGCGATATGTGCAGGTCTTTGAGCGTATTTTGCATTTAGTTTTCACTTTTCTTTTATGCACCATGATGGTATGAGATATTACTTGGTTGATTTATAGAATGCTCATTGCACTTCACAAAAATCTTTCGAGTATGGCTTTATAGAATGCTTCATGTGCTTCACTTATATCATTTGAAGTCTGGATTGCCTGTTTCTCTTCACATAGAAAACCGCCATTTGTAGAATGCTCTTTTGCTTCACTTATATTTGTTAGAGCGTGGGCATATCTGTTGTAGACATAATTAAACTCTCTTGCTTCACTTATATCAATTTAGAGAGATGACAGGAATTGGTCAATCACATGGTTAGTCACAAAATCCTACATAAACTTGTGGATCACTGAATATGATATGTTTGATTCCTTGCAATAGTTTTGCGATATAGAGGTGATAATATGTGGGAGGTACTAGTAGATGGTTGTGTTTAGTAAGGATGTTGGTGTTAAGGTTTGTGATTCCCGAAGCATGCACGTATGGTCTACTAACTATGTAACCAAATTGGCGCGCATTGTATTTTGATTGTTTATCTTTGCATGAAGGTCGGGGGTGCGTGATGGTTAACTCCTACAAACCTCCCCCCTAGGAGCATGCGCGTAGTACTTTGTTTCAAGGGCTAATAAATTTTTGCAATAAGTATGTGAGTTCTTTATGACTAATGTTGAGTCCATGGATTATACGCACTCTCACCCTTCCATCATTGCTAGCCTCTTCGGTACCGTGCATTGCCCTTTCTCACCTCGAGAGTTGGTGCAAACTTCGCCGGTGCATCCAAACCCCATATACGATATGCTCTATCACACATAAGCCTCCTTATATCTTCCTCAAAACAACCACCATACCTACCTATCATGGCATTTCCATAGCCATTCCGAGATATATTCCCATGCAACTTCCATCATCATCATATACATGACTTGAGCTTTTCATTGTCATATTGCTTTGCATGATCGTAAGATAGCTAGCATGATGTTTTCATGGCTTGTCCATTTTTTGATATCTTTGCTATGCTATATCATTGCACATCCCGGTACACCGCCGGAGGCATTCATATAGAGTCATATCTTTGTTCTAAATATCGTTGTAATATTGAGTTATAAGTAAATAAAAGTGTGATGATCATCATTATTAAAGCATTGCCCCAGTGAGGAAAGGATGAAGGAGACTATGATTCCCCCACAAGTCGGGATGAGACTCCGGACTTTATGAAAAATAAAAGAGGCCAAAGAAGCCCAAATAAAAAAAAGAGGCCAAAGAAGCCCACCAAAAAAATATTTAAAAAAATAGAAAATAAAAAATGAGAGAAAAAGAGAGAAGGGGCAATGTTACTATCCTTTTACCACACTCGTGCTTCAAAGTAGCACCATGTTCTTCATAGAGAGAGTCTCCTATGCTTTCACTTTCATATACTAGTGGGAATTTTTATTATAGAACTTAGCTTGTATTATTCCGATGATGGGCTTCCTCAAAATGCCCGAGGTCTTCATGAGCAAGCAAGTTGGATGCACACCCACTTAGTTTTAGTTTGAGCTTTCATACACTTATAGCTCTTAGTGCATCCGTTGCATGGCAATCCCTACTCCTCGCATTGACATCAATTGATGGGCATATCCATAGCCTATTGATTAGCCGCGTCGATGTGAGACTTTCTCCCCTTTTGTCTTCTCCACATAAACCTCCATCATCATACTCTACTCCACCCATAGTGCTATGTCCATGGCTTGCGCTCATGTATTGCGTAAGAGTTGAAAAAGCTGAAGCACGTTAAAAAGTATAAACCAATTGCTTGGCTGAAACCGGGGTTGTGCATGATGGGAGTATTTTGTGTGATGAAAATGAAGCATGGCCTAACTATATGATTTTGTAGGGATAGCGTTCTTTAGCATTGATATTTTGGAAGACATGATTGTTTGTTGGGATGCCCTAAGCATTATTGTTTTTATGTCAAATGATAGACTATTGCTTTGAATCACTCGTGTCTTAATATTCATGCCATGATTAAACATATGATCAAGATTATGCAAGGAAGCATTCCACATCAAAAATTATCTTTTTTATCATTTACCTACTCGAGGACGAGCATGAATTAAGTTTGGGGATGCTGATATGTCTCCGTCGTATCTATACTTTTTTATTGTTCCATGCCAATATTATTCAACTTTCATATACTTTTGGCAACTTTTTATACTATTTTTTGGGACCAACATATTGATCCAGTGCCCAGTGCGAGTTCCTTTTTGTTGCATGTTTTATGTTCCATAGAAACCCAATATCAAACGGAGTCCAAACGGGATAAAAACAGACGGAGAATTATTTTGGAATATTTGTGATTTTTGGGAACTAAAATCAACAGGAGACGGTGCCCGAGGTGGCCACAAGACAGGGGCCTACGCCCACTCCAGGTGGGCACGCCCCCACCCTCCTGGGCCCCTCGTAAGGTAGTTGATGCCCTTCTTTGGCCGCAAGAAAGCTAATTTTTGGAAAAATATCTGGGCGAAGGTTTCAATCCAATCGGAGTTACGGATCTCCGGATATAAAAGAAATTGTGCCAGGGCAGAATTCGAGAACGCAGAAACAGAGAGAGACAGAGAGATAGATCCAATCTCGGAGGGGCTCTCACCCCTCCCACGCCATGGGAGCCAAGGACCAGAGGGGAAACCCTTCTCCCATCTAGGGAGAAGGTCAAGGAAGAAGAAGAATAAGGGGGGCTCTCTCCCCCTTGCTTCCGGTGGCGCCGGAGCGCTGCCGGGGGCCATCATCATCACCGCAATCTTCACCAACACCTCCGCCATCTTCACCAACATCTCCATCACCTTCCCCCATCTATATTCAGCGGTCCACTCTCCCGCAACCCGCTGTACCCTCTACTTGAACATGGTGCTTTATGCTTCATATTGTTATCTAATGATGTGTTGCCATCCTATGATGTCTGAGTAGATTTTCGTCGTCCTACCAGTGATTGATAAATTGCTATGATTGGTTTGAGTTGCATGTTTTATAATTGGTGCTGTCCTATGGTACTCTCCATGTCGCGCAAGTGTGAGGGATTCCCTCTGTAGGGTTTGCAATGTGTTCATGATTTGCTTATGGTGGGTGGCGTGAGTGACAGAAGCACAGACCCGAATAAGTAGGTTGTTTGAGTATGGGATAAAGTGGACTTGATACTTTAATGCTATGGTTGGGTTTTACCTTAATGATCTTTAGTAGTTGCGGATGCTTGCTAGAGTTCCAATCATAAGTGCATATGATCCAAGTAGAGAAAGTATGTTAGCTTATGCCTCTCCCTCAAATAGAATTGCAATAGTGATTACCGGTCTAGTAACGTAGTCAATTTCTTAGGGACAATTTCACAACTCCTACCACCACTTTTCCACACTCACTATATTTACTTTATTGCTTCTTTATCTAAACCACAGTTCAAGATATCTTCCGATATGCCGATAAATCGGCTGATTTATCGCTTACCCGTGTCTAACCGATAAGATAAATCGACCGATAAATCAACCGATATGGTGATAAATCGACCGATATGCCGATAAACTGGTCGATTTATCCCTTATCATGGGTCGACCGATAAGTTCCCGATAAGCGATATCCTCAACATTGATCTAAACAGCCCCTACTTTTTATTTACATGTTCTTTATTATCTTGCAAACCTATCCTATCACACCTATAAAGTACTTCTAGTTTCATACTTGTTCTAGGTAAAGTGAACACCAAGCATGCGTAGAGTCGTATCAGTGGCAGATAGGACTTGAGAGAATATTTGTTCTACCTTTAGCTCCTCGTTGGGTCCGACACTCTTACTTATCGAAAGAGGCTACAATTATCCCCTATACTTGTGGGTTATCAGGCGAGTCGTGACGAATGTCACTAGGGAGAACCGCCTCTGCTCCGTAAACCATGAAGAAAGACATGTAACCTGTAGATCTGTTGGGGGTAGTATTGATACTCCATAGCACTGAAGGTAACTACTCCACCCAACAACCCGGCGTCCTTTGCAAAGGAACCAGAAGCCGGGGCTTGATGCATCTAAAAATTTCTTGATTGGCTCTTTTAGCTTGACCATTGGTTTGAGGGTGAGCTACTGACGACACATCAAGTCGAATATGCTCACGTTGACAAAACTCTTTCATAGCACCTTTGGACAGATAGTGCCATTATCAGTTATGATGCTGTGGGGAAAACCAAAGCGAAAAATCACCTTTTTAATGAATTGAACCGTTGTTGTTGCGTCACACTTACTGACCGGCTCTGCTTCAACCCACTTTGTGAATTTGTCAACCGCCACCAAAAGGTGGATCTTTTTATCCTTGGACCTTTTAAAAGTCCCAACCATATCGAGCCCCCAGACTGCAAACGGCCAAATAATTGGAATCATCATCTATTCTTGAGCCGACACATGAGCTCGCCATGAAATCTTCTGACAACCATCACATTTACTAACCAAATCCTCCGCATTAGCATGAGCCGTTAGCCAATAAAATCCATGAAGAAAAGCTTTGGCCACAAGGGACTTTGAGCCGGCATGATGACCACAATCCCCTTCATGAATATCACAAAGAATCTCACGGCCCTCCTCAGGAGAAACGCAACGCTGAAACGCCCAAGTGACACTGCGATGGTGCAACTCGCCATTGGCAATTGTCATGGACTTAGACCGCTGGGTTACCTGTCTGGCCAAAGCTTCATCCTCAGGTAACTCACCCCGGGTCATGTAAGCCAAATATGGTACTGTCCAATATGGGATAGCGTGAAGAGCCGCCACCAATTGTGCCTCTGGGTCAGGAATAGCCAGATCTTCCTCTGTAGGCAATTTGACAGAAGGGTTATGCAGTATATCCAAGAGAGTGTTAGGTGGCACCGGCTTACACTGAGACCCCAACCATCTTAAGGCATCAGCCGCCTCATTTTTCCTATGATCGATGTGTTCCACTTGATAACCCTTGAAGTGACCAGCAATAGCATCAACTTCGTGGTGATAAGCTGCCATGAGTGGATCCTTAGAATCCCATGTGCCTGAGACATGTTGAGCCACCAAGTCTGAGTCACCGAAACAACTCACCCGACTTAAGTTCATCTCCTTAGCCATCCGAAGACCATGGAGCAAGGCTTCATACTCATCTGCATTATTTGTATAGGGAAACATCAACATTAGAATGTAACAAAAACTTGTCACCTCGAGGGGAAGCTAAGACAACTCCAGCCCCCGAGCCCTCCAATTGCTTGGACCCATCAAAGTGAATAGTCCAATATGTGTTATCTGGCTTCTCTTCAGGCATCTGCAGCTCTGTCAAGTCGTTCATGAAATCCACAAGTGCTTGAGACTTGATGGCAGTGCGGGGCATATATTTCAAACCATGAGGTCCAAGCTCAATGGCCCACTTGGCTACTCGCCTAGTGGCTTCCCTGTTTTGAATAATATCCCCTAAAGGAGCAGAACTGACCACGGTGATGGGATGACCCAGAAAATATTGTTTAAGCTTCCGACTGGCCATGAACACCCCATAAACGAGCTTCTGCCAATGTGGATACCTCTGCTTGGACTCAATAAGCACCTCCCTGATATAGTAAACCGGCCATTGAACCGGATATTCCTTGGCAGCTTCTTTCCGTTCCACCATAATAGCTACACTAACAGCCCGGTCGTTAGCAGCCACATATAACAACAATGGCTCCTTATCAATGGGAGCAGCAAGGACTGGCGGCTCAGCCAGCTGTTTCTTCAAAGCTTCAAACGTGTCATTAGCAGCATCACTCCAGACAAAATTACCTATTTTCTTCATCATCTGGTACAGTGGTATGGCCTTCTCACTCAACCGTCTTATAAATCAGCTTAAGGCAGCAATACGACCTGCCAGACGCTACACGTCATTGATACATGCCGGCTTTGCCAGGGAAGTGATGTCCTTGCTTCTCCGGGTTAGCCTCAATGCCTCGGTTAGAAACCACAAAACCCAAAAGATTGCCTGCTGGCACACCAAAAACACACTTGGCCTGGTTAAGCATCATCTTGTAGACCCGGAGATTGTCAAAGGTCTCCTTCAAATCATCTCAAGGTTTCCTTCTCTCTGGATTTCACCACAATATCATCCACATAAGCATGAAAGTTGCACCCAATCTGACTATGGAGATAGTTCTGCACACACCACTGATAAGTCGCCTGGGCACTCTTAAGCCCAAAGGGCATAGACACATAGCAGAAGGCTCCAAAGGGAGTGATGAAAGTTGTATTCTCCTGGTCCTTAACTACCATCTTGATTTGATGATAACCAGAATAAGCATCCAAGACACTCAACCGCTCACAACCCGTCGTAGCATCAATGATTTGATCAATACGAGGGAGAGCAAAAGGATCAGCCGGACAAGCCTTATTTAGGTCTGTGTAGTCCACACACATACACCAAGTGTCGTTCTTCTTAAGCACCAGCACCGGGTTAGCCAACCACTCTGAATGAAAGACTTCAATAATGAACCCAGCCACCAAGAGTCGGGCCACTTCTTCACCGATGGCCTTACGCCTCTCCTCATTGAAGCAACGAAGGAATTGCTTAACTGGCTTAAACTTCAGATCAATGTTAAGAGTGTGTTCAGCGAGTTCCCTCGATACACCTGGAATGTCAGAAGGTTTCCATGCGAAAATGTCCCGGTTCTCACGGATGAACTCGATGAGCGCGCTTTCCTATTTTGGATCTAGGTTAGCGCTGATACTGAATTGCTTGGATGAGTTGCCAAGAACAAAATCAACCAGCTTAGTGTCATCGGCCGACTTAAATTTTAGCACTGGATCATGCTCTATGGTAGGCTTCTTCAGAGATGTCATATCAGCCGGGTCAACATTATCCTTATAGAACTTCAACTCCTCTATTGCACAGATAGACTTAGCGTAAGCAGCATCACCCTCTTCACACTCCAAAGCTATTTTCCGACTCCCATGCACCATAACGGTTCCTTTGTAACCCGGCATCTTGAGCTACAAATAAACATAACAAGGCCGTTCCATGAACTTAGCATAAGCCGGTCGTCCAAACAGAGCGTGGTATGGGCTTCTGATCTTGACCACTTCAAAGGTTAACTTCTCGGCCCTGGAATCATGCTCATCACCAAAAGCCACTTCCAGTTCAATCTTGCCTGCAGGGTACGCTGACTTACCAGGCATTAGTCCATGGAAAACAGTATTAGAAGACTTAAGATTCTTATTGGTTAATCTCATGCGACGGAAGGTTTCATAATAAAGGATATTAATGCCGCTTCCTCCATCCATGAGCACTTCAGTGAACTTATAACCACAAACTTGAGGCGCCACCACCAAAGCCAAGTGATCTGGGTTATCGACCCGGGTGGGTGATCCACTCGACTCCACATAATGGGCTGCTCAGACCATCACAAGTAATGAGGAACTGTCGGCTCAACAGCGTTCACAGCCCGCTTGTGGAGCTTCTGGTCCCGCTTGCATAAACTTGTGGTGAAAACGTGATACTGCCCACTATTCAACTGCTTCGAATTACTTTGATATCCAGACTGTTGTTGCGGACCCCCTTGGCCAGATTGTTGATTATAACCGCCCTGATTACCTTGATTATAACCACCTCGATTACCTTTATTATAACCACCCTGATTACTTTGGTGGCCCTGGAAGCCGGAATTAGAACCGCCACCTCCATAACTCGGGTCATGAGAACCGCCGCCACCTGAGCCACCGCCCGGCCCATGATTGTTGTGAAACGAGTTAGAATTTTTGAAAGCCCTCATAATTGAACAACCTTTCAAAAGGTGGGTAGCTGGTTTCTCCTGCATGCCATGCTTTGGACAGGGCTTGTTCAGCAACTGCTCAAGAGTAGGACCTGATCCACCGGCCCGAGGAGGAGGCCTCCCCTTACGGCGCTGATTATTGCTCTGTGCATTGGTGTTAGCCACAAACTCCGAGTTACCATCAGCCTTGAGTTTACCGTTGCCCCCCAGATTCGCCGGGTTATGCTGCTTACTGATACGTCTCCAATGTATCTATAATTTATGAAGCATTCATGCTATTATATTATCTGCTTTGAATGATTATGGGCTTTATTATACACTTTTATATTACTTTTGGAACTAACCTGTTAACCGGAGGCCCAGCCCATATTGCTGTTTTATTGCCTGTTTTAGAATTTCGAAGAAAAGGAATATCAAACGGAGTCCAAACGCAATGAAACCTTCGGCAGCATGATTTTTGGGAAGAATAGGATCTGGGAGACTTGGAGTTCACGTCAGATGAGCCTCGAGGAGGCCAGGAGATAGGAGGGCACGCCCACCCCTCCTGGGCACGCCCCCCTATCTCGTGGGCCCCTCGAGCACCCCCTGACCGACTTCTTTCGCCTATATAACCCCATATACCCTAAAAACATCAACAACGAAGATAGATGGGGAGTTCCGCCGCCGCAAGCCTCTGCAGCCACCAAAAACCTCTTGGGAGCCCATTCTGGCACCCTGCCGAAGGGGGGATCCCATCACCGATGGCCATCTTCATCATCCCGGCGCTCTCCATGACGAGGAGGGAGTAGTTCATCCTCGAGGCTAAGGGTATGTACCGGTAGCTATGTGTTTGATCTCTCTCTCTCTCTCTCTCTCTCTCTCTCTCTCTCTCTCTCTCGTGTTTCCTCTAAGGCACGATCTTGATGTATCCCGAGCTTTGCTATTATAGTTGGATCTTATGATGTTTCTCCCCCTCTACTCTCTTGTAATGGATTGAGTTTTCCCCTTTGGAGTTATCTTATCGGATTGAGTCTTTTATGATTTGAGAACACTTGATGTATGTCTTGCTGTGATTATCTGTGGTGACAATGGGATATCATGTGCCACTTGATGTATGTTTTTGTGACCAACTTGCGGGTTTCGCCCATGAACCTATGCATAGGGGTTGGCACACGTTTTCGTCTTGATTCTCCGGTAGAAACTTTGGGGCACTCTTTGAAGTACTTTGTGTTGGTTGAATAGATGAATCTGAGATTGTGTGATGCATATCATATAATAATGCCCACGGATACTTGAGGTGACAATGGAGTATCTAGGTGATATTAGGGTTTTGGTTGATTTGTGTCTTAAGGTGTTATTCTAGTATGAACTCTATGATAGATTGAGCGGAAAGAATAGCTTCATGTTATTTTACTACGAACTCTTGAATAGATAGAACAGAAAGGATAACTTTGAGGTGGTTTCGTACCCTACCATAATCTCTTTGTTTGTTCTTCGCTATTAGTGGCTTTGGAGTGACTCTTTGTTGCATGTTGAGGGATTGTTATATGATCTATCTCTGTTATTATTGTTGAGAGAACTTGCACTAGTGAAAGTATGAACCCTAGACCTTCTTTCCTACCATTGCAATACCGTTTACGCTCACTTTTATCGCTTGCTACCTTGCTGTTTTTATAATTTCAGATTACAAATACCTTTATCTACCATCCATATTGCACTTGTATCACTATCTCTTTGCCGAACTAGTGCACCTATACAATCTACCATTGTATTGGGTGTGTTGGGGACACAAGGGACTCTTTGTTATTTGGTTGCAGGGTTGTTTGAGAGAGACCATCTTCATCCTACACCTCCCAAGGATTGATAAACCTTAGGTCATCCACTTGAGGGAAATTTTCTACTATCCTACAAACTTGTGCACTTGGAGGCCCAACAACGTCTACAAGAAGAAGGTTGTGTAGTAGACATCAAGCTCTTTTCTGGCGCCGTTGCCAGGGAGGTGAGTGCTTGAAGGTATATCTTTAGATCTTGCAATCGAATCTTTTTGTTTCTTGTTTTATCACTAGTTTAGTTTATAAAAGAAAATTACAAAAAATGGATTTGAGTTTATCTCATACGCTTCATATTTTTAAGATCTTTCGTCGGAATGATGGTAAGGAAAATTGTGCTCAAGTGCTAGAAGAATAAATCTATAAAAAAATTTGCACTAAATCTTTGAATGATGAGCATGATGGCAATGTTGTTAGTATGAATTCCTTGAATATCCATGATGCTAATGATATGCAAAGCCACAAGCTTGGGGATTCTATGTTTGATGAATATGATATTTTTTGTCCCCCAAGTTTTGATGAGAATATTTATTATGATGAAAGGATGCCTCCTATTTATGATGATTATATTGATGAAAGTGGGGTTGTAAGAGTGTCAACTTTAGGTGTTATTGATCCCACTATTTTGGAGGATACTTAATCTTATTGTGATGAATATTAAAGTGGATTTGGAAGAGTGTCAACTTTATTTAGTGATGATTCCACTATTTTGGAAGAGGTTCCAATTGATTATGAGAACAAAGTTGCTATCTATGATGATTATTGTGATGACTTGTATGCTATTAAGAATAATAATAACCATGAAACTTTTCATCATGATTTTAGTTTTCAATTGGATTATGCTTCACATGATAATTTTTTTGTTGAGTTTTCTCCCACTACTATTGATGAGAATAAATTTGCTTATGTGGAGAGTAGAAAAATTTCTATGCTTGTAGATCATGAAAAGAATGCTTTAGGTGCTGGTTATATTGTTGAATTCATTCATGATGCTACTGAAAATTATTATGAGAAAGGAACATATGCTTGTAGGAGTTGCAATAATATCAAGTTTCCTCTCTACGTGCTTAAAATTTTGAAGCTATGCTTGTTTTGCCTTCATTTGCTAGTTGATTATTGTTCCCATAAGTTGTTTGATCGCAAAATCCCTATGCATATGAAGTGGGTTAGACTTAAATGTTCTAGTCATATTCTTCATGATGCTCCCGTTATGTTTCAATTCTTATCTTTTATGTGAGCATCATTGTCATCATCATGCCTAGCTAGGGGCGTTAAACAATAGTGCTTGTTGGGAGGAAACCCAATTTTATTTTTGTTCCTTGATTTTTGTTCCTCTTTAGTAATAAATAATTCACCTAGCCTCTGGTTAGATGTGGTTTTATGTTTTAATTAGTGTTTGTGCCAAGTAGGACCTTTTGGAAGACTTGGGTGAAGTCTTTATGATCTTGCTGTGAAAAACAGAAACTTTAGCGCTCACGATAATAGCTGCCATTTTTTACAGGAGAGTAGTTTTAGGTTTATTATTTTTGCATATGACTAATAGACAAATTCCTCAGGTCAAACAATTTATTTCAGAATTTTTTGTGTTCCAGAAGTATACGTTTGATACAGATTACTACAGACTCTTCTGTTTTTGACAGATTCTGTTTTCTATGTGTTGTTTGCTTTTTTTGATGAATCTATGAGTAGTATGTAAGGGTATGAACCATATAAAAGTTGGAATACAGTAGGTTTAACACAAATATAAATAAATAATGAGCTCATTACAGTACCTTAAAGTGGTGATTTATTTTCTTACACTAACGGAGCTTACGAGTTTTGTTTTGAGTTTTGTGTGGTTGAAGTTTTCAAGTTTTGGGTAAAAGATTCGATGGACTATGGAATAAGGAGTGGAAAGAGCCTAAGTTTGGGGATTCCCAAGGCACCCCAAGGTAATATTCAAGGAAAACCAAGTAACTAAGCTTGGGGATGCCCCGGATGACATCCCCTCTTTCGTCTTCGTTCATCGGTAACTTTACTTGGAGCTATATTTTTATTCGCCACATGATATGTGTTTTGCTTGGAGCGTCATTTTCTTTTGTTAGTATTTGCTTGAAGTTATTTATAATAATGTTTTGCATCTTTAGGTTGAATAAAAATGTCAAGGATAACCTTTGCCATGCTTATTTTGCTAGTATACATGGAGCTGTTTCAAAACAGAAAGTTTACCGCTGTTGCAAAAATTCCCTGGAAAAGTCAGAGAGTGATATAATGTTGAATCTTTTTGCATATTGAGATCTGATAAATATTATACAGAGTAGTATTTTTCTTATAATTTTTGGAGTTAGTGAAGTATGATGAATCTTGCATTCTTTACAGACTGTTTTGGCAGATTGCTGTTATGTTTGCATTGTTTGCATATGTTTGCTTGTTTAATGATTCTTTTTGAGGATAGGGGTATTAAATATGCAGAGACATTTAGTATTCAATGTTGAATAATAATTTTAGTAATTTGTTATAGTAGATGATGATAAGGTTTTGCATTGGTTTATACTAACTTATCTCATGAGTTCTTGTTGAGTTTGTTGTGGATGAAGCTTTTGAGATTTAGGAAACCGTGACATGAAAGGAATTGAGGAGACACAAAAGTTCAAGCTTGGTTTCTGGATTTATCTTTTGATTTCAGAACCACTCTCTTCTTTGATATTGTGGAGTTTTTACCCCAAATGAAAACCTTTCCAAAATTTATTGTTGGACTTGTATACCCTCTCAAGAAAAACATTTCTTTTATCAGTGGAATTATTTATATGATTATCTTCCCTGAGTTCTAATTTTGTTAAAGATGATTTTTTTATAAGATTTAGGGTCCCATTTGCACTACAATCCTTTCAAATACTCCTTTAAAAATTCCACCAAAATTTGGGGATGACATGGGAGGTCTATAAATCACTTTTATGCAAAAACCTCTCTTAATCATTTGGAGATTTTGAGCCCTACCTCAAGTTTTCAAATCTGGATCAGTCTGTGGTTTGTACTGCAACCTAATTAAATATTTCTTTAAAAATTACATAAAAATTTGTAGATGTCAGTAGATGCATATAATTCAACTTTATGCAAAAACCCATGAGTGTCCTTTGAAAATTTTGAGCAAATCATCCTCTTTTGCTTTCTGGTCCAATGTAAGATTTTCTACTGCAACCATATTTTAACTTGCCCTTTTTCCCATGATTCTTTCTCCTACTTATAAACCACTCTACCAAACCCTTAAGTCCAGGATACTAGACCCATTGAAATATTTTTGACCCATGCAATGATAGCTTTTAGTTTCTGCCCAAATTTGGTTTTCACAAAAACATGCACTAACAAGTTTCTGGTTTTGCCCAACCAACCTTGCCACCCTCTTTATCATCCAAAGAGACTATGTTCTGGAGTTTTTGGCCACCCCAAGAGTTGCCTAGGTGCCCATAGCATTTTGTCGAACACTTGGTGTGCATGGCCAGATTTGGCATGATTTTTAGTTTGCGTTGTGGACTTGATCCCCTGACCCAACCAGCATGTCTCATGGATCTACCTTAGTCTATAGCCCCACCATGCTAAACCTCATGTGGATTGGAGCCCCCTGGCATGCCATGGCATTTTGCCGAACACATACCGTGCGTGCACTGGGCGAGCCTAGAGCGCACGTTTTGCACGCGCATGCACCGAGTCGCCGCATCCTACTGTCGCCTCCCCGCGCTTGTTCGGGTCCCTTCCCACTCGCAGCCAACGCGCCCCGACCCCTCCCTCGCCACAAAGCCGCCCTGGCCCCCTTCTCGCGCCCCACAGCGCCACCACCGCAAGCCGCCACCGTCGCTCCGACAGCCTCTGCCATGGACGGCTCCGCCCGAGCCACTCCAGTGCGCCAGCTGCCCCTGGAACAGCTCGAGCTCATCCGCAAGCTCGTCTGGAAGCACTCGTCGCCGCCACATCGCCCTGCAGCAACAGAACGGCGGTTTGCCGTCGAGCTTATCCCCGGCCGCCGCGGAACCGACCTTGGCCGCCTATAAAAGGACCCCCGAGCTCCTCCAAACCCCCAAGCCACCTCAGGCCATCCCTCTAGAGCCCCCACGGCCAGCCATCGACGGTGGGAAGCCTTCTTCTTCGTCTCCGATCAGTTCGGCCGCCGCCACACTCCGGTGTCGTGCGATGCAAGCAGGCCTTCCCCGTCCCTCCAGTGCTTCCATCCTCCTCCCCTCGACCGTGCGGAGCTGCCTAGCCTCTCAAACGTGATCGGGAGCCACCGTAGCCCAAGCCCCCAAATCCTCCCAAAGCCACCTCCGTCGCGGAGCTCGCCGCCGGCGACTCCCTTCGTCCCTACTAGCCTTTGGACCACCAGGAGGACCGCCCTGGACCAGCGGATCCATCCCTGCCCTCAGAACCCCGCGAGGAGCCGCCGTTCGCCGGTGTTGATCGCCGGAGCCCCGCCTCCGCTTGGGCAGAGGAGAAAGGAAGCGGGCGACTGGTCAAATCTGACCAGTGGGCCCAAGGGACCCACTCTCAGTGACCCACGCGCCGGTCCATGCTGGCGTAAGTGGAAGCGTAAAGCGCAGAGTATGCTTTCCCTTTGAACCGTTTTTTATTTTTCTGTTTCTTTTATTTAAAAAACAGAAATTGACCAAACTTTCACTGGCCATAACTCTTTAAATATAAGTCCAAATGATTTGATTCTTTTTCTGTTGTTTCTCAAATTTTATCTAGTTTATTTTCATATTTATTTGAAAATTTTCCAAACAACTTTTTGTACTATTTTGAAACTATGTGTTGAATTAAATAAAAATTAGGATTATGGAGAGAGAAGAAAACTTTCAAAAGTTTTGAAATGCACCCCGCCTCTCCACAACTTGAAGGCAAGCATTCTGAACCCTGGCATAATATTGTTGTGTGTTGTTTGATATGGTTACAACACCACCTTAACACGAAGTACTCATTATTTTATGTGATGATATGATCATACTCATGAGTGCATAATGAATGTTCCTTGCTGTTGGATTCTGATATGCTTGTGATAGTAATCACCCTCGTATGCCTTGCATGCCTATCGAAAGGAATCCGGGAAAGCCTCGGTCTTGGGTAGACACGAGCTTGTCTCCGGTCTTCGTCGAGACGGTTGTATCCGGTATGGCATAGTGAGGTATGAGGAGTGGTGATTTTGTCTGTTGGTTGAAACATATTTGTATGCTAATTATGCAGGGAATACTTTAACCTCCTGAGTCGACCATAGATCGAGTCTTGTTCCAGTAACCCCCATGCTTGTTTTGTACTACCACTTGTCCCCGCCATAGGTAGGGTACGGTTCAGTAAGTTGTCAATCCCTTTCTTAGCACACACCGTACAGAGAGGCCATGTTGGAAGATACCGGCTGCATCCGGTAGGCATGCCACCTGGTCCGGGGGCATGGGTGTTTCCGGTTGTAGCCGAGGGGGTAGCTCCCCTAGTTTGAGCGCGTTATAAATTTTGTGATCCCGTGCTAATCGAGGTTGTAGCCTCCCCACTTAGAGTTTTGCTTAACGGGTGTCGTGGGTGATTCCAGACATCGGTAAGTCAGGCTGGTGTGTGTGGTCAGGTGTGTTTTCAATTAAAAGACCGTAGACGGAATTAGTCCCTATGGACTAACGGAATCCGTTACTCGTGGGTAAAGAGTACAACCTTTGCATAGATTATATCTATTCGAATAGCCGTGCCCATGGTTAAGGACTACAGTCTGGGATGGGTCAAGTACCGGTCTTAGTGTCGGTCTTCGGAGGAAAAGATTGCTAAACCAGAACATGGATCATTACTTGTGACATATGATTATTATTATTATGGACTAACCATTTACATTATTTATTGAGTATCCCTAGGACGGTTCTACCTCCTGGATATTCACTGTGATTGTTCTCTTATAAGCCCTTTATGTGGTCTCTCTCAGACGCCCGACTGAGGCATGCTTGTTATTTATATTACTTATAAGCCCTTTATGTGGTGTCGCTCAGACGCCCGACTGAGGCATGCTTGTTATTTAATTAATTATAAGCCCTTTATGTGGTGTCGCTCAGACGCCCGACTGTGGCATGCTTGTTATTTAAATTATTTATAAGCCCTTTCTGTGGTGTCGCTCAGACGCCCGACTATGGCATGCTTTAATTATTATCCGTTCGAGGCGTCGCTTCAGACACCCGATCGGTGCAATCTATTCCTACTCCATTATTGCATATTCATGTTGTATATGAATAACATGCTTGCGTGCACCATGGATTTTATTTTATGACTGATGTTGTGATCATGAAATATTTTAGAGCATGATTATCATTTGTTATATTATACATGTGTTCATAATGTTTGCAAGTATATTCAAAAGTACTCACTGGCTTGTCCCTGGCTATTGTCTTGGACAGATTTCTTGCACGGAGAGGAGCGTTGTGATGACAGCCCCGGAGCCTACGCAAAGATGATAGCAAACTCGCGAAGATAGGAGTTATTCTGGCCAGCTGTTCCTGTGGGAAATGGAGTCCCATAGACACTGATAAACCACAAACCGCTTCCGCCATCAGCCACTAGAAACCTTGTGTTGTACTCATAGGCCGGAATGGTCTTGTACTACATATCATGTACTCTGCTTGGAGTTTCTGTATCAAGTTGGTGTCTCATCAGCTAACAGTAATCCTGGGGCTGGTGAGCACAAGGGCCATTTTCTGGGAAATTAATACCCCAAAAATCTGGTCCTGACAACCTTGGTATCAGAGCCAGGCTGACCATTGGCTAATCCTATCTTAGCCAGGTCAATAAACCTAGATTTAACCAATCCACTAGACCTTAACCTAACCCCGGCCAAGCTTCTCGTGTAAGATAGCCACACAATGACCCCAACACCTTTCGGCAGTCGGTGCCTAACCTATCAGCCTAGCCTGTTGATCACGCGCCAGTGACCGACACCTAAATTGTCTCATTCGCAAGCGTGCGAAGGAAGACTCCGTTCCCTTTTGCATTAGAAGAGCCCCCAGAATGTCGTGCACCAAGGGCCCATGAGCGGTGAGAGCCGTCAATTCTGGGCCACTGTGCACATCTATGGTAGGGGCCTATCGCCCGAATGCCCCTACAGGTTCACCAGAAGGACAACTTCCTTTGAGCCACAAGCCATCCAACTAGCTGCTGAGAGGCTATAGTTCAACTCCGGCACTTGTCGCCCAGAGTTAACTATCGCTCATTCTACTACTACCCAGCCATGACAGGTATGGTAGGCCACCCCAGGTTACCAACGGAGATCACAAGACGGATCATGCATTGTTGCATCTGGTGTGCTATGTAAGTGCACTAGAGGAACTGTTCGATCAAATCACCCTTGATCTGATCGCAGCTCGTGGAGAACTGGTTCGCCGAGCCCCGGCGATAGGAGAAGATGAGCCCGACGCCGACAACCCAGTCGTGCTGTTCGGACAACCAATCGAGTCCTTGAGGTCTACCCCAGCCATCGATCAAAATACTTTGGTGTCCCCAGAAGTGCTTCGTCGCCTTTTGGGAACACGCTCCAACGGGATTGTGGCCAACAACCCCCGCAATGGTCATCATCGCTACCCCGACCCTACTGCCCCTCAACTCCATCCATCTAACCCCGACGGTGAAACCCGTGGAGAAGCCTCGACGTCCACGAGGCACGCCCGCTTAGATATTAACGAGGTAGACTAAGTCAGTCGAGTAGTACCAAGTCTTAGTACGTCCACACTTTGTAATGGTGTAGTCTTGCACCGCCATAAATAATCTCAGCTGGTTTGTGTGCCTCTGTTCTGTATAGTACCCATGCATAAATATGTTAGCATGCGGTTGCATTTTTAACTCTGGGCACAACTACCAAAACCACCACCACGACACCTACAATAATGCATCACTTTTGTGAGATATGTGTATCTGTAGCATTGACCCCGATCCCATAGAGCAGATTCGACAAACTAGTCGCCCCACACCGTAATCGATAACCCAGCCCCAATGCTATATAAAAGGCCACCTCGTGACCTTGCCAAGCATCCCTCACCTTGTACACAACTCTCACAGCCATTTCTTTACCATGCCGAGCCCCAGCATTTATCTGAGAACTCCAGACGCAACCCCAGGTAGCTTTGTTAAAATATTGTGGGACTTTACCTGCAGTACCATGAGTGATATCCATCCACCCCAGTACGAGTTGCTCAAAGCGAGGATCACCCCATCCACCTCGAAATATTGGGCAGTGGTGCACATCCCTCCCGCAAACCCAAACCAAGACCCAACGGAAGTCTCCTTTGTGGGGAAATCTATGCCGACTCCGCAAATGGCCATAGAAGCTGCTGCGTACGAAGCGCTTGCTCGCCTTTGATTCACGGTACCCTATGCCAGCGATCGGGGGTATTATTACTTCCCGAGTTGTGCAGCCCCCGGAGAAGTGGCATCTTTTCCCGGTGGACGAATCGAGAGAGACCCAGTACTGGCCAACCTTGCCCAGTATGTCATCGCTCAAGAGCATGTGACCCAACAAATAATGGGTTATCTCCAGAGCCTCGCTGATTTAAATCCTCAGATCGCCATCGGCAGACCACTGAGACCCGACCAGGAGAGACGCGTTCATCGCCTAGTCAATCTGCTTCCCCCGATAGAAGAAGAGTGTGCCCCAATCCCAGAGACGTTTTCTCAGGACCCTGTCCATTTACCATTGTTGTTATAGACTTCACTGCTATGTTTATTGTCTCAGCATTTATTTGTGTGTTGCAACTTATGCGTGGTATCCTAAATTTGTACGATGAATTAAATTTTTTCTAGTTTCAATTAATGTAAGTGGTTTTCACTGATGTTGATTTTTATTAACTGTTTGCACTCTCGATAAGTTCTGAAGTGAGATTTTTCCCTGAGTTGTTGCGACATATATCTCTTCACGACATAGGTTTTTATTCGCTCAGCACCACGACAGCAGACACACGACCACAACCACTCGACATCGTGCACTAATTGCAAATTCACATGCACATTTTTGCACCTAACTGATCACCTCACTAGCTCCACAGTCTCTAAAGGAGAGATTTGTGGGAAATTATTCGGGTACAAGTTACCTCCAGCACACTGACAACAGTTAGCACCCGACATCGCACTTAATCCTCATGATCACCGCCACCGCGGAGAGCTAACACTCGAGCGGCCGCATCACGACGATCATCGAAGATCATCACGCACAAGAGCACGGAGAACCCCAGCAATGCCGCCAGCCCTCCGCACATCAGGATCACGTACCAGTCCGGTATCACCTCCACCATTAGAGCCTCGTCTCGAGCTCCTGCAAACAGAAATGGAGGAGAAGGAAGGAGAAGGAGAAGCGAGGCCAGGTGTGAGGAAGAAGAAAGGAGCACCTTGGTCGTTTTATAGCTCGAGATCGGTGTACGGTGGGCGAAGTCCACCAACGCCGCTCGTCGCTCGATCGCCGGTGTTCGGAGGCGAATCCGCAAGCAGTGCCGACGGCGCACTGGCCCGCGAGGTGAGTGCATGCTGCGCCGGTAGCTAGGACGCCGCGCACTACCGCAGTACGGCCTAGATGCCCTACGCGCTAGCCATCACCGGTGGAGAAAGCGCGGGAAAGCACGCGGGAGAGAGGGAGAAGAGAGAACCAGAGGTAGAAGAAGAGACTGACGGTGGGCCCCGGGTCCACCTGTCAGCCAGAGAGAGCACGTTGCTCTCGCGTACGACCAACGTATTTTAGTAATCTAGATATTTAATCAGAATTTTACTGTAACTAATAGTAGAAATTTCCCGTAGATTTTTCCATGCAACGCCAGTATTCCACATTGTAGTTTTACACCATTTATTTGCCCACTTACTATAGCCACGTTTTTATTGCATGAGTAGAATGGTTATTTTTGTGAATATTACGTTGGTATAGTAGGAATAATATTTTTTTAGAAAACAACACTTAGCAAATCTCGGGGATGAGATTTTTTTTAGGGGGGTAGTGTTGTAACACCCCAAAAACATTTAACCATGATTTATTAATTAAAATTTTGCCTTGGTAAATTAAAATTTTATTTCTGGATTTATCTTTTGATTTCAGAACCACTCTCTTCTTTGATATTGTGGAGTTTTTATCCCAAATGAAAACATTTCCAAAATTTATTGTTGGACTTGTATACCCTCTCAAGAAAAACATTTCGTTTATCAGTGGAATTATTTATATGATTATCTTCCCTGAGCTCTAATTCTGTTAAAAATGATTTTTATAAGATTTAGGGTCCCATTTGCACTACAACCCTTTCAAATACTCCTTTAAAAATTCCACTAAAATTTGGGGATGACATGGGAGGTCCCTAAATCACTTTTATGCAAAAACCTCTCTTAATCATTTGGAGATTTTGAGCCCTACCTCAAGTTTTCAAATCTGGATCAGTCTGTGGTTTGTACTGCAACCTAATTAAATATTTCTTTAAAAATTACATAAAAATTTGTAGGTATCAGTAGATGCATATAATTCAACTTTATGCAAAAACCCATGAGTGTCCTTTGAAAATTTTGAGCAAATCATCCTCTTTTGCTTTCTGGTCCAGTGTAGTATTTTCTACTGCAACCATATTTTAACTTGCCCTTTTTCCCATGAATCTTTCTCCTACTTATAAACCACTCTACCAAACCCTTAAGTCCAGAAGACTGGACCCATTGAAATATTTTTGACCCATGCAATGATAGCTTTTAGTTTCTGCCCAAATTTGGTTTTCACAAAAACTTGCACTAACAAGTTTCTGGTTTTGCCCAAACAACCTTGCCACCCTCTTTATCATACAAAGATACTATGTTCTAGAGTTTTTGGCCACCCCAAGAGTTGCCTAGGTGCCCATAGCATTCTATCGAACACTTGGTGTGCATAGCCAGATTTGGCATGATTTTTAGTTTGCGTTGTGGACTTGATCCCCTGACCCAACCAGCATGTCTCATGGATCTACCTTAGTCTATAGCCCCACCCTGCTAAACCTCATGTGGATTGGAGCCCCCTAGCATGCCATGGCATTTTGCCGAACACATATCGTGCGTGCGCTGGGCGCGCCCAGAGCTCACGTTTTGCATGCGCACGCACCGAGTCGCCGCGTCCCACTGTCGCCTCCCCGCGCTCATTCTGGTCCCTTCCCACTCGCAGCCAACGCGCCCCAACCCCTCCCTCACCGCAGAACCGCCCTGGCCCCCTCCTGGCGCCCCACAGCGCCACCACCGCAAGCCGCCACCGCCGCTCCGACAACCTCTGCCATGGACTGTGCCGCCCGGGCCACTCCAGCGCGCCAGCTGCCCCTGGAACAGCTCGAGCTCATCCGCAAGCTCGTCTGCAAGCGATCGTCGCCACCACGTCGCCCTGCAGCAAAAGAACAGCGGTTCGCCGTCGAGCTTATCCCCGATCGCCGCGGAACCGACCTTGGCCGCCTATAAAAGGATCCCAAGCTCCTCCAAACCCCCAGGCCACCTCAGGCCATCCCTCTAGAGCCCCCACGGCCAGCCATCGACGGCGGGAAGCCTTCTTCCTCGTCTCCGATCAGTTCGGCCGCCGCCACACTCCGGTGTCGTGCGACGCAAGTAGAGCCTTCCCCATCCCTCCAGTGCTTCCATCCTCCTCCCCTCGACCGTGCGGAGCTGCCCAGCCTCTCAAACATGATCGGGAGCCACCGTAGCCCAAGCCCCCAAATCCTCCCGAAGCCACCTCCGCCGTGGAACTTGTCGCCGGCGACTCCCTTCGTCCCCACCAGCCTTTCGACCACCAGGAGGACCACCCTGGACTAGCGGATCCATCCCCGCCCTCAGAACCCCGCGAGGAGCCGCCGTTCGCCGGCGTTGATCGCCGGAGCCCCGCCTCCGCTCGGGCAGAGGAGAAAGGAAGCGGGCGACTGGTCAAACCTGACCAGTGGGCCCAAGGGACCCACTGTCAGTGACCCACGCACCGGTCCACGCTGGCGTAAGTGGAAGCATAAAGCGCAGAGTACGCTTTCCCTTCGAACCATTTTTTTATTTTTATGTTTCTTTTATTCAAAAAAATAGAATTTGACCAAACTTTGACTGTCCATAACTCTTTAAATATAAGTCCAAATGATTTGATTCTTTTTCTGTTGTTTCTCAAATTTTGTCTAGTTTATTTTCATATTTATTTGAAAATTTTCCAAACACCATTTTTGTACTATTTTGAAACTATGTGTTGAATTAAAAAAAATTAGGATTATGGAGAGAGAAGAAAACTTTCAGAAGTTTTGAAATGCACCCCGCCTCTCCACAACTTGAAGGCAAACATTCTGAACCCTGGCATAATGTTGTTGTGTGTTGTTTGATACGGTTACAACACCACCTTAACACGAAGTACTCGTTATTTTATGTGATGATATGATCATACTCATGAGTGCATAATGAATGTTCCTTGCTGTTGGATTCTGATATGCTTGTGATAGTAATCACCCTTGTATTCCTTGCATGCCTATCGGAAGGAATCCGGGAAAGCCTCGGTCTTGGGTAGACACGAGCTTGTCTCCGGTCTTTGTCGAGACGGTTGTGTCCGGTATGGCATAGTGAGGTATGAGGAGTGGTGATTCTGTCTGTTGGTTGAAACATATTTGTATGCTAATTATGCAGGGAATACTTTAACCTCCTGAGTCGACCATAGATCGAGTCTTGTCCCAGTAACCCCCATGCTTATTTTGTACTACCACTTGTCCCCGCCACAGGTAGGGTACGGTTCAGTATGTTGTCAACCCCTTTCTTAGCACACACCATATAGAGAGGCCATGGTGGAAGATATCGGCTGCATCCGATAGGCATGCCACCTGGTCCAGGGGCATGGGTGTTTTCGGTTGTAGACGAGGGGGTAGCTCCCCTAGTTTGGGCGCGTTATAAATTTTTTGATCCCATGCTAATCGAGGTTGTTGCCTCCCCACTTAGAGTTTTGCTTAACGGGTGTCGTGGGTGATTCCAGACATCGGTAAGTCAGGCTGGTGTGTGCGGTCAGGTGTGTTTTCAATTAAAAGACCATAGACGGAATTAGTCCCGATGGACTAACAGAATCTGTTACTCGTGGGTAAAGAGTACAACCTCTGCATAGATTATATCTATTCGAATAGCCGTGCCCATGGTTAAGGACTACAGTCTGGGATGGGTCAAGTACCGGTCTTAGTGTCGGTCTTCGGAGGAAAAGATTGCTAAACCAGAACATGGATCATTACTTGTGACATATGATTATTATTATTATTATTATTATTATTATTATTATTATTATTATTATTATTATTATTATTATGGACTAACCATTTACATTATTTATTGAGTATCCCTAGGACGGTTCTACCTCCTGGATATTCACTATGATTGTTCTCTTATAAGCCCTTTATGTGGTGTCGCTCAGACGCCCGACTGAGGCATGCTTGTTATTTATATTACTTATAAGCGCTTTATGTGGTGTCGCTCAGACGCCCGACTGAGGCATGCTTGTTATTTAATTAATTATAAGCCCTTTATGTGGTGTCGCTCAGACACCTGACTGTGGCATGCTTGTTATTTAAATTATTTATAATCCCTTTCTGTGGTGTCGCTCAGACGCCCGACTGTGGCATGCTTTATATTATTATCCTTTCGAGGCGTCGCTTCAGACACCAGATCGGTGCAATCTATTCCTACTCCATTATTGCATATTCATGTTGTATATAAATAACCTGCTTGCGTGCACCATGGATTTTATTTTATGACTGATGTTGTGATCATGAAATATTTCAGAGCATGATTATCATTTGTTATATTATACCTGTGTTCATAATGTTTACGAGTACATTCAAACGTACTCACTGGCTTGTCCCTGGCTATTGTCTTGGCCAGATTTCTTGCACGGAGAGGAGCGTTGTGATGACAGCCCTGGAGCCTACGCAAAGATGATAGCAAACTCACGAAGATAGGAGTTATTTTGGTCAGCTGGTCCTGTGGGAAATGGAGTCCCATAAACACTGATAAACCACAAACCGCTTCCGCCATCAGCCACTAGAAACCTTGTGTTGTACTCATAGGCCAGAATGTTCTTGTACTACATATCATGTACTCTGCTTGGAGTTTCTGTATCAAGTTGGTGTCCCATCAGCTAACAGTAATCCTGGGGCTGGTGAGCACAAGGGCCATTTTCTGGGAAATTAATACCCCTCCGGTCCTGACAGCATCCCACCTTTCTTCTTCAACAATTATCGGTTAGTATCGGTTGAACCTAAGTTTTTGCTTCTTCACATGAGTTGTGCTATCCTTGCAATGTCATTTTGTTTTGCTTTGCTTGCTGTTTGAATACAATACCATGATCTAAAAGTCTTAAATGAGAGAGAGTCTTCATATAGTTACATAATCATTTAACTACTCATTGATCTTCACTTACATCTTGTTGGAGGAGTTTGTCATTTACTCGTGTGCTTCACTTTTATCCTATGAGTAAATGGTTGAATGAGTTGAATGTCATAAATCTGAAATTATATATGTTTCATTGGCTTATCCCATGGGGAGTAATGACTTCACATATAAGAAGTAGATGTTGTAAATTTATTGACGGTTAGCAAGCATTGTATTAGTCATTTGAACAATTCATGAAAGAATATTGAAGGAAGAGAGATTTCACATATAAATATATTATCATAGACATCTTTTATTATTGTGAGCACTCATTAAGTATGACATGCTAAAGAGTTGATGTTGGACAAGGAAGACAATGTAATGGGTTATGTTTTCTCACATCTCAATTAAAGTATATTGTCATGGATCATTCAAACATGTTGAGCTTGCCTTTCCCCCTCATGCTAGCCAAAAATACCTAGAACCAAGTAGAGATACTACTTGTGCTTCCAAATATCCTTAAACCCAGTTTTGCCATGAGAGTCCACCATACCTACCTATGGATTGGGTAAGATCTTCACCTTTCCCTTTTTCATTTTATCCTTTGGCAAGCACTTTGTGTTAGGGTGA
>NC_041385.1:524557722-524629496 GCF_002162155.2 Triticum dicoccoides
ATGTACGTTAGCATGAACTATTATTGTTGACATCACCCAAAGGTGAATACACTTGGAGGCAACATTATAAGCCCCTATCTTTCTCTGAGTCTGATTAAAACTTCATAACCACAAGTATTGCGTGAGTGTTAGCAATTGTAGAAGACTATATGATAGTTGAGTATGTGAAGTTTGCTAAATCAGAGCTCTGACATAGACCCATCCTGAAAATAGGATGAATTGCAATTGTTTGATGACTAAGAATGAAGTTTGCTAGTTTTCAAGAAAGTTTATGGTCTATGCTTTAACATGTGAATTGATTGTTACTTGATTATGAAAAGTTTTATGAGATGAGCTACTGTTATGACATATAATGATGCTAGTAAAGGTGATTGAAATTATCATTGATCAAACTTGTGCACCTTCTAGCATTCACACTTCATAAATTCTTTCCTTATCATTTACCTACTCGAGGACGAGTAGGAATTAAGCTTGGGGATGCTGATACATCTCCAACATATCTATAATTTATGAAGAATTCATGCTATAATATTATCTGCTTTGAATGATTGTGGGCTTTATTATACACTTCTATATTACTTTTGGGACTAACCTATTAACCGGAGGCCCAGCCCATATTGTTGTTTTATTGCATGTTTCAGTATTTTGAAGAAAAAGAATATCAAACGGAGTTCAAATGAAATGAAACCTTCGGTAGTGTGATTTTTGGGAATAATATGATCCGGGGGACTTGGAGTTCACGTTAGAAGAGCCTCGAGGAGGCCAGGAGATAGGAGGGCGCGCCCACCCCTCCTGGGCACGCCCCCTGTCTTGTGGGCCCCTCGAGCACCCCCCGACCGACTTCTTTCGCCTATATAACCCCATATACCCTAAAAACATCAACAACGAAGATAGATCGGGAGTTCCGCCACCGCAAGCCTCTGTAGCCACCAAAAACCTCTCGGGAGCCCGTTCCGGCACCCTGCCGGAGGGGGGATCCCATCACCGGTGGCCATCTTCATCATCCTGGTGCTCTCCATGACGGGAAGGGAGGAGTTCACCCTCGAGGGTGAGGGTATGTACCAGTAGCAATGTGTTTGATCTCTCTCTCTCTCGTGTTCTCTCTCGTGTTCCCTCTAAGGCACGATCTTGATGTATCCCGAGCTTTGCTATTATAGTTGGATCTTATGATGTTTTCCCCCTCTACTCTCCTGTAATGGATTGAGTTTTCCCCTTTGGAGTTATCTTATCGGATTGAGTCTTTTATGATTTGAGAACACTTGATGTATGTCTTGCCGTGATTATCTGTGGTGACAATGGGATATCATGTGCCACTTGATGTATGTTTTGGTGACCAACTTGCGGGTTCCTCCCATGAACCTTTGCATAGGGGTTGGCACGCCTTTTCGTCTTGATTCTCTGGTAGAAACTTTGGGGCACTCTTTGAAGTACTTTTTGTTGGTTGAATAGATGAATCTGAGATTGTGTGATGCATATCGTATAATCATGCCCACGGATACTTGAGGTGACAATGGAGTATCTAGGTGAAATTAGGGTTTTGGTTGATTTGTGTCTTAAGGTGTTATTCTAGTATGAACTCTATGATAGATTGAGTGGAAAGAATAGCTTCATGTTATTTTACTACAAACTCTTGAATAGATAGAACAGAAAGGATAACTTTGAGGTGGTTTCATACCCTACCATAATATCTTAGTTTGTTCTTCGCTATTAGTGGCTTTGGAGTGACTCTTTGTTGCATGTTGAGGGATTGTTATATGATCTATCTATGTTATTATTGTTGAGAGAACTTGCACTAGTGAAAGTATGAACCCTAGGCCTTGTTTCCTACCATTGCAATACCGTTTACGCTCACTTTTATCGCTTGCTACCTTGCTGTTTTTATAATTTCAGATTACAAATACCTTTATCTACCATCCATATTGCACTTGTATCACCATCTCTTCGCTGAACTAGTGCTCCTATACAATCTACCATTGTATGGGTGTGTTGGGGACATAAGAGACTCTTTGTTATTTGGTTGCAGGGTTGTTTGAGAGAGACCGTCTTCATCCTACGCCTCCCACGGATTGATAAACCTTAGGTCATCCACTTGAGGGAAATTTGCTACTGTCCTACAAACATGTGCACTTGCAGGCCCAACAACGTCTACAAGAATAAGGTTGTGTAGTAGACATCACTGACCCTTGGCGTTGCCATTCTTCTTTCCCTTTCCCGGTTTGTCATCATCAGACTCCGAGTCCTTGGTACTATCAGAGTCGACATATTTGATTAGAGCCGCCATCAGCTGCCCCATATCATTCCAATCGCTCTTGAGCCACCCTAGCTTCTGCTTAATGTGACACTCCAAAATTTTAATTTGGTTTTTATCAAAAACTTTGTGGTTTTTTTTTTTTGAAAAGAGGCCATTTAAATTTTCTTTCAGAAAACCTTCCTCTAAAAACTTCCTTTGCTTTGGCAAGGATTTTATTTTTTTTCAAACTTTGGTGTATCTTTTGAAACTTCTTCTCTGTTGGTTCCCTCTCAAATTTATATTGGGAGTTTAATCTTTTTCTTTTAAAAAGAACTCTATGAAAAGCTTGGGATTTTCATATCTTGAAAACCACCCATGACTTTGCATTTTTGCCCATGTGGTAAAACCCCTCCAAAACCTCCCATACTCCTTGTGATCAACCTAAGTTCTCTGTCCCAACCAATCCAAGCAAGTTTTGGATTTTATTCTAATTATTTTTCCTCTCAAATCAATTCTGAAAATTATTTGGAGCCTGAGTGATTTTCAAAGCAAGTACCCTTTTGCATTTGAGTTTTGACCTCAAACCAACTCTCCTGGATAGTCCTTTGTACCCACAACCCAGAACCATCTTGATCCACTCCTTCTCTTTTCAAATTTTTCAAAATTCAGTCTCTGCAAGTTTGGACCAGATTTGCCAAATTTGATGAAATTCATATCTACACTCCTCCAAAAATTCCACCAAAATTCAGGCAGCCTACTGGAGCAATGAGAAGCCACTCCACCAAAAATCAGCTCAAGGAAAAATCCCCAAAGGCCAAATTCATTCTGTCGAACACCTGAGCTGCACTGTTCCTTTGCAAGTTCAGAAAGTTCAGAGATTCAGTCATTTTCCCTTCGTCAGACTCGGTCACGCGGCCACAGTGCGCCCTGGCGCGTTGCATGCAGCCTCTTCTCCCTGGCCAGCACCCCGCACGCACGCTTGGCCGATTCCTGGCGTCGGTAGCGACGAGCCTCGCCGGCGTTGGAAGCTTCTGCGGTGGCTGCACCTTCCGTGGCGGCCAACAAGGGCCCGAGCCCTCTCGCCACGCCACCCGGCGCCGCCCAACACCCCCTGGCTCTCCGCGTTTCCCTGCCATGCCAGCGCACGCCCGTGGCACCGTCGCCGTGGCCCGGCAAGCACGGAACGTGCTCCCTGCCGCCGACGGGCCGCGCCACCCCCGTTCCGTCGAGCTCGCCCATAGCACCAAATCCCAGCCCGTTTAGCACCTAAATGGAACCGGTGGACCTCAACGGCGATGCCCAAGCCCCTAATCCCACTGCCCAACCACAGCACCGCCGTAATCACTCGCCGGAGACCCCCGTTCACGGCAACCGCCTCGGGCCGCCTATAAAAAGGGCCCCCGAGCTCACCCTCGTGCACGCATCATCACCACTCCTCACCAACGCCCCGCCAGGCCACTAGGAGGTCCTCGAGGAGGTCTCCTCCCCCAACTCCGGCCGCCCCGATCCGCCTCGGCCTCCACCACGATTCGCTCCGGTGAGGCCATCTCCGGCGCCCAAACCCCGTCCGTTACCCCCTCTAGCTACCAGAAGCCTAACCCCCTCTTCAATTTGATCGCTGCAGCCCTCTCCGACGAGTCCCTCGACCACCCGAGCCGCCGTCCGCCGGAGCAAAGCTCGTCGTCGACGTGGTACTAGCCGGCAACCACCACCACCACCAACCGACGCGGAATGGCGCCCTGAGCACGGAGGTACCCTCCGATCCCCCTGCCTCGCCGTGGATCGCCGCCGGCGACCAACGCGGCTCTCGGGCGCCGACGAGCTTCGTCCCCCCCCCCTTTTTGAAAGTTCAAACCTGACGAGTGGAACCCCACCGTCAGCCTCTCTTCCCTCTCTATTGAATCATTTTCTGGAAGCGCCTTTGGACCAAAATGCGTTTTCCCTTTGGGCTGGCGTAGTTCCTGCCGAAGCGTTTCTGTTTTTATAAGCTAGCCCCTGGAAACTTTCTGTTTCATTACAGATGAGTCCTTGGGCAAAAACCTTTATAACTTTTAATCAGAAAAGTATTTTTGATTGATTCTTTTTCTGTTCTCTTTAAAATTTTGTCTAGTTTTTTATCAGATTTATTTGAAAAATATTTGGAATACTTTTTGTGCACTCCTTGGTATTTACGATAGCGCATATGTTTTCTTTATACCGTAGATACCGAAGGAGGTGACGGAGCCGCGAACTTCACCGAGCTAGGCTCCGACTACTCTGAACCAGGCAAGCATGTTTGAACTTTTGATATGATGAGTGTCTTGGCATGTTTTGCATTTAGTTAGTTTCATGGCATGTTGAGGAGCATATCGATGAACGTTATTTTATGCAATATTGAGGTAAGTGAGTTCGATGATCCATAAGTGGATGGATGTGAGTATGAATGGCCATGTGTTGGCATGAGGATGGGTAAGATGGCAGTGTCGTAGCATGCCAGTCTTATGCCAGACTATGTGACTTCAGTGTCAAACCGTATCGGTCCAGTTCCTCTCATTTCCTTCCCTGTACTACCACATGTTTTCCGCAAGGAATATGGTTTAGTAAGTTGCAAACCGCTTTTCTGGTACACACCAAAAGGAGAGGCCGTGATGATGGTTCCATGGCCCTGGATTAAAGCCAGTCATCCGGTCAGGGGGCATGGGTGTTTCCAGTTGGGACCAAGAGGGGGGCACCCCTTAGAGCGCGCGTATATAAATTTGATCCCATGCTATTCGAGATTGTGATCTCCCTGTCTCAAAAGTTTTTCTTGGACGATGTCTAGGGTGATTCCTAGCATCGAGAGGTAGGATGGGTGTGTACTGGTTAGCTGTGTTTTCTTACGGAATACCGTAAACGGAACTAGTCCTTCGTGACTACGGAAATCCGTTGGCTGTGGGAAAATTTTTGTACAAACTCTGCAGAGTCATATATTCCTCCAAATCATCTATTCCATGTCCTAGATCGATATTATCTTATCCTAATCAAATGTCAGTTTTGATGACAAAGACTCCGGTGATTCGCATGAGTGCTAATTCCGGTTAAATGATTATTCCTGTGGATGGACTAACCCATTTATTCTCATGAATTAAATGTTTATTATGAGTATTATTTACTTGTGAATAAAAGCCCTTTCTGCGATGTCGCTCAGACATCCGACTGTGCCATTGTTGTATTTTACTTTCTTTTCAAGCCCTTTCTGTGATGTCACCCCGACGCCCGACTGTGGCATTTCTTTTAAAGCCCTTTCTGTGATGTCGCCCCGACGTCCGACTGTGCCATTTCTTTTAAAGCCCTTTCTGTGATGTCGCCCCGACGTCCGACTGTGGCATTTCTTTTAAAGCCCTTTCTGTGATGTCGCCCCGACGTCCGACTGTGGCATTTCTTTTAAAGCCCTTTCTGTGATGTCGCCCCGACGTCCGACTGTGGCATTTCTTTTAAAGCCCTTTCTGTGATGTCGCCCCGACATCCGACTGTGGTATTTCTTTTAAAGCCCTTTATGTGGTGTCGCTAAGACGCCCGACTGTGGCATCATTTCCTTATATTTATTTGTTCACCTTTCGAGGCGTCGCTTCAGACACCCGATCGGTATTTATTTATGTTTTGTTGGGATTTCAGGCGGACTACCGCCGTTTCCCTTTTACTTACCTTGTTATGCTAATTTTTTAATGTACATTGGTGAATTATTCATGACGCATCCATGCATGCATTTGTTATATCTTACGTCCGAACTGTCTTGCGAGTACTTTCAAAGTACTCACTGGCTTGTTGATTTGGCCAGATGCTGACGAAGGCGATCTCATGGATGAATAGTTTGATAGCGAGTCCGACACCTAGAGGAGTCCCAGTCAGTCTCGTGCGACCCTGGATTTGGTCACTATTTTATATCCGCTTCCGCTACCAAATAAATTCATCGAGCCTCACCTCGACGCTCGATGAGATGACAGACTTAGAGTCTTGTATTTCTCTCCCCGCTGTGTTTCTCCACCATCGCCCTATCCTCGAGTCAGTAGTATGCCTCCACACCACTGTGTCATGTCCGCCATTATGTATAATTATTGGCGTGCTTGTAATAATTTGGTTGAGCAACCGTAGTTCGACCCTGTAATATATTTTATGCTACTGGCTTATTGTATCAAGAATCTGTCTACCAGTGAGGAGGATTTCTCTCATACTGGACTCAAAAGATTGGTTTCTCAATAAATATTTTTATTGGAAAACCGGTTGTGACAAGCTTGGTATCAGAGCCAGGCTGACTGTAGGAAGCCACTAGGTGCGATCGCTAATTGGTTATTAGCATGATAGAGCTAATTTATATTTTTGCAATTGTAGTCATTTTCTGTCAGTTAGCATAAATTTATGATCTGACCATGCAGAATTTTTGCCTACTTTTGTAGATGGCCGATAACAGCTGCGAGTCTTAGACCTTCGCCAACGTGCCCGATGGGTTCGTCAAGCTTCTTTCCTTCATCGTTCAGGTCGCGATGGGGCCATCTGTGCGCCCAGTCTTCACACTCTGCCAGCACTGAGTCAACGACAGTCTGACCATGCACCAGGCCGCGGTGCAGTTCAAGGGAGGGCGTGGTGAGTTACACCGCTTCCGGTTCGTGGGAAGAGCCATGCCTACGGAGAGGCATGCTATGCAGATGGCAGCCCGCGAGGCGATAGCTCGTCTCGGGGATGTCCTCCCCGTGATGAAGACTCGTCGTTACCGCTATCTTCCATGCCATGTGCCTTACACCTGTCACTACGCATACACCTGCCCCAGAGGAGAACGAGACGAGGCTTTTGAGATGCTCATTGAGTATCTCCGGGCCCTGGAGGCAGCCTTCGACAACCTGGTGGACGACTTCGTAGCTACCCGCATGGACTCAGTTCATGGCTGTGCTGCCAACAGGAGGGAGCTCCTACCCATCGCACCGCCACTGACTTTTGTCTCGTCATCAGCATCTTTTACGCCTACTCGTCGCCTGCCTTCTACCGAAGAATTCAACCAAGTCATTGCACCCACTCCAGCGTGCACTGCACCACCCTTCGCGCCCACTCCTGTACGTGTAGCTCCGCCCCTGGCAACCGCTCCGTCCACTCTGCGCAACACTACACGTATGGAGCACATTAGCGAGGAGGAAGTCGAGTCCCCAACCTCGCTACGCCTCGCCCTCGGCAGGGCAAAGGAGGTCGTCAACATCTCTGCTTGAGTACGCCTAGCTGCCATGTAATGTACCGCTTTGTAAGATATGTACATAGGTTGTGAGAAGTAGCCTGTTTGGGCATCATGTAGGATCTGGAGAAGTGCACTAGCCTAAATAACATGTCAGGATTTTGTACGCATGTCCTGAGTGATGTTTTGTATAATTACCGCGCGCGTGTAAGATATGTAATGAGCAGTCCTTCTCCGTGCGCAAGTCGATTTGTTTTTCTTAAGTAAGCTGGGTTATTTAGTTTTATTTGCCAGCTTTATGCATTTTTTTGGATTTGTTTTTGCGACTCTTTCCGCTTTTCTTATGAGTTTTACAAAAAAATATTTCCCCAGAGTGAAAAATGTCTCGTCCTTGGACTCGCTCCATGCCAACTCCACCAGAGGAAAATTATGATGCACAACCCAGCAACGAGTTCACTCAGGGACAGTCAAGCCAACAGGGCAGTGAATCGGCACTTTCACAAATGTGCCGCCTTTATGAGCAGAGTCAGCAACAACATTGGGAAATGATGAACCAAGTCATCAACATGGGAAATCACCATGGACAGTATCAGCAGCATTCCAAGTTATCTGAGCTACAGAAGGCACGTCCTCAAACATTTTCTCACACTGACAAACCTCTTGAAGCCGAGGACTGGCTTCGAGATATGGAGAGAAAATTAATTATTGCAAAATGTTCAGACCCTGAGAAGGTATTGTATGCTCTGCACTATCTCACAGGAGCAGCCGCATCGTGGTGGGAGAACTTTCTGCACATGCATCCCAACGAAAATGACATAACCTGGGATGATTTCAAGGAAGGTTTCCGTGGTGCACACATTCCTAAGAGTATTATGAAAATCAAGAAGAGAGAGTTCGATGACCTCAAACAAAGGAACATGACAGTGTCAGATTACAACAGTCAATTTACTCTATTGTCCCGCTACGCCAATGAAGAGCGTATGACTGAAATCAAGAAGATGGAGAAATTCCTTGATGGTCTGGCGCCCGCGCTTAAATGCCAACTGGTCGTGCACACTTTTCCTGATTTTAAAACACTGGTGGACAAAGCCATTACTCTGGAAAATGAGAGACGCAGTCTGGAAGATATCCGCAAGCGAAAAAGGGACCAGACTAATCATGCTCGCAATCACCGAAGCAAGACAGATTTTCAAAAGGGTGGGACACACAAATCCTCATCCAATGTCTCACGCCCAATCAAGAATTTTCATGCAAGGGACAAGGAATTCACCTATCGCCCCGGCGTTACTTGTTACGCTTGTGGAGAAGAAGGGCACTATGCCAAACAGTGCCCCAAGCCAAGGAATTCAACCCCAAAGCCGAACAACGGCGGCAACAATTCCGCGCCCAAGCGAAACAATTTCAATCCCAACAATAACCACAGGAAGGGTCATCTGAACCACGTAACCAAAGAGGAGGCACAAAATGCTCCGGATATCGTACTCGGTACGTTTCCTGTCAACACAATACCTGCAATGGTTTTGTTTGATTCTGGAGCTTCTCACTCTTTCATTTCGAAAAGTTTTGCTTTGCAAAATAATTTTTCGATGCTTCCCTTGGAGAAATCCATGATCATCAAGTCCCCTGGGATTCAGCAAGTTACTCAGAATTACTGTCAGAATGTGGTCATTGAGTTCGAAGGATTGGAGTTTCGCGCAAATCTTATTGTGTTGGAAAATAAAGGACTGGATGTCATCCTAGGGATGGATTGGCTAACCACCAATAAGGGTTTTATCGACTGTTTCAACGGGACCGTAATTCTCACACACCACCAAGGGAGGACAATAAGAGTATCAGCCAAGGAAGGAAAAATACCCCGGCAACCGAGATTAAATAAGGTGGACGTTTCTGAGCTAAACAAGGTTCCAGTAGTGTGTGAATTTCCAGATGTATTCCCTGAAGAACTACCAGGCATGCCACCAGACCGGGAAATAGAATTCCGCATTGAGCTAGCACCAGGAACCACCCCCATATACAAGAAACCATATAGAATGGCACCATCCGAGTTGATCGAGTTGAAGAAGCAAATAAAGGAATTACTGGAAAAAGGATACATTCGAGCCAGCTCCTCACCTTGGGGATCACCAATTTTATTTGCCAAAAAGAAGGTTGGAACGCTGAGATTGTGTATTGACTATCAAGCACTTAACATGGTCACAGTCAAAAACAAATACCCGATGCCAAGGATAAACGATTTGTTTGATCAACTCGCTCAGGCCAAGGTATTCTCAAAAATTGACTTAAGGTCAGGATACCATCAATTGAAGGTACGAACGAAAGATATCCCCAAAACAGCCTTCACCTCCAGATATGGACTGTACAAGTTCACAGTGATGCCATTTGGATTAACTAACGCCCCAGCATATTTTGTTCACCTCATGAACAAAGTATTTATGAAGTTTATGGACAAGTTCGTCGTGGTATTCATCGACGATATTCTGGTATACTCCAAGACACCAGAAGAGCACGCAGAACATCTCAGGATTGTGCTAGGAGAGCTAAGAAAACACCAATTGTATGCCAAGTTCAGCAAGTGCGAATTTTGGCTAAGACAAGTAGGCTTTCTAGGCCACGTGCTGACCCAAGACGGTATCGCAGTGGACCCAGAGAAAGTCAAGGCCGTACTTGGCTGGAAGTCACCAGCCAGCATAACAGACATACGGAGTTTCTTGGGAATGGCAGGATATTACCGCAGATTTATTGAAGGATTCTCCACCATAGCCAAGCCTATGACACAGTTGCTCAAGAAAGATAAGAAGTTTGAATGGACAGAAGCCTGCGAGAAAAGTTTCCAAGAACTAAAACGGAAGTTAATGACAGCACCGGTATTAATTGTCCCCGACATACACAAGAATTTTGAAGTATATTGTGACGCGTCTAGAAAGGGTCTTGGATGCGTGTTGATGCAGGAAGGCAAGGTCGTCGCCTACGCTTCAAGGCAACTTCGCAAGCATGAGGAAAACTATCCCACTCATGACTTAGAAATGGCAGCAGTTATTCATGCACTCAAGGAATGGAGGCATTTCTTACTTGGGAATCGATGTGAAATATATATGGATCACAAAAGTCTCAAATATATTTTCACACAGCCAGAACTAAACTTACGGCAACGACGTTGGTTGGAGTTGGTAAAGGATTATGATGTTGGTATCCATTACCATCCAGGGAAAGCAAATGTAGTGGACGATGCCCTTAGTCGGAACCCCAGCTCCGACGAAAACTATCTGCACAGCTTGAGGCCCGAATTCCAACAAGAATTTGCCAAGCTCAACTTGATAATGGTAGCAGAAGGCACCATATCAAACTTAGAAATACAACCCAACCTTGTGGAGAAAATCAAAGAAGCTCAGCCCGGTCACACCACCATCGAAGGCATCAAAAGAAAGTTGAGTATGGGCAAGGCCTCAGAATTCGTAATAGACAATGAAGGAATATTATGGTACGGAGAAAGGCTCTGCGTGCCAAACATAGAAGACCTTAAACAGCAAATTTTAGCTGAAGCACACACCACTCCATATTCAATCCACCCTGGAGGAACCAAAATGTATAAGGATATTCAGGAAAGATTTTGGTGGCACGGTATGAAGAGGGACATAGCCACCTTCATTGCATGTTGCGACTCATGTCAACGCATAAAAGCTGAGCATCAGAGACTAGCCGGACTACTGCAACCAAACAAAATACCTAAGTGGAAATGGGATGAAATAGGGATGGATTTCATTGTCGGACTACCTCGGTCGCGACACGGGAATGATGCCATATGGGTCATCACTAACAGGTTGACCAAAGTGGCACACTTTATTCCGGTGAAGACAACCTACAACACTCAGAGGCTTGCCAGGATTTATCTTTCCCGCATAGTTTGTCTGCACGGTGTCCCGAAGACTATAATATCCGACTGAGGCACTCAGTTCGTCTCAAGATTTTGGGAGCATTTACAACAAGCCCTGGGAACCCAACTAGCCTTCAGTACCGCATACCACCCACAGACTGATGGACAAACAGAACGCGTAAACCAGGTTTTAGAAGACATGCTGAGAGCATGTGTCCTCACATATGGAACCAGTTGGGAAGAAAGCCTGCCATACGCCGAGTTCGCGTATAACAATAGCTACTAGGCCAGCCTACAAATGGCACCATTTGAGGCTTTATACGGACGAAGATGTCATACCCCGTTAAATTGGTCAGAGACCGGAGACAGCTGCATCTTAGGACCATACATGCTCAGAGAAGCCGAGGAAAAGGTCAAGCTAATCAGAGACCGACTTAAGACCGCTCAAAGTCGACAAAAGAGTTATTATGATCAGAAACATCGTAGGGTCAGCTTCGAACCCGGTGAGTTCGTATACCTGAGAGTATCCCCTATGAGAGGACTGCAACGGTTTAAGATTAAAGGAAAGTTAGCACCAAGATTCATTAGACCATTCTGCATAGTGGCACGAAGAGGCACTGTAGCCTACCAGCTAGACTTACCCGAAGACTTGTCCGACATTCACGACGTGTTCCACGTCTCTCAATTAAGGAAGTGCGTAAGCAACCCAGAGAAACAAGTATCCCATGAAAACATTGACGTGCAGCCAGACCTCACTTATCGGGAACATCCCGTAAGAATATTAGAGGAGTCTGAAAGGAGGACCCGACAGAAGACCATCAAGTTTTTCAAAGTCCAGTGGAGCAATCACACCGACAGTGAAGCAACTTGGGAAAGCAAGGATTTTCTTCGGACAGAGCATCCACACTTATTTAAGGATCAGCTGAAATCTCGGGGACGAGATTTTCCCTAAGGGGTAGGTGTTGTGACACTCCAAAATTTTAATTTGGTTTTTATCAAAAACTTTGTGGTTTTTTTTTGAAAAGAGGCCTTTTAAATTTTCTTCCAGAAAACCTTCCTCTTAAAAACTTCCTTTGCTTTGGCAAGGATTTTATTTTTTTTCAAACTTTGGTGTATCTTTTGAAACGTCTTCTCTGTTGGTTCCTCTCAAATTTATATTGGGAGTTTAATCTTTTTCTTTTAAAAAGAACTCTATGAAAAGCTTGGGATTTTCATATCTTGAAAACCACCCATGACTTTGCATTTTTGCCCATGTGGTAAAACCCCTCCAAAACCTCCCATACTCCTTGTGATCAACCTAAGTTCTCTGTCCCAACCAATCCAAGCAAGTTTTGGATTTTATTCTAATTATTTTTCCTCTCAAATCAATTCTGAAAATTATTTGGAGCCTGAGTGATTTTCAAAGCAAGTACCCTTTTGCATTTGAGTTTTGACCTCAAACCAACTCTCCTGGATAGTCCTTTGTACCCACAACCCAGAACCATCTTGATCCACTCCTTCTCTTTTCAAATTTTTCAAAATTCAGTCTCTGCAAGTTTGGACCAGATTTGCCAAATTTGATGAAATTCATATCTACACTCCTCCAAAAATTCCACCAAAATTCAGGCAGCCTACTGGAGCAATGAGAAGCCACTCCACCAAAAATCAACTCAAGGAAAAATCCCCAAAGGCCAAATTCATTCTGTCGAACACCTGAGCTGCACTGTTCCTTTGCAAGTTCAGAAAGTTCAGAGATTCAGTCGTTTTCCCTTCGTCAGACTCGGTCACGCGGCCACAGTGCGCCCTGGCGCGTTGCACGCAGCCTCTTCTCCCTGGCTAGCACCCCGCACGCACGCTTGGCCAATTCCTGGCGTCGGTAGCGACGAGCCTCGCCGGCGTTGGAAGCTTCTGCGGTGGCTGCACCTTCCGTGGCGGCCAACAAGGGCCCGAGCCCTCTCGCCACGCCACCCGGCGCCGCCCAACACCCCCTGGCTCTCCGCGTGTCCCTGCCATGCCAGCGCACGCCCGTGGCACCGTCGCCGTGGCCCGGCAAGCACGAACATGCTCCCTGCCGCCGACGGGCCGCGCCACCCCCGTTCCGTCAAGCTCGCCCATAGCACCAAATCCCAGCCCGTTTAGCACCTAAATGGAACCGGTGGACCTCAACGGTGATGCCCAAGCCCCTAATCCCACTGCCCAACCACAGCACCGCCGTAATCACTCGCCGGAGACCCCCGTTCACGGCAACCGCCTCGGGCCGCCTATAAAAAGGGCCCCCGAGCTCACCCTCGTGCACGCATCATCACCACTCCTCACCAACGCCCCGCCAGGCCACTAGGAGGTCCTCGAGGAGGTCTCCTCCCCCAACTCCGGCCGCCCCGATCCGCCTCGGCCTCCACCACGATTCGCTCCGGTGAGGCCATCTCCGGCGCCCAAACCCCGTCCGTTACCCCCTCTAGCTACCAGAAGCCTAACCCCTTCTTCAATTTGATCTCTGCAGCCCTCTCCGACGAGTCCCTCGACCACCCGAGCCGCCGTCCGCCGGAGCAAAGCTCGCCGTCGACGTGGTACTCGCCGGCAACCACCACCACCACCAACCGACGCGGAATGGCGCCCTGAGCACGGAGGTACCCTCCGACCCCCCTGCCTCGCCGTGGATCGCCGCCGGCGACCACCGCGGCTCTCGGGCGCCGACGAGCTTCGTCCCCCCCCCTTTTTGAAAGTTCAAACCTGACGAGTGGGACCCCACCGTCAGCCTCTCTGCCCTCTCTATTGAATCGTTTTCTGGAAGTGCCTTCGGGCAAAATGCGTTTTCCCTTTGGGCTGGCGTAGTTTCTGCCGAAGCGTTTCTGTTTTTATAAGCTAGCCCCTGGAAACTTTCTGTTTCATTACAGGTGAGTCCCTGGGCAAAAACCTTTATAACTTTTAATCAGAAAAGTATTTTTGATTGATTCTTTTTCTGTTCTCTTTAAAATTTTGTCTAGTTTTTTATCAGATTTATTTGAAAAATATTTGGAATACTTTTTGTGCACTCCTTGGTATTTACGATAGCGCATATGTTTTCTTTATACCGTAGATACCGAAGGAGGTGACGGAGCCGCGAACTTCACCGAGCTAGGCTCCGACTACTTTGAACCAGGCAAGCATGTTTGAACTTTTGATATGATGAGTGTCTTGGCATGTTTTGCATTTAGTTAGTTTCATGGCATGTTGAGGAGCATATCGATGAACGTTATTTTATGCAATATTGAGGTAAGTGAGTTCGATGATCCATAAGTGGATGGATGTGAGTATGAATGGCCATGTGTTGGCATGAGGATGGGTAAGATGGCAGTGTCGTAGCATGCCAGTCTTATGCCAGACTATGTGACTTCAGTGTCAAACAGTATAGGTCCAGTTCCTCTCATTTCCTTCCCTGTACTACCACATGTTTTCCGCAAGGAATATGGTTTAGTAAGTTGCAAACCGCTTTTCTGGTACACACCAAAAGGAGAGGCCGTGATGATGGTTCCATGGCCCTGGATTAAAGCCAGTCATCCGGTCAGGGGGCATGGGTGTTTCCGGTTGGGACCGAGAAGGGGGCACCCCTTAGAGCGCGCGTATATAAATTTGATCCCATGCTATTCGAGATTGTGATCTCCCCGTCTCAAAAGTTTTTCTTGGACGATGTCTAGGGTGATTCCTAGCATCGAGAGGTAGGATGGGTGTGTACTGGTTAGCTGTGTTTTCTTCCGAAATACCATAAACGGAACTAGTCCTTCGTGACTACGGAAATCCGTTGGCTGTGGGAAAAATTTTGTACAAACTCTGCAGAGTCATATATTCCTCCAAATCATCTATTCCATGTCCTAGATCGATATTATCTTATCCTAATCAAATGTCAGTTTTGATGACAGAGACTCCGGTGATTCGCATGAGTGCTAATTCCGGTTAAATGATTATTCCTATGGATGGACTAACCCATTTATTCTCATGAATTAAATGTTTATTATGAGTATTATTTACTTGTGAATAAAAGCCCTTTCTGCGATGTCGCTCAGACGTCCGACTGTGGCATTGTTGTATTTTACTTTCTTTTCAAGCCCTTTCTGTGATGTCGCCCCGACGTCCGACTGTGGCATTTCTTTTAAAGCCCTTTCTGTGATGTCGCCCCGACGTCCGACTGTGGCATTTCTTTTAAAGCCCTTTCTGTGATGTCGCCCCGACGTCCGACTGTGGCATTTCTTTTAAAGCCCTTTCTGTGATGTCGCCCCGACGTCCGACTGTGGCATTTCTTTTAAAGCCCTTTCTGTGATGTCGCCCCGACATCCGACTGTGGTATTTCTTTTAAAGCCCTTTATGTGGTGTCGCTAAGACGCCCGACTGTGGCATCATTTCCTTATATTTATTTGTTCACCTTTCGAGGCGTCGCTTCAGACACCCGATCGGTATTTATTTATGTTTTGTTGGGATTTCAGGCGGACTACCGCCGTTTCCCTTTTACTTACCTTGTTATGCTAATTTTTTAATGTACATTGGTGAATTATTCATGACGCATCCATGCATGCATTTGTTATATCTTACGTCCGAACTGTCTTGCGAGTACTTTCAAAGTACTCACTGGCTTGTTGATTTGGCCAGATGCTGACGAAGGCGATCTCATGGATGAAGAGTTTGATAGCGAGTCCGACACCTAGAGGAGTCCCAGTCAGTCTCGTGCGACCCTGGATTTGGTCACTATTTTATATCCGCTTCCGCTACCAAATAAATTCATCGAGCCTCACCTCGACGCTCGATGAGATGACAGACTTAGAGTCTTGTATTTCTCTCCCCGCTGTGTTTCTCCACCATCGCCCTATCCTCGAGTCAGTAGTATGCCTCCACACCACTGTGTCATGTCCGCCATTATGTATAATTATTGGCGTGCTTGTAATAATTTGGTTGAGCAACCGTAGTTCGACCCTGTAATATATTTTATGCTACTGGCTTATTGTATCAAGAATCTGTCTACCAGTGAGGAGGATTTCTCTCATACTGGACTCAAAAGATTGGTTTCTCAATAAATATTTTTATTGGAAAACCGTTCGTGACACTTAAGAGGCAAAAACGACATTTTTTCTCCAGCATTAAGACTGCAGAGTCGGCATTCATGTTACCGGATGAATGTATGATAGCCTTGACCAGGCACACCCAATGGGTTGTTGACTCACCCTCCTCTTGGGCACAAGTAGCTAGGTCCACAATCGACATGGGCTGTTTGCATGTGTCTTTAAAGTTCTGAAGAAACCGGGCCTTTAACTCAGCCCATGACCTGATGGAATTAGCCGGCAACCCTTTTAACCAGGTACATGCCGTTCCATCCAGCATCATGGTGAAGTACTTAGCACACGCGGCGTCACTGACCTCTAACAGTTCCATGGCCATCTCATAACTTTCAATCCACGCCTTAGGGGGTAAGTCGGCTATGTAATTAGGCACCTTATGAGGCCTTTGAAATCCTTGTGCAAACGCTCATTACGCAGAGCAGACACCAAACAGGGTACACCTGTAGATCTAGAGGTCACGCCTACCTCTACCAAAGTCATTGGATAAACCGAAAAGGGCTGGTGAGCCGCCCGCTGAGCCGCCTGCTCAGCCTCTTAACACACTCTATCATGATCGACCAAGTTATGAGCTCCATCATGCGCCGGATCATGCCCACGTGGCTGGTCACAGTGATGGGCATTGCTTGAAACGACCGGTGAGTCCATGTGCCTACTATAACTCCGACTTGGGCGAGGGGTCGAGTGGATCCTATCTCGGCTGTAAGAATATGCCTCATGTTGCGCCAATGTTGTCTGAAGAAGTTCTCGGACCATTCGTGTTTCAACCACCGTTGGAGAGTCGCCATCCACCGGGAGAGCCGCCAATCGTGCCACCGCAGCAATCATGTTCTCCAAAGGATTGGAAAATAACCCGGTGGTGTTGGTACATGCTGAGGCGGAGCGGTATTCAAACGAGGAGGTTCCATCATGCGTGGCTGAACCGGCGTTCCGACTCTAGGTGCTGCAGCCCGGTTTATCTCCGGCGGGTTACTGGTCCCAGCTCTAGGCATGCGAAAGAGGTTTCTCGCCTCATAAACCGGAGGTACACGAGACTGGTGCCTCCTCCTCATGATTTCATTTGAAGTGTTTTGATCCATCATAAGACAGAAAGTCTCTAACTGAATTCGCTAGTCTTGAGCATCTAGGGAAGCCCGTTCCGCGGCCATCCTGATGTCCTCTGCCGCCAGGTTCTCCTTGGCTTGCGCTATCTCATCACGCAACTTTGCAATTTCCGCGCTATGTTGAGCTTGATTCGCTGGGTTAACTTATGTTGTTAACAAGGTTGTGAGTCTATCCAGCAACTCCATCAACACCTGAGCCGATGGGCACACAGGACCTCCTACCCCGGCTGCCATCACCGCTGCTGACCCTGAACTCATTGCTGCCGCGGTTGAAGAATTTTTCCCAGGCTGCGTACCAGCCATGAAGATTGCAATCCGGTGCGGCGGCTCATAGGGGTCCGGAATACTGTCGCCATCAGAATAGCCCCCAAGCCCGTCGTCTTGCAATTGGTACAAGGAAGTAGTCTCGCCTGTGGACGACTCACCGTCAGAATAGATGGCTGTCTCACCACCAAACATTGACCCTTCATCAAATTCCGCTCCATGGATGAATCCCACGAAGGCATGCTTCACAGCGGGCTGAGCGCGGGCGGGTCTTGCATGCTGAGCCGTCTCAATGATGTCGGTGCAGATGTCCGGCTCAGGGCCCGGCTCTCCGATCTTGCCGATGAAGACATGAATTCTGCCGAAGGGGACCCGGTACCCGTACTCAATTGAGCCGGCCTCGGGACCCCATCCTGCATCGTCGATGTAGAGCTTGTCGCGACGCTCTTGGTCATCCGGCCCATAGCGTATCCCTTGAGCCCTTCGAAGCTGCCCTTTAAGAACTCGAAACCACCGTGTGCTGGCCCCATGGTGGGTGCCAACTGTCGTGGAATAGTCACGGCAGATGTCCTAGTGAAAGGACTTAGTCGTGGAGCCATCGCAACTAGGTTAGCTTAAAGGGGCTAAACGGGACAAAGGACACATGAGTTTATACTGGTTCGGCCCCTTGCGGTGAAGGTAAAGGCCTAATCCAGTTTGAGGTGGTATTGCTTATGTCTCGATTACCAGGGAGCGAATCCGCTTGACCTAGCTTTCGATCTGTTGTTTCTTGTCCTGAACCGCCGCCGGGTCGTCCCTTTATATACACAGGTTGACGCCCAGCGGCTCTCGGAGTCCCGTCCGGCTCATAGACAATGTGTCTAGCTCAGTGACTATCTATTCATGCCTTACAATACAAGTCTTACACATAAGGCGGTTTATTTCTACGGGCCTTAAGTCGCCCTTGGGCCTTGGGCCCTTATCTTGAACCGCCATCTTTAATATCCTCGTGGGCTTCATATGATGAATCGCCATAGGTATAACTCGGCCCCTCCTAGCCGAGTCATACCTAATAGTTATATCCCCAACATCATCCCCAAGCTTAGACACTTGAGTCTCCTTGAATATTTACTTGGAGTGCCTTGGGAATCCCCAAGCTTGAGCTCTTGCCTCTCCCCCTTCTCCTCATATCGAGACCTCCTCGATCTTCGAACACTTCATCCACACAAAACTAAACCGAACTTTTAGTGCCGGGGTTAGTGAAAATGGCAATGAAATCCCATCATGTACTGCTGCAACATTATTGTATAATTATAAACAAACATTACCCACTGTATGCTATCACAATTCTATGGCCCCAAGTCAATGAGGCTTCAACAAGAATTCAAACATACACAAATAATGAAGCTATAATTAACAGCAATCTATGAAAACAGGACAGTCTGTAAAGATTTGAACATCCACCATACTTTTGTAACTCTAAAAATTCTGAAAAATTAGGAAAAATAAACATTTTGTATATAAAGACAGTGCAAAAAGTTTTAGAACCGTTTGATGTTCCAGTAAAAAATGTAAAATCAAGCACTATAGCTAAAGTTTCTGTTTTGCACCGCACAAACCAACAAGCAATCTACTCATCCTAAAGGCAAATCTTGGCACATTATTTTTATAATACAACGGAATTGTACAAGGGGATAATTATTTTTGTTGAAAAGTTTCTGTAATTCAAGATTCACAAAGTTTTCATGGGCATGAACAAAGTTCAAGGCATGCTCCCGCTTCCACGGTGCTCGTCCTTCTCACTTTCACTTTTCCTTTTGTGAAGTTTTAAGTTCCCCTTTATGTTTTTTTCTTGTTTTTAAACTTTATAAAGGCATTCAACAGAAATAAATGACTCTCTAAAACTTCCGGGTTGTCTCCCTGGCAGCGCTTTCTTTAAAGCCGTTAAGCTAGGCATAAGGTACTCAGGGAATGAATCCACCCGGATCCCAAGATATATCAAAGCCAATTTGAATTAGCAATGATTTGTAATTTAGTAGTGAGCACAAAGCAACATAAATCATGCAATGACGAAGTCTAACTCTCTTCCTTTGCATCGGCATGTCATACAAGAACAGTTCATGCACATCATGTAAAGGCCAATACATAGCATAAGCAATTTCTTGCAATTTTATCGTGTTGGAAACATAAAGAGGTGGAGATGTAGTTCCTCTCTCATAATAATTGCAAGTAGGAGCAACAAGCACATGCATATCATACTCATCAAAACCATCATGTGCAACGGTAAAAGGCAACCCATCAATATAATCCTTAACAAGTGCAAACTTCTCCGATATAGTGTAGTTTGGAGAATTCAAAAAGATAATAGGACTATCATGTGTAGGTGCAATAGCAACAATTTCATGTTTAACATAAGGAACAATAGCAAGTTCATCTCCATAAACATAATTCATATTGGCATCTTGGCCACAAGCATAGCAAGCATCATCAAAAAGGGATATTTCAAACGAATCAACGGGATCATAGCGATTATCATAACATTCATCCTTTGGTAAGAACAAAGGGACATTAAACAATGTATGAGTTGGAGAGTTACTCTCATTAGAAGGTGGGCAAGGGTGGCTAATCCGCTCTTCCTACTTTTGTTCTTCGCTCTCCTCATCATCTTTTTCATCCAATGAGCTCACAGTTTCATCAATTCCTTCTTCCATAGACTCCTGCAAAACATTAGTCTCTTATTGGACAGGGAGACTTTCTCAATAAATGCATCAATATCGAAATTGTATTTATAATTATCATAGCAATATTTAAGGATGGCAAAATTTTCAGGTCTATAAACATCATCATCAAAAGCTTCATACTTTAAAAACAAAGATTCAATTTCATAAGCACCCTTAAAAGCAACAAATTCTTCTATTCATTCCACATCATAATAATCATATATACCATTGGCATAAGAAGCCAAGGTTTAATTATCATTAAATTTGCATGAAAAGGGAAGATGTGGAGCATTCATCCTAGAGCAACAAGTATAATCATATCTCAAGCATAGCTCACGAGCATACCAATGCAACATATGAATTTAATCCCATAAAAGTTTCCCTTTTTGTGTCAACCAATAATCCCTAAAGTATTCATGTTGATCCAGTGTTACTCCCATTATCATGTTGAATGGGGTTTTCTCAGGATTATCAAAGTAGTGCATAATATTTTTCACATAATGAGCATCAAGGGTTTTAGGAGGTTCCCCATCTCCATGAGTAGCAAGTACCACTAGTTTTTTTGGTGTTTCGTGTTCCATATCCATAACTAAAGATAGAGAACAACTTAGAATAGGAAATAAAAACTACTTCGTGATAAAGCAAACAAGCACACACGAGAATATTCACTCCACACTATTGCTCCCCGACAACTGCACCAAAAAATGTCTTGATAACCCACAAGTATAGGGGATCGTTTGTAGCCTTCTTCGATAAATAAGAGTGTCGAACCCAACGAGGAGCTAAAGGAAAAACAAATATTCCCTCAAGTTCTATTGACCACCGATACAACTCTATGCACACTTGAAATTTACTTTACCTAAAACAAGTATGAAACTATTTTATAAGAATAAAACTACGAGTACTTTGCGAGAATAAAACTACGAATAAATTGCGAGCTAATAAAAGTGGATAGTTTTTGTCACCGAGAAAGTCATTTGTCCCTAGGAAATCGATAACAAGTACCGGTAATCGTTCTTGTAATTTTATATGAGGGAGAGGCATGAGCTAACATACTTTCTCTACTTGGATCATATGCACTTATGATTGGAACTCTAGCAAGCATTTGCAACTACTAAAGATCATTAAGGTCGTGAAACCCAACCATAGCATTAAGTATCAAGTCCTCTTTACTCCCATACGCCATAACCCACCTACTCGAGTTTAAGCTTCTGTCACTCTCGCAACCCACCACAGGAAAATCATGAACATATTGCAACACCCTACAGAGGGGTCCCCTCGCGTTTTCACGAGAATGGAGGGCACCGTAGGACAACACCATAAATAAAATATACAATCATACCAACCAAGATCACGATTAACCCATAGAACAAAACAGATCTACTCAAATATCATAGGATAACCATAGATTATTGGGAAATAATATATGGAGTTGAGCACCATGTTTAAGTAGAGATTACAGCAGGGAGAAGGGGTGTTACACTGCTGCATAGAGGGGGGAGAGTTGGTGTTGACAGTATCAAGATTGTTGATGTAGATCGTTGTCACGATCCTAGCCCCGGCGGCACTCCGGCGCCACCGGGAGAGAGGGGGAGAGAGCCCCCTCCTTCTTCTTCTTCCTTGGCCTCCCTCTAGATGGTAGGAGGGTTCCCCCTCTGGTCCATGGTCTCCATGGCAATGGAGGGGCGGGAGCCCCTCCGAGATTGGATCTCCCGGCCCTCTCTGTTCTCTTTTGATTCGTGCTCCCCAGATCTGGCCGAAAACCGTTTCTTATATTCCCGGAGATCCGTAACTCCGATTGCCCTAATATTTTTACACGATTTTTTTCCAGATATAAGCTTCCTTGCGCCCGAAGTAGAGCTCCAACTGACATATGAGGTGAGCACAACCCACCACCACGCGCCAGGGGCCTGGGGCACGCCCTGGTGTATCGTGGTCTGTGTGGGCCTCCATTTGCGGTGATTCCACCTCCTAAAATTCACAAATATTCCAAAATAATTCTTTGTTGAGTTTCATGACTTTTGGACTTCGTTCGATATGGATTTTCTGCGATACAAAAACATGCAACAAACAAGAACTGGCACTGGGCACTGGATAAGTAAGTTAGTCCAAATAAATCATATAAAAAGTTGCCAAAAGTATGTAAAAGTTGAATAATATTGGCATGAAACAATCAAAAATTATAGATACGATGGAGACGTATCACGCGACCGCGGCCCAGTCCATCCCGCTTGAGAGGACAGGAAACCTCGCCCTCCTCTGCAGTAGAAGCCCGAGGCACACCTGGTGTAGCGTGACCAGATGAGGCCAAACGGGAGCCACATGCCTTGTTGTTTGTCCCAGCAGTGGAAGAAGCAGTAGATGATTTCAAAGCACCAGACTTTTTGTGACCCTCATCTGAAACGCAAAGCTTCTTCGCCACATATAGTAGGTCTCCATTCGCATCCCTCATGTCAGGGTTAGGGCAGAAGACCGAAGAGTGGCCGAGGAGCCCACATGAAAAGCAATGAAAATGAAGCCTCTCATACATCACAGAATAGGTGTTGGTGGATTGGAGCCTGACCGAGGTCACTGTCACATAGCGAACCACTGGCTCATGGACCGCGATCTCAACCCTAACCTGCATGTATCCACCCCAGCAGCGACCATCAGCATCGGCATCCACCTTAACAATGTTACCAATGGGCTTATCAAATTCTATACCAAGCTTAGCTTTCATCAACCTTGGCAGCAAATTCATAATGCGAGCCCATATAGCCAACTGATCAAATTTGACTTGAAGAGGTTGGATGTTCAGATCAAAGACTTTGAGAAGAATAGCATGCTTGCGCACCATCCAATGCGAGCCATCGATCACCCTAGTGTTGTCCGCCTGGGTACCAAATTCAGCAACAAAGACGTTGTCACCGAAGGGGTGGAGCATCAAGCCCCTAGGATTGCCCCAAGCAAGCCTCATGGCTAAGGTGGTCGTCTAGATATGGAGGGTGTTGGGGGAAAGCACTTTCCCCACCAGGGTGCAATCCGGAGCAACCAGATCAGCCTCATCCTTGTCGTCCAAAACCATAGGTCGTGCCTCGACCGCCGTAAGTCGAAGCCTTTCCATCATTTCCTCTACACGATCCGCCAAGCGAGGGGGGGTGGGTCAGAAACCGCCATAGCCCCCCCCCCCTCGTCTAGGAGCGCCCGGGCTGGAGGGCCATCGCCTTCGGCCGGCGCAAGCTGCTTGGCCCCAAGGGCACCACAACCTCCCGCCTCACTAGCCCCTGCCATGAGGCGCCGATAGAACCCTAATCCATCCCCTGCCAAGGGTGAGTAGCGATACAGAGAAAGCCCCTTAATCACCCCAAACAGAGACAGGATCGAGGAAACCGCAAGCATCGTGGATCGGCAGAGGGACAGCCGGAATTGGGAGGGAAGAAGATGAATCCACGATCCAATCGAGGATCCAAAGGTCGCTCAAACCCTAGGAACCACCCGTCACCCTAGCGTCACGAGAGCCTAGGAGAGAGAACATATCCATGCATCAGTGGTTAGGCATGCAGCTGTGTAATTAACGTGGCCATCCGAGTCTGTTTCACGACTCATGTTGCATAGGTGTCTTACCCTTTAACACCTTTATTTTTTATGAGGACCATAATATCTAGTATTCATATTTGAAAGGATGTGTGCATCCTTAGTTGATGTTGATATCAAAGAGAAATGAAATTCTCTCACAAATTTTTCTGTGTGTTGATAACCCATAAGTATATAGTATCATTTGTAGCCTTTTTCGATAAATAAGAGTGTCGAACCCAACGAGGAGCTAAAGGTAGAACAAATATTCCCTCAAGTTCTATCAACCACCGATACGACTCTATGCACGCTTAACGTTTGCTTTACCTAGAACAAGAATAAAACTAGAAGTACTTTGTAGGTGTGGATTGGTTTGCAACATAATAAAGAACGTGAAAATAAAATTTAGGTGATGTTTAAATAAAGAAACAATTAAGTTTAGTAAAAATAGTGTGGATTAGTGGTGGTAGGATTTGCAGAATTGTCCCTTAGCAATTTACTATGTTACTAGACCGATAACAAGTTCTTATGCGGGAGAGGACACTGCTAGCATGTCGTCCCTTAATTGAAATTCTAGGCACTTATGATTGGAACTATTAGCAAGCATCCGCAACTACTAACGTTCATTAAGGTACAACCCAACCATAGCATTAAGATATACATTGGTCCCCATTCAATCCGGTACGTATCAATTTCTATGTTTAGGAAGAAGCTTCTGTCACCCTTGCCCTCCAATGCATAGTCCTATCAACATACAACTAACCCTATGGTGTGATCCACATGCGCACTCATATGATGGGCACCAAAGGACAACAACATAACCAGAAGCAAATTAAACCAACCATAGCGATTCACCAATTACCGGTAGGACAACAAAAATCTACTCACACATCCTAGGATGGCAACATATTATTGGATAATAGTTTGAAGCATAAAGCACCATGTTCAAGTAGAGGGTATAGCGGGTTACAGGAGAGTGGATCATTGTAGATAGATGGGGGAAGGTGATGAATGTTGGGGAACGTTGCAGAAAATAAAACAATTTCTACGGTTTCACCAAGATCAATCTATGAGTTCATCTAGCAACGAGAGATAGGAGTGCATCTACATACCCTTGTAGATCGAGCGGAAGCGTTCAAGAGAACGGGGTTGAGGGAGTCGTACTCGTCGTGATACAAATCACCGGAGATCCTAGCGCCGAACGGATGGCACCTCCGCGTTCAACACACGTACGGTCAGCGTGACGTCTCCTCCTTCTTGATCCAGCAAGGGGGAAGGAGAGGTTGATGAAGATCCAGCAGCACGACAGCGTGGTGGTGGATGCAGCAGGGATCCCGGCAGGGCTTCGCCAAGCGTCTGCGGGAGGGAGAGGTGTAGCAAGGGGAAAGGGAGGTGCCAAGTTCAAAGGTGTGGCTGCCCTCCCTCCCCCCTCTTTATATAGGGACCCCAGGGGGGGCGCCGGCCCTAGGAGATGGGATCTCCTAGGGGGGCGGCGGCCAAGGGGGGTGCCTTGCCCCCCAAGGCAAGTGGAGGCGCCCCCCTCCCCTAGGGTTCCCAACCCTAGGCGTAGGGGGCACACCAGCCCACCAGGGGCTGGTTCCCCTCCCACTTCAGCCCATGGGGCCCTCCGGGATAGGTGGCCCCACCCGGTGGACCCCCGGGACCCTTCTGGTGGTCCCGGTACAACACCGGTGACCCCCGAAACTTTCCCGATGGCTGAAACTCGACTTCCCTTATATAATTCTTTACCTCCGGACCATTCCAGAGCTCCTCGTGACGTCCGGGATCTCATCCAGGACTCCAAACAACTTTCGGTTTGCTGCATACTAATATCTCTACAACCCTAGCGTCACCGAACCTTAAGTGTGTAGACCATACGGGTTTGGGAGACACGTAGACATGACCGAGACGGCTCTCTGGTCAATAACCAACAGCGGGATCGGGATACCCATGTTGGTTCCCACATGGTCCTCGATGATCTCATCGGATGAACCACGATGTCGAGGATTCAAGCAACCCCGTATACAATTCCCTTTGTCAATCGGTATGTTACTTGCCCGAGATTCAATCATCGGTATCCCAATACCTTGTTCAATCTCGTTACCGGCAAGTCACTTTACTCGTACCATAATGCATGATCCCGTGACCAGACACTTGGTCACTTTGAGCTTATTATGATGATGCATTACCGAGTGGGCCCAGAGATACCTCTCCGTCATACGGAGTGACAAATCCCAGTCTCGATCCGTGTCAACCCAACAGACACTTTCGGAGATACCCATAGTATACCTTTATAGTCACCCAGTTACGTTGTGACGTTTGGTACACCCAAAGTACTCCTAAGGTATCCGGTAGTTACACGATCTCATGGTCTAAGGAAAAGACACTTGACATTGGAAAAGCTCTAGCAAACGAACTACATGATATTGTGCTATGCTTAGGATTGGGTCTTGTCCATCACATCATTCTCCTAATGATGTGATCTCGTTATCAATGACATCCAATGTCCATAGTCAGGAAACCATGACTATCTGTTGATCAACGAGCTAGTCAACTAGAGGCTCACTAGGGACATGTTGTGGTCTATGTATGCACACGTGTATTACGATTTCCGGATAATACAATTATAGCATGAATAAAAGACAATTATAATGAACAAGGAAATATAATAATAATCCTTTTATTATTGCCTCTAGGGCATATTTCCAACAGTCTCCCACTTGCACTAGAGTCAATAGTCTAGTTACATTGTGATGAATCGAACACCCATAGAGTTCTTGTGTTGATCATGTTTTGCTCGCGGAAGAGGTTTAGTCAACGGATCTGCGACATTCAGATCCGTATGCACTTTGCAAATATCTATGTCTCCATCTTGAACATTTTCATGGATGGAGTTGAAACGACGCTTGATGTGCGTGGTCTTCTTGTGAAACCTGGGCTCCTTGGCAAGGGCAATAGCTCCAGTATTGTCACAGAAGAAAGTGATTGGCCCCGACGCATTGGGTATGACTCCTAGGTCGGTGATGAACTCCTTCATCCATATTGCTTCATGCGTTGCCTCTGAGGCTGCCATGTATTCCGCTTCACATGTAGATCCCGCCACGACGCTCTGCTTGCAACTGCACCAGCTTACTGCTCCACGATTCAACATATACACGTATCCGGTTTGTGACTTAGAGTCATCCAGATCTGTGTCGAAGCTAGCGTCGACGTAACCCTTTACGACGAGCTCTTCGTCACCTCCACAAACGAGAAACATGTCCTTTGTCCTTTTCAGGTACTTCAGGATATTCTTGACCGCTGTCCAGTGTTCCTTGCCGGGATTACTTTGGTACCTTCCTACCAAACTTATGGCAAGGTTTACATCAAGTCTGCTACACAACATGGCATACATAATAGATCCTATGGCTGAGGCATAGGGGATGACACTCATCTCTTCTTTATCTTCTGTAGTGGTCGGGCATTGAGCCAAGCTCAATCACACACCTTGTAATACAGGCAAGAACCCTTTCTTGGACTGATCCATGTTGAACTTCTTCAATATCTTATCAAGGTATGTGCTTTGTGAAAGACCTATGAGGCATCTCGATCTATCCCTAAAGATCTTGATGCCTAATATGTAAGCAGCTTCTCCAAGGTCCTTCATTGAAAACACTTATTCAAGTAGGCCTTAATGCTGTCCAAAAGTTCTATATCATTTCCCATCAAAAGTATGTCATCTACATATAATATGAGAAATGCTACAGAGCTCCCACTCACTTTCTTGTAAACACAGACTTCTCCATAAGTCTGCATAAACCCAAAGCTTTGATCATCTCATCAAAGCGAATGTTCCAACTCCGAGATGCTTGCACCAGCCCATAAATGGATCGCTGGAGCTTGCACACCTTGTTAGCATTCTTAGGATCGACAAAACCTTCTGGCTGCATCATATACAGTTCTTCCTTAAGATAGCCGTTAAGGAATGCCGTTTTGATGTACATCTGCCATATCTCATAATCATAGTATGCGGCAATTGCTAACATGATTCGGACGGACTTCAGCTTTGCTACGGGAGAGAAAGTCTCATCGTAGTCAACCCCTTGAACTTGCCGATAACCCTTAGCGACAAGTCGAGCTTTATAGATGGTGAAATTACCATCCGCGTCCGTCTTCTTCTTAAAAATCCATTTGTTTTCTATCGCTCGCCGATCATCGGGCAAGTCTGTCAAAGTCCATACTTTGTTTTCATACATGGATTCTATCTCGGATTGCATGACTTCGAGTCATTTGTTGGAATCTGGGCCCACCATCGCTTCTTCATAGTTTGAAGGTTCACCATTGTCTAACAACATGATTTCCAGGACAGGGTTTCCATACCACTCTGGTGTGGAACGTGTCCTTGTGGACCTACGAAGTTCCGTAGCAACTTGATCCGAAGTACCTTGATCGTCATCATTAATTTCCTCTCCAATCGGTGTAAGCCCCACAGGAACATTTTCCCGAGCTGCACTACTTTCTGGTTCAAGGGGTAGTACTTCATCGAGTTCTACTTTCCTCCCACTTACTCCTTTCGAGAGAAACTCTTTTTCCAGAAAGGATCCATTCTTGGCAACAAAGATCTTGCCTTCGGATCTAAGGTAGAAGGTATACCCAATGGTTTCCTTGGGGTATCCTATGAAGACGCATTTTTTTGACTTGGGTTCGAGCTTTTTAGGTTGAAGTTTCTTGACATAAGCATCGCATCCCCAAACTTTTAGAAACGACAGCTTAGGTTTCTTCCCGAACCATAATTCATATGGTGTCGTCTCAACGGATTTAGACGGAGCCCTATTTAAAGTGAATGTAGCTGTCTCTAGAGCGTATCCCAAAAATGATAGCGGTAAATCGGTAAGAGACATCATAGATCGCACCATATCCAATAGAGTGCGATTACGACGTTCGGACACACCGTTACGCTGAGGTGTTCCAGGCGGCATGAGCTGTGAAATGATTCCACATTTCCTTAAGTGCGTACCAAATTCGTGACTTAAATATTCTCCTCCACGATCTGATCGTAAGAACTTTATCTTTCGGTCACGTTGATTCTCTACCTCATTCTGAAATTCCTTGAACTTTTCAAAGGTCTCAGACTTGTGTTTCATCAGGTAGACATACCCATATCTACTCAAGTCATCAGTGAGAGTGAGAACATAACGATATCCTCCGCGAGCCTCAACGCTCATTGGACCGCACACATCAGTATGTATGATTTCCAATAAGTTGGTTGCTCGCTCCATTGTTCCGGAGAACGGAGTCTTGGTCATTTTGCCCATGAGGCATGGTTCGCATGTGTCAAATGATTCATAATTGAGAGACTCGAAAATTCCATCAGCATGGAGCTTCTTCATGCGCTTGACACTAATGTGACCGAGGCGGCAGTGCCACAAGTATGTGGGACTATCGTTATCAACTTTACATCTTTTGGTATTCACACTATGAATATGTGTAACATTACGTTCAAGATTCATTAAGAATAAACCATTGACCATCGGGGCATGACCATAAAACATATCTCTCATATAAATACAACAACCATTATTCTCGGATTTAAATGAGTAGCCATCTCATATTAAACGAGATCCAGATACAATGTCCATGCTCAAACTTGGCACTAAATAACAATTATTGAGGTTTAAAACTAATCACGTGGGTAAATGCAGAGGTAGCGTGCCGACGGCGATCACATCGACCTTGGAACCATTCCTGACGCGCATCGTCACCTCGTCCTTCGCCAGTCTCCGCTTATTCTGCAGCTCCTGCTTTGAGTTACAAATATGAGCAACGGCACCGGTATCAAATACCCAGGAGCTACTACAAGCACTGGTAAGGTACACATCAATTACATGTATATCACATATACCTTTAGTGTTGCAGGCCTTCTTGTCCGCTAAGTATTTGGGGCAATTCTGCTTCCAGTGACCCTTCCCTTTGCAATAAGAGCACTCAGTCTCAGGCTTGGGTCCATTCTTTGACTTCTTCCCGGCAACTGGCTTACCAGGCGCGGCAACATCCTTGCCGTCCTTCTTGAAGTTCTTCTTACCCTTGCCTTTCTTGAACTTAGTGGTTTTATTGACCATCAACACTTGATGTTCCTTTTTGATTTCTACCTCTGCTGACTTCAGCATTGAAAATACTTCAGGAATAGTTTTAACCATCCCCTGCATATTGTAGTTCATCACAAAGCTCTTGTAGCTCGATGGGAGTGACTGAAGGATTCTGTCAATGACCGCCTCGTCTGGGAGGTTAATGTCCAGCTGGGACAGGCGGTTGTGCGACCCAGACATTTTGAGTATGTGCTCACTGACAGAACTATTTTCCTCCATCTTACAACTATAGAACTTGTCGGAGACTTCATATCTCTCGACCCGGGCATGAGCTTGGAAAACCATTTTCAGCTCCTCGAACATCTCATATGCTCCGTCTTGCTCAAAACGCTTTTGGAGCCCTGGTTCTAAGCTGTAAAGCATGCCGCACTGAACGAGGGAGTAATCATCAGCACGTGACTGCAAAGCGTTCATAACATCTTGGTTCTCTGGGATGGGTGCTTCACCTAGCGGTCCTTCTAGGACATATGCCTTCTTGGCAGCTATGAGGATGATCCTCAGGTTCCGGACCAATCCGTATAGTTGCTGCCATCATCTTTCAGCTTGGTTTTCTCTAGGAACGCGTTGAAGTTCATGTTGACATGAGCGTTGGCCATTTGATCTCCAAGACATTTTTGCAAAGATTTTAGACTAAGTTCATGATAATTAAGTTCATCTAATCAAATTATTTAATGAACTCCCACTCAGATTAGACATCCCTCTAGTCATCTAAGTGTTACACGATCCGAGTCGACTAGGCCGTGTCCGATGATCACGTGAGACGGACTAGTCATCATCGGTGAACATCTCCATGTTGATCATATCTTCCATACGACTCATGTTCGACCTTTCGGTCTCTGTGTTCCGAGGCCATGTCTGTACATGCTAGGCTCGTCAAATTAACCTAAGTGTTTTGCATGTGTAAATCTGTCTTACACCCGTTGTATGTGAATGTTAGAATCTATCACACCCGATCATCATGTGATGCTTCGAAACAACAAACTGTCGCAACGGCGCACAGTTAGGGGGGAACACTTTCTTGAAATTATTATGAGGGATCATCTTATTTACTACCGTCGTTCTAAGTAAACAAGATGCAAAAACATGATAAACATCACATGCAATCAAATAGTAGTGACATGATATGGCCAATATCATATAGCTCCTTTGATCTCCATCTTCGGGGCTCCATGATCATCTTCGTCACCGGCATGACACCATGATCTCCATCATCGTGTCTCCATGAAGTTGCTCGCCAACTATTACTTCTACTACTATGGCTAACGGTTTAGCAATAAAGTAAAGTAATTACATGGCGTTAAATCATTGACACGCAGGTCATACAATAATTAAGACAACTCCTATGGCTCCTGCCGGTTGTCATACTCATCGACATGCAAGTCGTGATTCCTATTACAAGAACATGATCTCATACATCACAATATATCATTCATCATTCATCACAACTTTTGGCCATATGACATCACAAAGCAATTGCTGCAAAAACAAGTTAGACGTCCTCTAATTGTTGTTGCATCTTTTACGTGGCTGCAATAGGGTTCTAGCAAGAACGTTTTCTTACCAACGAAAAAGCCACAACGTGATTTGTCAACTTCTATTTACCCTTCAAAAGGACCCTTTTCATCGAATCCGCTCCAACTAAAGTGGGAGAGACAGACACCCGCTAGCCACCTTATGCAAACCAGTCTCACGTAAGCGTACGTGTAAGGTTGGTCCAGGCCGCTTCATCCCACAATACCGCTGAAGCAAAATAAGACTAGTAGTGGCAAGAAAGTAGACAACATCTACGCCCACAACAAATTTGTGTTCTACTCGTGCAAAGAGAACTACGCATAAACTGGCTCTGATACCACTGTTGGGGAACATTGCAGAAAATAAAAAAAATCTACGGTTTCACCAAGATCAATCTATGAGTTCATCTAGCAACGAGAGAGAGGAGTGCATCTACATACCCTTGTAGATCGAGCGGAAGCGTTCAAGAGAACGAGTTTGAGGGAGTCGTACTCGTCGTGATCCAAATCACCGGAGATCCTAGCGCCGAACGGACGGCACCTCCGAGTTCAACACACGTACGGTCAGCGTGACGTCTCCACCTTCTTGATCCAGCAAGGGGGAAGGAGAGGTTGATGAAGATCCAGTAGCACGATGGCGTGGTGGTGGATGCAGCAGGGATCCCGGCAGGGCTTCGCCAAGCGTCTGCGGGAGGGAGAGGTGTAGCAAGGGGAAAGGGAGGCACCAAGTTCAAAGGTGTGGCTGCCCTCCCTCCCCCTCTTTATATAGGGACCCCAGGGGGGCGCCGGCCCTAGGAGATGGGATCTCCTAGGGGGGCGGCGGCCAAGGGGGGTGCCTTGCCCCCCAAGGCAAGTGGAGGCGCCCCCCTCCCCTAGGGTTCCCAACCCTAGGCGTAGGGGGGCCAAGGGGGGCACACGAGCCCACCAGGGGCTGGTTCCCCTCCCACTTCAGCCCATGGGGCCCTCCGGGATAGGTGGCCCCACCCAGTGGACCCCCGGGACCCTTCTGGTGGTCCCGGTAAAACACCGGTGACCCCCGAAACTTTCCCGATGGCCGAAACTCGACTTCCCATATATAATTCTTTACCCCCGGACCATTCCAGAGCTCCTCATGACGTTCGGGATCTCATCCAGGACTCCGAACAACTTTCGGTTTGCTGCATATTAATATCTCTACAACCCTAGCGTCACCGAACCTTAAGTGTGTAGACCCTACAGGTTCGGGAGACACGTAGACATGACCGAGACGGCTCTCTGGTCAATAACCAACAGCGGGATCTGGATACCCGTGTTGGCTCCCACATGCTCCTCGATGATCTCATCGGATGAACCACGATGTCGAGGATTCAAGCAACCCCGTATACAATTCCCTTTGTCAATCGGTATGTTACTTGCCCGAGATTCGATTGTCGGTATCCCAATACCTCGTTCAATCTCGTTACCGGCAAGTCACTTTACTCGTACCGTAATGCATGATCCCGTGACCAGACACTTGGTCACTTTGAGCTCATTATGATGATGCATTACCGAGTGGGCCCAGAGATACCTCTCCGTCATACGGAGTGACAAATCCCAGTCTCGATCCGTGTCAACCCAACAGACACTTTCGGAGATACCCGTAGTATACCTTTATAGTCACCCAGTTACGTTGTGACGTTTGGTACACCCAAAGTACTCCTACGGTATCTGGGAGTTACACGATCTCATGGTCTAAGGAAAAGATACTTGACATTGGAAAAGCTCTAGCAAACGAACTACATGATCTTGTGCTATGCTTAGGATTGGGTCTTGTCCATCACATCATTCTCCTAATGATGTGATCTCGTTATCAATGACATCCAATGTCCATAGTCAGGAAACCATGACTATCTGTTGATCAACGAGCTAGTCAACTAGAGGCTCACTAGGGACATGTTGTGGTCTATGTATTCACACGTGTATTACGATTTCCGGATAATACAATTATAGCATGAATAAAATACAATTGTCATGAACAAGGAAATATAATAATAATCCTTTTATTATTGCCTCTAGGGCATATTTCCAACAATGAAGATGTTGGTGAAGATGACGGAGTTGTTGGAGTAGATCACCGTCACACGATGATTGCCCCGACAGTGTTCCGGCGCTACCGAGAGAGGGGGGAGAACCCCCCCCCCCTCCCCTCCTCCTTCTTTTTCCTTGGCCTCCCCCCTAGATGGGAGGAGAATTCCTTCTCTGGTCCATGGCCTCCATGGTGGCGGAGGGGCAGGAGCCCCTCCGAGATTGGATCTCCCTCTCTGTTCTCTTCTGTTTCACGTTCCTGTTTTCTGGCCGAAAACCAGTTCTTATATTCCCAGAGATCCGTAACTCTGATTGTGCTGAGATTTTAACATGATTTTTTCTGGATATAAGCCTCCTTGCGCCAGAAGTAGAGCTCCAACCGACTTACGAGGAGGGCACAACCGACCACCATGCGCCTGGGTTGCCTGGCGCGCCCAGGTGTCTTGTGGTGGTTGTGGGCCCCCATTTGCAATGATTCCACCTCCTAAAAATCACAAATATTCCAAAATAATTCTCCGTAAATTTTTATCGCGTTTGGACTTCATTTAATATGGATATTCTGCAAAACAAAAAACATGCAACAAAAAGGAACTGGCACTGGGCACTGGATCAATATGTTAGTCCAATAAATCATATAAATTGTTGCCAAAAGTATGTAAAAGTTGTATAATATTGGCATGGAACAATCAAAAATTATAGATACGACGGAGATGTATCAGCATCCCCAATCTTAATTCCTGATCGTCCTTGAGTAGGGAAATGATAAAAAGGATAATTTTTTATGTGGAATACTACCTAGCATAATCTTATCATATATCTAATCATGGCATGAATATTAAGACACAAGTGATTCTAAGCAATAGTCTATAATTTGACATAAAGACATCAATACTCAGGCATCCCAACAAACAATCATGTCTTTCAAAATATCAATGCTAAAGAACGCTATCCCTACGAAATCGTATAGTCTTGTCATGCTCTATCTTCTTAACACAAAGTATTTATCATAAACTACCCCGGTGTATGCTAAGCAATTGGTTCATACTTTTTAACACGCTTTAGCATTTTCAACTCTCACGCAATACATGAGCGCAAGCCATGGATATAGCACTATGGGTGGAGTAGAGTATGATGATAGGGGTAAATATTGAGAAGACAAAAAGGTAAGGATGTCTCACATCGACGCGGCTAATCAATGGGCTATGGAGATACCCATCGATTGATATCAATGCGAGGAGTAGGGATTGCCATGCAACGGATGCACTAAGAGATATACGTGTATGAAAGCTCAAACTGAAAACTAAGTGGGTGTGCATCTAACTCTATATTGAAAAATTCACACTAGTATATGAAAGTGACAACATAGCAGACTCTCTATATGAAAAACATGGTGCTACTTTGAAGCACAAGTGTGGAATTAGCATGCCCCTTCTCTCTTTTCTGTCACTTTTTTATTTTCTTCTTTTCTTCTTTTTCTTGGGCTCTTTTTGGCCTCACTTTTTTTTGTTTTTTTGTTTTAGTCCGGAGTCTCATCCCGACTTGTGGGGGAATCAGAGTCTCCATCATCCTTTCCTCACTGGGACATGCTCTAATAATAAATAATGATGATCATCACACTTCTATTTACTTACAACTTAAAAGAAATAAAAATTGTAACTTGATACCTAGAAGAAAGTATGACTCTATATGAATGCCTCCGGTAGTGTACCAGGTTGTGCAATGATCTAGCGTAACAACAATATAAAAAAAGGACAAGCCATGGAAATATCATGCTAGCTATCTTACGATCATGCAAAGCAATATGACAATGAATGCTCAAGTCATCAAACAGAAGCAATGGAAGTTGCATGGCAATATATCTTGGAATGGGTATGGAAAGGCCATAATAGGTAGGTATGGTGGCTGTTTTGAGGAAGATATAATAAGGCTTATGTGTGATAGAGTGTATCATATCACATGGTTTGGATGCACTGCTGAAGTTTGCACCACGTCTAACGTGAAAAGGGCAATGCATGGTACCGAAGAGGCTAGCAAATTGCAGAAAGGTAAGAGTGCGTATAATCCATGGACGCACATTAGTCATAAAGAACTCATATAATTATTGCAAAAGTTTATTAGCCCTCGAAGCAAAGTACTACTACGCATGCCCCTAGGGGGGAGGTTGGTAGGAGTTAACCATCACGCGCCCCCGACCTCCACACAAAGGAAGACAATCAATAATAAATCATGCTCCAACTTCATAGCATAACGGGAGACTATATGTGCATGCTTTCGGAATCACAAACCTTAACACCATTATCTGACTAAACACGATCATCCACTAGTACCTCCCACATATTATCATCTCTATATTGCAAAACTATTGCAAGGAATCAAACATGTCATATTCAGTGGTCCATAAGTTTTATGTAGGATTTTATGACTAACCATGCAAATGACCAATTCATGTTGACTCTCTAAATAGATATAAATGAAGCAAGAGAGTTTAATTCTTTCTAAAAGATACCATGCTCTAACAAATACAAGTGAAGCAAAAGAGCATTCTACAAATAACGGTTTTCCATGTGAAGAGAAACAGGCAATCCAAACTTCAAATTATATAAGTGAAGCACATGAAGCATTCTATAAAGCCATACTAAAAAATTATAAGTGAAGTGCAATGAGCATTGTATAAATCAACCATGAACTATCTCATACCAGCATGGTGCATAAAATCAAAATGAAAACTAAACACAAAAGACGCTCCAAGATTTACACATATAACATGAACGAAACGAAAACGAAAACAAAAACATACCGATACTTGTTGAAGAAAGATGGGATGCCTTCCGAGGCATCCCCAAGATTAGACGCTTGAGTCTCCTTGGATATTTACTTGGGGTACCTTGGGCATCCCCAAGCTTGAACTCTTGCCCCTCCTCGTTCTTCTCATATCGAGACCTCCTCGATATTTGAACACTTCATCCACACAAAACTTAACAGAAAACTCGGTGAGATCCGTTAGTATAACAATGCAAATCACTACTTTAAGTATTGTTGCAAACCAATTAATATTTTGTTTTTGCATTGTAGCTATTGTATTATAACTTCTCCATGGCTTGTACCACCGATACAATCGATAGTTTCATCAAAACAAGGAAAACAATGCATGAAAAACAGAATCTGCCAAAAAAAGGACATTTTGTAGTAATCTGAACATTGACCATACTTCTGTAACTCCAAAAATTCTGAAACATTAGGACAAAATAAACAATTTGCATAGCAGTACTATGTACAAATTTCAAAAACTTTTGACGTTCCAGTAAAAAATGTAAAATCACTCACTAGAGCCAAAGTTTCTTGTTTTGCACCGCACATACCAACAAGCAATCTAATCATCCTAAAGGCAAATCTTGGCACATTATTTTTATAATACAATGGATTTGTACAGGGGGATAATTATTTTTGTGAGAAACTTCCATGAAAAATTCTACATTGTTTCCATGAGCATGAACACAAGTGTTCAAGGTCGACCCTCACTTCTCCAATGCATAACCTTCCAATCGTTCTCTTTTTGAAAAAAAATTAAGTTCCCCTCTCTATTTTTTCGTTTTTAAACTTTATAAAAGCACACAACAGAATAAAACGACTCTCTAAAATTTCTGGGTTGTCTCCCTGGCAGCGCTTTCTTTAAAGCCATTAAGATAGGCATAAAGTGCTCAAGTAATGGATCCACCCGGATCCCAAGGTATATCAAAGAAAATTTTAATTAGCAATGATTTGGCATTTAGTAGTGAGCATAAAGCAACATAGATCATGCAATGATGAAGTCTAATTCTCTTCATATGCATCGGCATGTTATAAAAGAACAATTCATGCACATGAAGTAAAGGCCAATACATCGCATAAGCAACTTCTTGTAATGTTATCGTGTTGGAAACATAGAGAGGCGGAGATGTAGTTACTCTCTCATAATAATTGCAAGTAGGAGCATCAAGCACGTTCATATTATATTCATCAAAATTAGCATGTGCAACGGTAAAAGGCAACCATCAATGTAGTCCTTAATAAGTGCAAACTTCTCTTATATAGTGTAGTTGGGAGAATTCAAAAAGATAATAGGGCTATCATGTATGGGTGCGATATCAACAATTTCATTCTTAACATAAGGGACTATAGCAAGTTCATCTCCATAAGCATAATTCATATTGGCATCATGGGCATAAGCATAACAATCATCAAGTTCATCAAAAAGGGATATTTCAAATGAATCAACGGGATCATAGCAGTTATCATTGAAGGAAATATGCCCTAGAGGCAATACTAAAGTTGTTATTTTATATTTCCTTATTCATGATAAAAGTTTATTATTCATGCTAAAATTGTATTGATTGGAAACTTAAATACATGTGTGAATACATAAAAAAATACCGTGTCCCTAGTAAGCCTCTACTAGACTAGCTCATTGATCAAATATGGTTAAGGTTTTCTAACCATAGACATGTGTTGTCATTTGATAAAGGGATCACATCATTAGGAGAATGATGTGATGGACAAGACCCGTCCGTTAGCTTAGCATATTGATTGTTCCATTTATTGCTATCGCTTTCTTGATGACAAATACATATTCCTTCAATTATGAGATTATGCAACTCCCGGATACCGAAGGAATACCTGGTGTGCTATCAAACGTCACAACGTAACTAGGTGATCATAAAGATGCTCTACAGGTATCTTCGAAGGTGTTTGTTGAGTTGACATAGATCGAGATTAGGATTTGTCACTCCGAGTATCGGAGAGGTATCTCTGGGCCCTCTCGGTAATACACATCATAAGAAGCCTTGCAAGCAAAGTTACCAAGGAGTTAGTTGAAAGATGATATATTACGGAACGAGTAAAGAGACTTGCCAGTAACGAGATTGAACTAGGTATGAAATACCGACGATCGAATCTCGGGCAAGTAACATACCGATGGACAAAGGGAATTACGTATGTGATGACCCACAAGTATAGGGGATCTAATGTAGTCCTTTCGATAAGTAAGAGTGTCTAACCCAACAAGGAGTAGAAGGAAATGACAAGTGGTTTTCAGTAAGGTATTCTCTGCAAGCACAGAAATTGTAGGTAACAGATAGTTTTGTGATAAGATAATTTGTAACGGGTAACAAGCAATGAATGTAAATAAAGTGCAGCAAGATGGCCCAATCCTTTTTGTAGCAAAGGACAAACCTGGACAATTTCTTATAATGAGAAAAGCGCTCCCAAGGACACATGGGAATTATCGTCAAGCTAGTTTTCATCATGCTCATATGATTCACGTTCGATACTTTGATAATTTGATATGTGGGTGGACCGGTGCTTGGGTACTGCCCTTACTTGGACAAGCATCCCACTTATGATTAACCCCTATTGCAAGCATCCGCAACTACAAAAAAGTATTAAGGTAAACCTAACCACAGCATTAGACATATGGATCCAAATCAGCCCCTTACGAAGCAACGCATAAACTAGGGTTTAAGCTTCTATCACTCTAGCAACCCATCATCTACTTATTACTTCCCAATGCCTTCCTCTAGGCCCAAATAATGGTGAATTGTCATGTAGTCGATGTTCACATAACACCACTAGAGGAGAAACAACATACATCTCATCAAAGTATCGAACGAATACCAAATTCACATGACTACTAATAGCAAGACTTCTCCCATGTACTCAGGAACAAAAGTAACTACTCACAAAGCATATTCATGTTCATAATCAGAGGAGTATTAATATGCATTAAGGATCTGAACATATGATCTTCCACCAAGTAAACCAATTAGCATCAACTACAAGGAGTAATCAACACTACTAGCAACCCACAGGTACCAATTTGTGGTTTTGATACAAGATTGGATACAGGAGATGAACTAGGGTTTTGAGAGGAGATGGTGTTGATGAAGATGTTGATGGATATTGACCCCCTCCCGATGATAGGATCGTTGGTGATGATGATGGTGATGATTTCCCCCTCCCGGAGGGAAGTTTCCCTGACAGAACAGCTCCGCCGGAGCCCTAGATTGGTTCCTCCAAGGTTCCGCCTCATGGCGGCGGAGTTTCGTCCCGTAAGCTTTCTTATGATTTTTTTAGGGTAAAAGCCTTCATATAGCAGAAGATGGGCACCGGAGGACCAGCAGGTGGCCCAGGAGACATGGGGGCGCGCTTAGTAGGGGTGGGCGCGCCCCCCACCCTCCTAGCCAAGGTGTGGGCCCCCTCTGGTGCTTTCTTCGCTCAATAATTCTTATTAATTCGAAAAATGACTTCCGTGGAGTTTCAGGATTTTTGGAGTTGTGCATAATAGGTTTCCAATATTTGCTCCTTTTCCAGCCAGAATTCCAGCTGCCGGCATTCCCCCTCTTCATGGTAAACCTTATAAAATAAGATAGAATAGCCATAAGTATTGAGATATAACGTGTAATAACAGCCCATAATGCAATACATATTGATATAAAAGCATGATGCAAAATGGACGTATCAACTCCCCCAAGCTTAGACCTCACTTGTCCTCAAGCGGAAGCCGAAATCGAAAAATATGTCCACATGTTTAGAGATAGAGGTGTAGATAAAAATAAAATACGGACATGAGGGCATCATGATCATTCTTGTAACAACAACATATATAGATTTTGTCATATGGTTTCTTATGCTCAAGTAACAATCGATTCACGATGTCAAGTATGGTTCAGAAACTTCATTGGGAACTAACAAACTATAATCTCAGTCATTGAAGCAATTGCAATTTATCATAACATCAGAAAGAGCCAAAAATAGAGCTTTTCAGTAGGTCCCCATACTCAACTATGATATCGTCTTCTACAACTGCTAACACTCACGCAATACTTGTGGTTATGGAGTTTCAACCGGACACTGAGAAAGATAGGGGCTTATTGTGTTGTCTCCCAATGTATTCACCTTTGGGTGATGTCAACAATAATAATTCATGCTAACTTACATCCAATTGGATATATATATATTAGGATCTTTCAAACACGAGGAGCTTGCCAAAGGATAAAATGAAAAAGGGAAAGGTGAAGATCACCTTGACTCAAGCATAAAGTAAAAACATAAAGTAAAAGATAGGCCCTTCGCAGAGGGAAGCAGAGGTTGTCATGTGCTTTTAGGGTTGAATGCATAAAATCTTAATGCAAAAGAACGTCACTTTATATTGCCACTTGTATATGGACCTTTATTGTGCAGTCCGTCGCTTTTATTGCTTCCAGAGCAAGATCGTATAAAGCTTATTTTCTCCACACTAATAAGTCATACATATTTAGGGAGCAATTTTTATTGCTTGCAGCATGACAACTTACTTGAAGGATCTTACTCCATCCATAGGTAGGTATGGTGGACTCTCATGGCAAAACTGGGTTTAAGGATAGTTGGAAACACAAGTAGTATCTCTACTTGGTGCAAGGAATTTTGGCTAGCATGAGGGGGAAAGGCAAGCTCAACATGTTGGGAAGATCAATGACAATATACTTTAACTGAGATGTGAGAAAACATAAACCATTACATTGTCTTCCTTGTTCAACATCAACTCTTTTAGCATGTCATACTTAATGAGTGCTCACAATCATAAAATAGTAAATTTGTATGTGAAAACCTCTCTTTCCTTATTACTTCCTATTAATTGCAACAGTGACCAAAACTATGTTTGTACTCTCAACAACTTTTATGCCTCATACTTTTTATATGTGAAGTCATTACTATCCATAAGATCAATATGAACTCTTTTATTCTTTTTATTTATTTCTTCTTTCTCAAGATCATAGCAAGATAGCAAAGCCCTTGACTCAACACTAAACTTTATTATAGATAGCTCACGGACTCGATTACATAAAGAGATCACAAAGCAAAGCTCAAAACTAATTGATACCAAAACTTCAATCTACTAGATCAAGATACTACCAAAAGAATCGAACTAAGTAAAATGATAAAGATAGGAGTGTGATTGTGATACGATACCGGGGAACCTCCCCCAAGCTTTGCAGTTGCCAAGGGGAGTGCCCATACCCATGTGATTATGTCCTCGGAGGTGGTGAAGTAGGAGTTGTTGATGATGTAGGCTTGTCGTCCATCTTCCAAGGCATAGGCTCACCATCATAGAAGGATGATCGAGTCTCCGGGATCCTCAAATCTGCAGCCAAACTCATCCTCTTGAATCTATATTCATACTCACAGTTTTGGTTTTGCAGGTCATAGATCTGGGCTTGGAGATGCTCTATTTTCTCTTGAAGCTTGAAGATGGTCTCCCCAATGATCTTGGCATCTAGCTTGTGGTTGTTGGTGAACTCCGTGATCATCATCTGGTTGGCGTTGAGTCTACGCTCCACCATCCCTTGGCACTTGAAAACTTGTTGCTCCATGGCTTCGAGCTTTGTCTCCATGCTTCCGGTACGTCTTGGTCCCTCCACATTGCGGATGTGCAGCACCCCCTCACGCATCTCAATGGTCTGAGGGTGTTGCAGCACCTCCGCAAGATAGGGGTTGATGACCCTCTTGAAAAACTTTTCATTGGGAGCGCTTGAAGACGTCATGGTGCTTTTAGATATGTTAGAAAAACAGCTCGAAACAAAAACAGAGGATATATGCATGATACGGTGGTCAAAACCTTCGGGTGATTATATAATGAATTTTTACCGACCAAAATACATAACATGTAAGAAAACGGAGTCCGGGAGGCACACGAAGTGGCCACGAGACAAGGGGCGCGCCCAGTAAGGGTGGGCGCGCCCTCCACCCTCGTGTCCTTCTCGGATTACTTCTTTCTTCCTAAAATTCTTAAATATTCCAAAACGGAGGAAACTTGCCATTAGAATTGTTTTGGAGTCGGTTTACTTACCGTACCACATACCTATTCCTTTTCGGAGTCTGAAACGTTCTGGAAAGTGTCCCTTATGTATTCCTCCGGGGTTACGGTCTCAATAATATTAGTTTCAACATTGATAGGATTACCTGAGATATAATGTTTGATTCTTTGACTGGTCACAACCCTCGGACTTGTGCCTTCAAAGTTGTTGATTTTTATGGCACCGGAATGATAGACCTCCTCGATAACGTAAGGACCTTCCCATTTAGAGAGAAGTTTTCCTGCAAAAAATCTTAAACGAGAGTTGAATAATAACACATAATCACCTACGTTAAACTCACGCTTTTGTATCCTTTTGTCATGCCATTGTTTAACTTTTTCTTTGAACAGCTTGGCATTCTCATAGGCCCGGGTTCTCCATTCATCAAGTGAGCTAATGTCAAACAACCTCTTCTCACCGGCAAGTTTGAAGTCATAGTTGAGCTCTTTAAGAGCCCAATATGATTTATGTTCAAGTTCAAGAGGTAAGTGACATGCTTTTCCATAAACCATCTTATAAGGAGACATACCTGAGGGAGTCCCGGATTAGGGGGTGTCCGGATAGCCGGACTCCTGGACTATGAAGATACAAGATTGAAGACTTCGTCCCGTGTCCGGATGGGACTTTCCTTGGCGTGGAAGGCAAGCTTGACGATACGGATATGTAGATCTCCTCCCATTGTAACCGACTCTGTGTAACCCTAGCCCTCTCCAATGTCTATATAAACCGGAGGGTTTTAGTCCGTACGACAAACAACAATCATACCATAGGCTAGCTTCTAGGGTTTAGCCTCTTTGATCTCGTGGTAGATCTACTCTTGTACTACCCATATCATCAATATTAATCAAGCAGGAGTAGGGTTTTACCTCCATCGAGAGGGCCCGAACCTGGGTAAAAACATCGTGTCCCTTGTCTCCTGTTACCATCCACCTAGACACACAGTTCGGGACCCCCTACCCGAGATCCGCCGGTTTTGACACCGACATTGGTGCTTTCATTGAGAGTTCCTCTGTGTCGTCATCTTTAGGCCCGATGGCTCCTCCGATCATCAACAACGATGCGGTCCAGGGTGAGACTTTTCTCCCCGGACAGATCTTTGTATTCGGCGGCTTTGCACTGCGGGCCAATTTGCTTGGCCATCTGGAGCAGATCGAAAGCTACGCCCCTGGCCATCAGGTCAGATTTGGAAGTTTGAACTACACGGCCGACGTCCGTGAATACTTGATCTTCGACGGGTTTGAGCCACAGCCGAGCGCGTCGCACTGTCACGATGGGCATGGTCTAGCTCTGCCGCCGAACAGTTCCCAGGAGGCCGCCCCAGTGTCCGCTCCGACCCTTAGTTCGGAGCCGACTGCGCCGATCGAGGACGGGTGGCTGGACACCGCCTTGGGGGCTACAATCTCTACAGCGATCGAGCCGAATACCAGCCTTATCCTTTGTGAAGCTCATGACTCCAAGGTGCCGGACTCCGAACCTTCCGCGCCCCTGCCAATCGAACCCGATTAGGCGCCGATCATGGAGTTCGTCGCCACGGACATCTTTCAGCACTCGCCCTTCGGCGACATTCTGAATTCACTAAAGTCTCTCTCTTTATCAAGAGAGCCCTGGCCGGACTATGGTCAGCAAGGTTGGGATGCAGACGACGAAGAAATTCAAAGCCCACCCACCACCCACTTCGTAGCCACTGTCGATGATTTAACCGACTTGCTCGACTTCGACTCCGAAGACATCGACGGTATGGACGACGATGTAGGAGACGAACAGGAACCAGCACCTATAGGGCACTGGACAACCACCTCATCTCACGATGTATACATGGTGGACACACCTAAAGGAAACGACGACGAGGAACAAAGGGACGCAACGAGGGATCGTTCCCTCGAAAAGCAGTCAAAGCAGCGGCGTAAGCGCCGCTCCAAACCCCACCTCGACAAAGACCCAGCCATAGAGCAGGCCGAACCGGCGGACGATGAACATGCCATCGAGCAACCGTCCGAACAGGGTAACTTGGGTAAACAAACCAAACAACCCGTCCCCGGCAAAGACAATAGTCCGAATGACCTCACGCCGGACAAGTTGCTGGAGCAGAAGAACCTCCACAAAAGGCTCGTCGCCACTGTGCGTAGCCTGAAGAAGCAGAAGCGGAAGCTCAAAACAGCGGAAGATGCACTCAGAATTAGATGGGGCAAAGTACTCAACACCGCAGACAAATACGGCGGCAGTCTCCACACAAAGAGCTATCCAAAGCGAAAATTACTGCCGGAGTTTGATGATGAGGCCTTAGAGCCCCCGCAATCAAAAAATAAGGAAGCCACCAGGTCGGATAAACAACCCCATGGCAAACATACGACGGCAAATGGCACCGCACACAAGCCGGCATGCGATCCGCACAAGGATTCACATCACAAAGACGGCCCAGCCAGGTCTATCTATGGGCCAAGAAAGCAAGCTCTAGTAAGCAATGCAATGCAACAAGTATCTGAACATCACGGCACGCCCAAATATAGGGGTGCCGCACACCCCCTATGCTTCACCGATGAGGTGCTGGACCATGAATTTCCAGCAGGATTCAAGCCCGTAAACATAGAGGCATACGACGGAACAACAGACCCTGGAGTCTGGATTGAGGATTACATCCTCCACATACACATGGCTAGAGGAGATGACCTCCATGCCATAAAATACTTACCCCTCAAGCTCAAAGGGCCAGCCCGGCATTGGCTTAAAAGCCTTCCCGAAAACACCATCGGAAGTTGGGAAGATCTCGAGGATACTTTTCGGGCAAATTTTCAAGGGACCTATGTCCGACCTCCGGATGCAGACGATCTAAGTCATATAACTCAACAACCCGGAGAGTCAGCCCGGAAACTCTGGAACAGATTTCCTACTAAAAAAACCAGATAGTCGACTGTCCGGACGCCGAAGCCTTAGCAGCTTTCAAACACAGCATTCGAGACGAATGGCTCGCCAGACACCTCGGCCAAGAAAAGCCAAGAACAATGGCCGCATTAACAAGCCTCATGACCCGCTTTTGCGTAGGAGAGGATAGCTGGTTGGCAAGAAGCAGTACCAGTGACCCAAGTACATCCGAAGTTAGGAATGGAAACGGAAAACCACGACATAGCAAGGACCAGCGCCGGACCAAGGGAAACAGCCCGAAGAGCACGGCAGTCAACGCCGGATTCAAAAGCTCTCGGCAGAATCAGAAAAAGCGGCCCCTCAAGGATAACATGGACGAGCTATCTAACCTAAACAAAATCTTGGACAAAACATGCCAAATCCACAGTACTCCCGGGAAGCCTGCAAACCATACCCACAGAGATTGTTGGGTCTTCAAGCAATCCGGCAAACTCAACGCCGAACACAAGGGGCTCGACATACCAAGCGAGGACGAGGACGAACCCCGCGAGCAGAGCACCGGAGAACAAAAGAAGTTCCCACAAGAAGTCAAAACAGTAAACTCACTCCACGTGACAAAAGGGAAAAACAGAGTGGCGCCTATAGAGATACGCGCCATACGGCATGTCCCAGAGAAGTCCAGCCACTGGTTGTTAAAACCAATCACCTTCGACCATCAGGATTACTCTAGAAGTATCCGGAACGCAGGCTGGACTGCCTTGATATTAGATCCAGTAATCGATGGACTCCACTTTACACAAGTCCTAATGGACGGCGGCAGTGGTCTAAACCTGCTATACCAGGACACAATCCGCAGAATGGGGATAAACCCAACAAAAATTCGCCATGGCAACACTTCCTTTCAAGGGATAACGCCAGGCCCAGATACCCATTGTACGGGTTCTCTCCTGCTAGAAGTTATGTTCGGCTCCCCCGACAACTTCCACCGCGAAAAGCTAACCTTCCACAGCGCCCCATTTACACGTAGCTATCAAGCACTACTGGGACGCGAAGCTTTCGCCCGCTTTAACGCAATACCGCATTATGTGTCCCTTACGCTTAAAATGCCCGGTCCGTGAGGCATCATCTCATTAAAGGGAAATATCGAGTGTTCCTCGAGCGCCTAAACAGGTCGTTCAGACCTCGGACATGGCTAGACGAGTTCGGCGTAAAGACACAAGGGGCTTACTAACCGCATACCCCCATACAAGGGGCTCCGCGCATGTACAACAAGAGATAATAAAGCTCAATTCTACCCATTTTCTGAATTATACTTTGTTTATTTAGTATAATATGGATTTTTGCACAATTTTTTCAACTAAGTTCCTCTCTTTTACAGATGAACACCGTGCTACACCCGTACAGGATACGGCACAACGGAGACACAGGCGCAGACATGTAGTAGGGACCCGTTCCAAGGATTCTTTTCATATTAAGACCCTGCGTAAACCTTTTTTACTGTCTCTTGTTGATACACATCCCCCGGTTTCTTATTATAATCGAGGAGGAGGCTGGCGTCTTGGCATGTGGCCACGTCAGAATTTTGCGTGTACCTGGACACCAGGGGCTTCTTACCAAGGGCGATGTTCAGCCCGTTTTCATAAAGTCCGAATACCTTAGGGAGTGTTCGACGTCGCGAGTTTGGCCTTATATGCATCAGCTCCGAATCATGTCTTTGGTCAAATGTTGGGTTTGCCCGGCTCCTGTGTTTTGCTGCCTTACGTTCCGCTCTATCGGCTAAGGCGGCACCAGGAGAACTACTGCGATTGTGCCCCGGTTCGGCCAGGCGAGCACCTTAGTAGAGAAAGCCGAAAACTGACTGTCATGATATAGCGTGAGACTGGTCAACCACTCGATGACCCACCGGAATCTTTAGGATTCCTCCGCATTAACGAAGGGTCGTTTCCCGGCCAGGCACACACGCGCCCCAAATTCGGGTGAGCGCGGTGCCCCTAGGGGCTATATAGTAGCCCCACTGTCAAACTCCTATGGTTAAGTGAAAGTGATAAAGCATTATAGTCCGGTTGCCTAGTTCGCTGCGCTATCACCTCCTTAATAGGACCAAGATGTTGGATTAAGTGTGAAAATGCGTCTTCTGCGAACACCCCCGCATTATATGCGTGGGGGTTGAAGCCGAAGACTGCCATCTTTTAGGTTATATACACATATACATTAACGGCCACACAGGAGGTATTCTAATTCTTGAAGGCACAAGTATAAAAAGCTTTTATATTCCATCGAAACATTGTTTTCCAATAATACATGTTATTCGAACATAACATCCTTCAAGCACTGCGTCTCTATTAAACGAGCGCCCTGCAGAACTTCCTGAAAATAGTGCTCGGCAGGTACTCGGCTCTCGTCCGAATCTTGGGATGCAACATCAGTGGCCTTCATCTCCGCCCAGTATGTCTTGACATGGGCAAGAGCCATCTGCGCACCCTCTATGCATGCTGACCTCTTCATTGCATTAATATGTGGCACCGCACTGAGGAACTGCTGCATCAAGCTAAAATAACTCTTCGGCTCGGGCCTTTTCGGCCACAGATGACTCACGATTCATGGCGAGTCCGGATAACCTATTCAGCTCAGCCCATGCGGCCAAACGATCAGTTAATGGAAGTGGGTGCTCTGGATTATGGAACTGTGACCAAAAAAGCCATTCCATTTCGTGGTCATTTTGATCGCTGAAGTGTTCGGCCCCGTCCGCGGCACTTGCCGCCAAGTCTAGATAATTATTCGCCGCACTCCACTTCCGGTCCAACGAAGCATACTTAGGATCCCCGAACTTCATCCGCAGCATAAAGGGCTTTCCAGCCGTGATATCTCCAGCCTGACGTAGCTCCTCCTTCATAGCTCTCATCGCAGAGCGAGTATCCTTGGCCTCGGTAGTGACCTTCTCTAGGTCCTTCTGTGCCACCCGATCTTCTTTTTCAAGAAGCTTTCAACGGTCGGCAGCATTCTTCAACTTTACAGCCATCTCGGCCATTTCCTTCTTGCTTTGGCAATGATCAGCCTGTTCGGCTTTCAGCTCTTCAGCCGCCTTTAAGGCAGCCGCATCGCTTTTCCTGGCCTGCTCCTTGGCTCGGGCAAGTTCCGCCCGAAGCATCTCCATGGCAGCAGCACCATTTGCATCAAGCACACATGTTGTAAGGTACAGCATCAAGCTCCTCTTACCAGGTGTCTTTGGAGACATTACATACCTTGTGCCTCGTCCAGCCGCTTGTTAACAAGAGCGATGTCGGCATCTGCCACGTCAAGTTGCCGCTTTAGCTCGGCAAATTCATCAGTCCGGCTAACCACCGAACACTTCGCCACCTACATAGGAAAGGCGACATATTATACCTGGGATTATGATCCTCGGCGTGCTGACATTTTTGACAATGCACAGAGTCTCAGAGGCTACTATCTATACAGGGCGCATCTTATATATGCGGATCTATCAAAAGGTACATCATTTCGCGTACCTCAAAACCTATCAGTAAACTCCTGACGGCCTCGTACAACCCACTCTCCGCGGATGCAATCCTTCCAATCACCGTGTCCATCAACGCACGATGCTCTTCTGAGATAGAGGCTCGCCCGAGCAGATCCTTGAGCTCCTCCGACCGTGCACCAGACGGTGCCGGACTTGTCCGATGGCCTTTTTCGATGGCCGGACACAGAGGGCCTTGGGGGGGGCATACGACTGCCCTCCGGCCCTGTCGGATTCGGAGAAACCCTCCGTGACGACACCTCAGGGTCGCCCGCCTCGGAAGGCGGTATGGCAGGGGGAGGCGTTCCGCTCTCCATCATCTCCGGGCGAAGATCCCCTGAAGATGAGCTCTACTAAGAAGGGCTGAGATCCGAACTACAAGGTAAAACTTTGATTATCTTCCTCAAAAATAGAACAGGGATGTCTCTCATTTTTAAAACCCCTCTTTACTTACGGCTCGGTGGAGAGCTGACCCCCTTGGGGGCGCAATGCGACCGGGGCACCCCCCGGTGCCGGACCCTCTGACAAAGATTTCTTCCCCCGCTTGGAGGCTATGGCCTCTGGGTCTTTAGAGGCGGTCCTCTTCTTCCCCTGGTTAAAGGAATTATTGATTCCTCCTTTCCTGACAGCCTCCTTCGAGGAGGTGGTAGCTTCCTTGCTCCCCTCTTCGCCTTCTTCTAAAGGCGCAGCCTCCAGCATCCTGGTTAACACGGGATCCGGCATAGTCTCAGGGAGGGGGCCGGACACCTGATTAGCTTTGCTTTCGCTATCCACTCCTGGTTAAGGGACATCTCTTTTAAGGGAAATTTTATGATAAATATACGGATAGCATGTCCGGGTATAGGGCTACTTACTTGAGTGTTCGGGAGATTGCAGCTCAGACCCGCGTCCTTGGACGAGTCCGGACACATTGCTTGTGATCCGAAGAATAATTTGTACATCTCCATGGGCGTCGCGCCCACAAAATGTTGGAGAGCTCGTGGTCCTTCCGGATTAAACTCCCACAGGCAGAGGGGGCGACGTTTGCAGGGTAGGATGCGGCGAATCAACATAACCTGCATCACTACGGCCAGATTGATATCTCTTTCTAGAAGATCTCGAACGCGGCCCTGCAACAAGGGCACGTCCTTGGACGGCCCCCAGTTAAGCCCTTTATTGACCCATGACACTAGCTATGGTGGGGGAACTGAGCAAAAGGCAAGTGGCGCCACCCATGTGGTGCCCCTGGGGGCTGTGATATAAAACCACTCTCGTTGCCATAAGCCGAACTCCTCTTGGAAAGAGCCCTCGGGCCATGGAGCGTCGGCAATCTTGCTTATAACAGCACATCCGCACTCTGCGTGCTGCCCCTCGATCATCTTCGGCTCTACTTGGAAGGTCTTAAGCCACAATCCGAAGTGAGGAGTAATATGGAGGAAGGCCTCGCACACGACAATGAACGATGAGATATGGAGGATGGACTCCGGAGCTAAGTCGTGAAATTCCAACCCGTAGTAAAACATGAGCCCCCTCATGAAGGGGTCAATCGGGAAGCCTAGCCCCCGAAGGAAGTGAGACACGAACACCACGCTCTCACCAGGCTTGGGAGTGGGAATAACCTGCCCTTGAGCAGGTAGCCTATGCGAGATTTCACCGATTAGATACCTGGCATCTCTTAGCTTTAACACGTCTTCTTCCGTAACGGAAGAATGCATCCACCGGCCTTGAAGGTTGGAGCCGGACATCATCGGAGGTCCGAAGCGCCGGAATCTGGAGCTTTGGGTGTTGGAACTCAAGGCGAAAGGCGGATTTGATTGAGATTGAAAGAAAGGAGACGAGCCTTGGTCTCTTTATAAAGAGGTTGAATACCAAGAGCCCTCCCCGTGACCGTTTGGGACTCGCCTTCGATTGAGAAGGCATACCAATGGGCACGATTGGGTTACCCACGCCCGTATTGATGAGAATCCCGGAATAAGGGGACACGATCTCTGCTTCGATAAGACGTGCCAAGGAAACCACCTCGCTAAACGCGCTGAGGTGGGACAGTAAAACGATTCGAATGAAGGCTTGGCCGTGGCGTAATGTCACGTTGCGGAATACGTCAGCAGATTAGATTTGTACAAATATTATTCTCTCTACGGTGGTATGTGGAACTTATTTTGCAGAGCCGGACACTATCCTTGTGTTCAAAATCTTCTATGAAGTATTCGGAGGAGGAACCCGCCTTGCAATGCCGAAGACAATCTACGCGCTGGACTCGTCGTCATTGAAGCCTGGTTCAGGGGCTACCGAGGGAGTCCCAGATTAGGGGGTGTCCGGATGGACGGACTATAACCTTTGGCCGGACTCCTGGACTATGAAGATACAAGATTGAAGACTTCATCCCGTGTCCGTATGGGACTTTCCTTGGCGTGGAAGGCAAGCTTGGCGATACGGATATGTAGATCTCTTCCCATTGTAACCGACTCTGTGTAACCCTAGCCCTCTCCGGTGTCTATATAAACCAGAGGGTTTTAGTTCGTAGGACGAACAACAATCATACCATAGGCTAGCTTCTAGGGTTTAGCCTCTTTGATCTCGTGGTAGATCTACTCTTGTACTACCCATATCATCAATATTAATCAAGCATGAGTAGGGTTTTACCTCCATCGAGAGGGCCCGAACCTGGGTAAAAACATCGTGTCCCTTGTCTCCTATTACCATCCGCCTAGACGCACAGTTCGGGACCCCCTACCCGAGATCCGCCGGTTTTGACACCGACAATACCCATAGGATTTTTATATGCAGTTCTATAGGCCCATAACGCATCATCAAGTTTCTTGGACCAATTCTTTCTAGATCTATTCACAGTCTTTTGCAAAATTAATTTGATATCTCTATTGCTCAACTCTACTTGACCACTAGACCGCGGGTGATAAGGAGATGTGATTCTATGATTAACATCATACTTAGCAAGCATCTTACGGAAAGCACCATGAATAAAATGTGAACCACCATCAGTCATAAGATATCTAGGGACTCCAAACCTCGGAAAATAACTTTTTTAAGCATTTTAATAGAGGTGTTATGATCAGCACTACTAGTTGGAATAGCTTCTACCAACTTAGTAACATAATCAACAGCAACTAAAATATGTGTGTAACCATTAGAGGCAAGAAAAGGTCCCATATAATCAAAGCCCCAAACATCAAATGGTTCAATAACAAGAGAATAATTCATAGGCATTTCTTGAAGTCTACTAATATTACCTTTTCTTTAACATTCATCACAAGACAAGACAAACTTACGAGCATCTTTGAAGAGAGTAGGCCAATAAAAACCGGATTGCAATACCTTATGTGCAGTTCTATCTCCAGCGTGGTGTCCTCCATATGATTCAGAGTGACACTTGCGTAGGATCTGTTCCTGTTCATGCTCAGGTACACAACGTCTAATAACACCATCTACTCCTTCTTTATAAAGGTGCGGGTCATCCCAAAAGTAATGTCTTAAATCATAAAAGAACTTTTTCTTTTGCTGGTATGTGAAACTAGGTGGTATAAATTTAGCAACAATGTAATTAGCATAATCAGCATACCAAGGAGCAGTATGAGAAGCATTAATGACCACTAATTGTTCATCAGAAAATCTATCATCAATAGGTAGTGGGTCATCAAGAACATTCTCTAACCTAGACAAGTTGTCAGCAACGGGGTTCTCAGCTCCCTTTCTATCAATAATATGCAAATCAAATTCTTGGAGCAAGAGAACCCATCTAATGAGTCTAGGCTTAGCATCTTTCTTTTCCATAAGATATTTAATAGCAGCATGATCAGTGTGAATAGTAACTTTGGAGTCAACAATATAAGGTCTAAACTTATCACATGCAAACACAACTGCTAAGAACTCTTTTTCAGCAGTAGCATAATTTCTCTGGGCAGTATCAAGAGTTTTACTAGCATACTGGATAACATTCAATTTCTTATCAACTATTTGCCCTAGAACAGCACCTACAGCATAATCACTAGCATCACACATAATTTCAAAGGGTAAATTCCAATCAGGTGGCTGAACAATAGGTGCAGTAATCAAAGCTTTCTTAAGTGTTTCAATTGCTTCTACACAATCATCATCAAAGACAAAAGGAATATCTTTTTGCAATAAATTAGTCAAAGGCCTAGAGATTTAGAAAAGTCCTTAGTGAACCTCCTATAAAAACCGGCATGACCAAGGAAACTTCTTATACCTTTTATGTCCTTGGGACATGGCATCTTTTCAATAGCATCAACTTTAGCTTTATCAACTTCAATACCTCTCTCAGAAATCTTATGCCCCAAGACAATGCCTTCATTAACCATAAAGTGGCACTTTTCCTAGTTCAATACGAGACTAGTGTCTTCACATCTCTGCAAAACTCGATCAAGGTTGCTCAAGCAATCATCAAAAGAGGATCCATAAACGGAGAAATCATCCATGAATATCTCACAAATCTTTTCACAAAAGTCAGAGAATATAGCCATCATGCATCTTTGAAAGGTAGCGGGTGCATTACATAAACCAAAAGGCATACGTCTATAAGCAAAAGTACCGAAATGGCAAGTAAAAGTAGTTTTTGATTGATCCTTCACTGACACAGGTATTTGAGAGAAACCAGAATAACCATCTAGAAAGAAGAAATGTGTGTCTTTGGATAGTCTTTCTAGCATTTGATCAATAAAAGGTAAAGGGTAATGATCTTTCTTAGTAGCCTTATTTAATTTATGGAAATCAATTACCATCCTATAACCTGTAATAATTCTTTGCGGGATCAATTCATCTTTATCATTAGGAACGATAGTAATACCTCCCTTCTTAGGAACACAATGGATAGGACTTACCCATTCACTATCAGCAACGGGATAAATTATACCTGCCTCGAGGAGCTTTAGTATCTCCTTTCTTACCACTTCCTTCATCTTAGGATTTAATCGTCGTTGAGGATCTCTAACTGGTTTGGCATCTTCCTCCACTTTAATTTTGTGTTGGCATAGAGTGGGACTAATGCCCTTAAGATCATCCAGAGTATATCCAATAGCAGCACGGTGCTTCTTCAAAGTTTTCAATAATCTTTCTTCTTCTTGCTCTGAAAGGTTAGCACTAATAATAACAGGATATATTTTCTTTTCATCAAGATAAGCATACTTAAGATTATCAGGTAATGGTTTGAGCTCAAACACGGGATCACCCTTGGGTGGAGGGGGATCCCCTAGGATTTCAACAAGTAAGTTGTGTTTTAGAATAGGACCCTGTTGAAGGAACACTTCATCTATTTCCCTTCTTTCATTCATAAACATATCATTTTCATGGTCTAGCAAATATTGTTCTAACATATCAGTAGGAGGCATGGCAATAGAAGCAAGACCAATAATCTCATCCTTACTAGGTGATTCTTTATCACGGGGTTGTCTATGAAATTTAGCAAAATTAAACTCATGAGACATATCCCCTAAGCCAATTGCAACAATATCATTTTCACAATCAATCCTAGCATTAACAGTATTCAAGAAGGGTCTACCAAAAATAATGGGACAAAAGTCATCTTGTGGGGAACAAAGAACAAGAAAATCAGGAGGATATTTAGCCTTCCCACACAAGACTTCGACATCTCTAACAGTCCCAACTGGTTTAATGGTGTCCCTATTGGCAAGCTTAATGGTAACATCAATATCTTCCATTTCAGCGGGTGCAATATCATGCATAATTTCTTTATATAAGTCATAGGGTATTGCACTAGCACTAGCACCCATATCACATAAGCCATGATAACAATGATCTCCTATTTTAACAGAAATAACAGGCATGCCTACAACAGGTCTATGTATCTTAGCATCTGGTCTAGCAATATTGGCAGTCTCACCACAGAAATAGATAACATGCCCATCTAAATTATCATCCAAGAGATCTTTAACCATAGCAATACTAGGTTTAACTTTGTTTTGCTCAAGAGGTGTATAAGTCCTAGTATTACTGTTACGAACAATACTCAAAGTTTTAGCATGATCCTTTATCCTAACAGGAAAAGGAGGTTTCTCAACATAAGTAGTAGGAACAATAGGATCATTATAAGTGACAGTCTTTTCTTCAACTGTAATAGGTGCAACTACTTTTACTTCAATGGGAGGATTATATTTAAACCACTTCTCCTTAGGGAGATAAACGTGAGTAGCAAAAGATTCACAAAAAGCAGCTACTATCTCAGAGTCAAGTCCATACTTAGAGCTAAATCCACGAAAAGCATCGGTATCCATAAAAGATTTAACACAATCAAACTTAGGTGTTATACCCGACTCCTTACCATCGTCGAAACCCTAATCTTCAGTGTTGCGTTTAATTCTTTCCAATAAGTCCCACTTGAATTCAGTAGCCTTCAGCATATAAGAACCAGCACAGGAAGTATTGAGCATGGTGCGATCATTGGGAGAAAGTCGAGCATAATTTTTTTTGAATAATCATTTCTCTTGAGAGCTCATGATTGGGGCATGAATATAACATTGACTTAAGCCTCCCCCAAGCTTGAGCGATGCTTTCTCCTTTGCGAGGCCAGAAATTATATATGTAATTATGGTCACGATGAACAAGATGCATAGGATAGAACTTCTGGTGAAATTCCAACTTCAATCGTTTATAATTCCAAGATCCTGTATCATCACATAGCCTATACCATGCCAATGCATCTCCCTTCAAAGATAAAGGGAAGACCTTCCTTTTGGCAACATCATCGGGAATACCTGCAAGCTTAAATAATCCACAAACTTCATCCACAAAGATAAGGTGTAAATCGGGATGCAATGTTCCATCTCCTGCAAAGGGATTAGCTAGTAGTTTCTCTATCATACCCAAAGGAATCTCAAAGTAAATATTTTCAGTAGAGGAGCAACTCTTTTCTCTACTGGTCGGGGTGAAGATACCCTGAACAAGCCCCTCAAAGGATTAGTTTCCATAGTAACAAGTGACAGAAAATTTCAGCACGCTATATAAATGTTTCCTTACCAAGTTCCACTCAACAAAGGCGCTTCACTCCCCGGCAACGGCGCCAGAAAAGAATCTTGATGACCCACAAGTATAGGGGATCTATCATAGTCCTTTCGATAAGTAAGAGTGTCAAACCCAACGAGGAGCATAAGGAAATGACAAGCGGTTTTCAGTAAGGTATTCTGTGCAAGCACTGAAATTGTAGGTAACAGATAGTTTTGTGATAAGATAACTTGTAATGGGTAACAAGCAATGAATGTAAATAAAGTGCAGCAAGATGTCCCAATCCTTTTTGTAGCAAAGGATAAACCTGGACAATTTCTTATAATGAGAAAAGCGCTCCCGAGGACACATGGGAATTATTGTCAAGCTAGTTTTCATCACGCTCATATGATTCGCGTTCGGTACTTTGATAATTTGATATGTGGGTGTGAAAAGGATCGAGATGGACCTTGAGGGAGTCCTGGATTAGGGGGTGTCCGGATGGCCGGACTAGGACCTTTGGTCGGACTCCCGGACTATGAAGATACAAGATTGAAGACTTCGTCCCGTGTCCGGATGGAACTTTCCCTGGCGTGGAAGGCAAGCTTGGCGATACGATATGTAGATCTCCTCCCATTGTAACCGACTCTGTGTAACCCTAGCCCTCTCCAGTGTCTATTTAAAACGGAGAGTTTTAGTCCGTAGGACAGAACAACAATCATACCATAGGCTAGCTTCTAGGGTTTAGCCTCTCTGATCTCGTGGTAGATCAACTCTTGTACTACCCATACCATCAATATTAATCAAGCAAGAGTAGGGTTTTACCTCCATCGAGAGGGCCCGAACCTGGGTAAAAACATCGTGTCCCTTGTCTCCTGTTACCATCCTCCCAGACTCACAGTTCGGGACCCCCTACCCGAGATCCGCCGGTTTTGACACCGACATTGGTGCTTTCATTGAGAGTTCCTCTGTGTCGTCACCGTCAGGAAGGATGCCGCACCCCGTCTTTAAAGATGGCACTGTTGCTAAAGGAGCTTTGTTTGTCGGCCAAACTCTCCGGCTAGGCAGTTTTTTAATGACCGCCTGTTCGGCCGCCGCACCGACGATGACCTCTAGGGTCATCGAAAGCAATCTCCACGTCAGTTCGGAACTCGCCGAGCAGCTAGACCCGATGGAGCTCTCTTCCTTAAACGAGCTTTTGGATCGCATCGCCGCCCTGGGAGTCGCTACAGACTATGACCAGATTGGGCTTAAACCCGATCCAAGAGAGATTGACTCTCCCCAGGTCACCCACCATGTTGAAGTGGTGGAGGAACAATGCGGCGAATCTTCACCCATCCTAAGGACCAGATGTGTCCGGATTCCTGATCCCTCCAAGCCGGACATCCGTGGAGGGGAGGACGTCACTCAAGCCCTGAACCTAAAGTCAGGCAGCGGGCCTGATTCACTGGATAACGTCCAAGAACCCAAGCTTCCGAGTTCGGAAATTTCTTGGCCCCTGAGTCTTAGATCGGGCGAGGTTCCGGATTTAAATCCACCCGCCCACCCAAATATAAGGGATCTATCCCAAATTCGGCAAGAGCCCAGGGAAACAGTACATCATTACTGGGCCAGATTCCTCCTGGTTATGAACAGGATAAAGGACTGCCGCGAGGGGGATGCAATTTCATTCTTCTACAACAACTGCACAGACATCGGAATCCTCAACGCCATAAGTCGCCGTGAAATTACACGCTTCGCCGACTTGGCATCCATAGTACGAAAGTACTGTGCGATAGAAAGCGTTCAGAAAACCGAAACAAAGTTCTGGGACAATCCGACCCTGAATACAATCCCAGTCCGAAACAAAAGGGCGCATTATCGCCAGGCACCTGGGCCAAACAACAAAAAACAAAACCCTCTATAGGGTATGGAACCGTACTGGAGGGATGGCTCAATGGACCCTGTAAAATTCATAGTACAGAGGGCGTCACACCAACTCATAGCCTTAGAGCATGTTGGATACTCCGGCAGGTGGCCAGAAGTGGCGAGGAGCTTCTAAATCCAGAATCCGCAGAGCACCACCCCAGGAACGCCAGTACGGTGTCGACAGTCTTCGAGACTTTCGCATCAAACAATGCCAGGAAACGAACGCTCCGCAGCCTTACCGAAGTCTACCAAGTAGCGACAATAAACCCATGGAGTGACACGGCTATTACCTTTAATGCCAGTGAAGAACCTAAATTCCAAACAGCCCGAGCACTAGCCGCACTGGTCCTCAATCCGATAGTGGACGGCTTCCGGCTTACCAAAGTACTCATGGACGGTGGCAGCGGATTGAACCTCATCTATGAGGAAACCCTACGAAAAATGGAAATAAACTGGAGCCGCATTGAGCAAAGCAACACCACCTTTAGAGGAATAATCCCCAGTCGGGAAGCGTGTTGTACAGGAAAAATCACACTGGATGTGGTGTTCGGCACGCCGGATAATTACAGATCCGAGGAGGTCACATTTCAAGTGGGCCCGTTCAGCAGCGGATACCACGCTCTGTTAGGGCGAGAAGCATTCACAATTTTTCAAGCTATACCACATTACGGGTACATAAAGCTCAAATGCCCAGACCCAACAGAATCATCACTCTTGCTAGTGATCCGGACACAGCGCTCCGCGCCGAAAACAAGACAGCCGCACTGGCCCTCGAGGCATTATCCGAAGCCCTAGCGGCCGAGGAACTAACTGCGTTGCGCTCCACGATGGACAGGGACGACGTGATACTCGACAAAAGATCCAAGTCCACCTCCTTCAAGCCGGCAGACAAAATAGTCAAGTTCCAAGTCCATCCAACGGACACTACAAAAATGGCCTCCATTGGGGCACAACTAAGCCCTGATGTAGACGCCGCACTAAGAGAATTCCTACGCAAAAATCGGGACATTTTTGCCTGGCACCCTTCAGACATGCCAGGAATCCCATGCAGGCTGGCCGAGCACAGCCTGAACATCCTAAAAGGATTCAAGCCTGTTAAGCAGGCTCTTCGGCATTTCTCCGAACCTAAGAGACAAGCAATGGGAGAGGAGCTAGCCAAACTACTAGAAGCCGGATTCATCAGAGATATAAAACATCTTGACTGGCTAGCAAACCTGGTAATGGTACCAAAGAAGGACAAATCCTGGTGCCTATGCGTCGATTTCAAAGACCTAAATAAGGCCTGCCCAAAGGATCCCTTCCCCCTCCCCCGCATTGATCAAATCATCGACGCCACCGCAGGACACGATTCATTGTGTCTCCTCGATGGCAGTCTCCATGGGCATTCAACGCCTAGAGGTGCGTGGGGATTCGAACCTCGCAATATCCCAAATAAACGGAGACTTTGATGCCAAAGATCCGAAAATGGCAGCTTATCGTAACACCGTCCTAAATATGTCAGCTTGGTTCAAAGGGCTGGAATTTCACCATATAGCCCGGGAAAACAATCAGGCAGCAGACATCTTGGCACGCATCGGCGCAAAGCGCGATGCATTTTCCTGGAAAGGCTATTCAAGCCATCCATACAGTGGGAAGGGGAATCCGGAAATAACAATCCGGACCTGGCCGCATCACCTGACCCCGAACACTCTGACACAACGGAAGACTCCGCCAACAAAGTCACACCCTCAGCCCACGTAATAATGGCAGTAATTGCCCCATGGACAGAACCATTCTTAGCCTACTTAACTAGGCAGGAACTTCCCGAGGACCAAAATGAGGCATGCTGCATAGTGCGGCGATCTAAAGCCTATAAAGTCCACGAAGGAGAGCTTTATAAGAAAAGCACCACCGGAGTCCTTCAAAGGTGTATCTTCGAAGAGGAAGGGCGGAACCTTCTGGCTGAAATTCACGCCGGACATGGCGGGCACCACGCCGTAGCCCGAGCCCTTGTGAGCAAGGCATTTCGTACCGGATTTTATTGGCCGACAGCCCGGGCAGACGCTCAGGACTTAGTCCAGCGATGCGTCAGTTGCCAATTATTCGCTAATCAAATCCACGTGCCGCCTACCGCCCTCCAAACTATACCCATTACCTGGCCTTCTGCGGTCTGGGGGCTTGACATGGTTGGACCCCTTAAAGGAGGAACCCACAAGCAGAAATATCTACTGGTCATGGTGGATTAATTCACCAAATGGATAGAGGCCAAGCCTGTTAAGACGGCCGAATCCGGACCGGTGATAGACTTCATATCCGGGGTTGTACACCGTTACGGCGTCCCCCACAGCATCATTACTGACAACGGCACAAACTTTACGGCCGATGAGGTTAAACTCTGGTGCAAAAACATGGGCATTAAGCTCGATTACGCTTCAGTTTATCACCCACAAACTAACGGTCAAGTCGAGCGAGCCAATGGTCTAATCATGAGCGGCATCAAACCCAGATTAGTGCGATCCCTCAAGGAATCTAACACGCACTGGGTAGAGGAGCTCGACTCCGTACTCTGGGGGCTGCGGACCACGTCGAATCGCACTACCGGATTCACACCATTTTTTATGGTATACGGCGCAGAGGCAGTCCTGCCCTGTGACATAATTCATGACTCACCTCGCGTGCGCATGTACGAAGAAAGAGAAGCCGAGCTCGATCGGCAGGACATCTTGGACGCATTGGAGGAGGAGCGCGATGTGGCAAAAGCCCGTTCCGCATTCTATCAACAGCAGGCTCGAAGATATCAAAGCAGAGAAGTACGGGCCAAAACTTACAATGTTGGCGAACTAGTTCTACGCCTGCCGGACAAGAAAAAGGACAAACTCAAGCCCAAATGGGAGGGTCCCTTCATAATCGACCAAGTCCTGACTGGTGGAGCGTACCATCTGCGAAACGCATCCGATAACCGACTCGAGCCGAACCCATGGAACGCAGCACGCCTACGAAGATTCTACGCCTAGCGCCAGACTCTGTGTTCGTCTCCTTCCTCTGTCACCTCTTTTTTATTAGCTGCCTTATATTTCTCTCCTTCTCCCCCCCTTTTTTTCTCCCAAGCCTTTAAGGGCTTGCTTGCGCGTTGTTCGCACATAATTGACGCGCCACCCGCGCTCACTATACCTGGGGGCTTCTTTATCAGAAGCTTATATACACAGGCCTCATGCCCAAAACATATGTGACACTTCCGCATGAACCTTTTATGCACCATTATATGCATCGATATGACGTAAGTTTGGCCAAGCTGGGTTGCCTGGCTCCTGTGCTTACCCCTACGTTCTCGTTTGTTCGGCTAGGTGGTAAAGGGAGCACCTCTGCGATTGTTACTGCCGGGTCAGCCGGATGTGTACCTCAGATTGGGTGAAGCCGAAAGCTAGCGTTCTTAAGGGAATATTTGGTCGGTGAACTAAAAAATGATTTTTCACTTGTTTATTTATCTGCCCCCAGATGCTTTTTTGCTTTTTTCGCAGTCCGGACATGCACTTTAGGGCATGCCTCCCAGGGAAAGGAACCCCTAACGGAACTATTCTCCCTGGAAGATGTTTCTTACTAACCATGTAATATAACATAACTAGTTGGGCACTTGTCTGCTAAAGCACTTATGACCCCTATGCCTGGTCTCCATGCATGCCCCGGTTCTTACATAACCAAGAGGGTATTCGGACACACTCCGGACTATCGGTTCCAGAGGTTGAAGCGAAAAGGTCCGCAATGACAAACGATCTACAATCCGGCTAGAAGGCATTTTACATGTCATTTTAAATTACATAGTCAATTTGACTGGGTATATTCTTCTTCAATACCATCCAACAGGCTGTCTAATTTACAGTCCTATTGGGCATACTTGGCGGCCAGCTCTATTCTGGTCGTACACTAAACTGACAGGGATCTCCTTCCCGTCGGGCCCCACAGGGCCGACCTCGGCCATGTGGTTTGGGTCAGCCTTCATGTACTGCGTCTTCACCATGGCCCAGGCTTCCCTGGCGCCTTGACGGCAGGCCGATATCTTCCATAATCGGAAGCGCTGCCGCACTCTCTTCAGCTTCTTTGCAAGCTCTCCAAGGCCTTCGGGCATGGAGAGGGATGGCCACAAAGCCTGGACGACGCCCTGCATCGCCTGCCGAACTCGTTCGTGCAGTTGCAATAGCTCGGGAAGAAGGTCACCCGTAGAATCGGGAATTTCCTCCACAGGCCGACCTGTCAGCATATCTACAGACATAACTCTGTCAATCGACTTCCTCGCCGAACTCTTTTTTGAAGATTCGTTCAAGCACTTACTAAAAATGCCGCGTCGAAGTCGCCGATTCTCCTTTACGAATTCCGACAGCTGAGCATGAACGTACTTTAGTTCCTCGCCCAGCTGGGTATTGGCATCTTGAAGCTTGTTCTTCTCTTGCCTCACCCTTGTGAGCATGATCTCGCCGGCCTTTAACTGGCGCAAGAGTTCTTGCTTGTCCGGATCCACTCCGGCCCCATCTGCACTGTTATTGTCAGAATTGCACACATTCTGCACTTCACAACATACTTATCTTTCGAAGCATATATTACCTAAGGGGGTACCCTTGGCATTCTTTGTAGCGGCTAGTGCGGCCTCAAGTTGGGCCTTGCACTCTTCCAGCTCTTGGGACAACTGCGTATTCTTTTTTGTAAGATCCTGCATAACAAATGATCCTTAAATCAGTTATTTTAACTGCTTCAAGTCTCGGGGGCTACTGACATATATAACCATCAGATTTACTCACTTGTATGTCTTTTACATACTGCTCTGTGGCTCTGGCTAGACCATTTTGAGCGGCACGGAGGTACGCATCTCCCGTACTAAAGGCGTCCAACGCCTCTTGGGAATAACATGCGTCATGAAGAACAGCCCGGCAACGCCCGTGGTTCATGGCACTCTCCACCTCTGAATTGGTGGCAGATAGCCCGTCCATGTCCTCTGTCGGAGGAGCGTCCGGTGCACACCCCGTGTTCGCCTCCGCTTCCGGACCCGGCCTTGAAGCCTGGCCGGTGGATATAGTTCGGCGGGCGCTCTTCTTCCTGAAGAGAGCATGAACGTTAGTATGCCTTGAAGGCATAAACCCTGGGCATTAAAGTCGCACGTCGTAGCGTTGCACCGGCGTCTCGATCCGGTCCGCACTTCTTTTTAGCCCGCCGGGTCTCAATGGCCCTTGTTGGCTACCCGCCGCGGGCTCGGCCCTCCGCCTCAAGGATTTCCCCTGCAAAAAGAAATGCTATTGGTTTACGGCAATCAAAATAAGCATGGATGGATCCTCTTGAAAGTGCTGGGACTTCGTTCTCGGTTACCTTTGAGGCTGGAAGTAGTGCGGGATAATCGGCCGTAATGGCCACCAAGGTGTTGTCCTTACTCAATTGATGAAACACCCCATCAATTAGCTCCACACATAAGTCCGGGTCCTCTTGGGAGTCCGGGTCGAGGGACCGTTCCGGGTCCTCGGGTTGTGGAGGAGGGTTGTTTATCTCCTTTACAGTCTGGCGCAGCTCCTGCGTTAAAATTGCTGGACTAAGTACTCAATTATGGGAATTTGAAAATGGATAGGCAAGTGAAAGTGTTCGCTCACCCAGCTTGGAGGATTGTACATAGAGAATCCGCCCCGTGGGTTGACACAGAGGAATTCCTCTTCTTCTCCCTTGTACAAAGCGGATAAGATCTTCGTTAGAGTGGCAGCCGAATCCGACCCCTTGCGACCGCATCGGGTGGCATCGTCCTCCTCGTTGAAATCCCACATGGGGTGGCCTCTGTACTGAAGCGGCTGCACCCCCCGCATAATGCATGTGGCCATGACCTCGATCATGGTCAGTCCGGAATGAGCTAACAACCTTATCCGGCTCATCAGATAAAGGACGACCCTGTCAGTTTCCCTCTGAGGGCTCCGTGGGCGCCAGCTCAGGCGTTTCTTCAAGGGAGCATTATTGAACTCAGGGAGGCTGATCCGTACAGGGTCCGGCAAGGGGACGTCATCTATATAAAACCATTCTGAAGGCCAGTCCTCGGATGCCTTCTTTGGGGTTCCGGATAGATATCCGGTCCCGGCGATGCGCCATATTTCGGCTCCGCCCACTTGATAAATCGAACCCTCCTGAGAGCGGGGCACGAGGCAGAACAACTTCTTCCATAGCGCAAAATGGGCCTCAATGCCCAAAAACAGCTCGCAAAGGGCCACGAAGCCCGCAATATGCAGTATGGAGGCAGGCGTGAGGTTGTATAGCTGGAGGCCATAAAACTCCAGTAGCACCCAGAGAAACGGATGAATTGGAAATCTGAGCCCTCTTATTAAATAAGGGACTAGGCATACCCGCTCTCCTTTGGAGGGATCGGGGACGCTCTCCGCCTGCTCTCCACCACTATATGTAGCAAGCCCGGCTCGAACTGGGACCATATATGCTGGGGGAAGGATCCCCTTGGATTGGAGCACTACTAGCTCGCTATGCGGGACGGAACACCGCTCCCAATCTCCGGGCCGAGGGCTAGAGGGGCGAGAGGAGGGGCTGCATCGACCGGCCATGATGGAATGGATCTCTGTCAAAAGCGCTTCGATGAATGCTCGCGGAGGGAAGATGGTGTGAATTGGATCTATATCCCCGTCTCTTTTATGGGCGGCTCATTTACGCAGCTAGGGGGGTAAATGAAAAAACTCCTTGGCTTTTCGCATTCGTTTGACACGTGGAAGATGGTCATTATTGGGCATAGAAGCCAAGGAGTGCAGCATGCACTAGAAGCCGGACACTATTTAACAGGTACATGGAATTTGGAGAAGAACCCGCCTTGCAATGCCGAAGACAAACTTGCTCGCCGGACTCATCATCATTGAAGCCTGGTTCGGGGGCTACTGAGGGAGTCCTAGATTAGGGGGTGTCCGGATGGCCGGACTCCCGGACTATGAAGATACAAGATTGAAGACTTCGTCCCGTGTCCGGATGGGACTTTCCTTGGCGTGGAAGGCAAGCTTGGCGATATGATATGTAGATCTCCTCCCATTGTAACCAACTCTGTGTAACCCTAGCCCTCTCTGATGTCTATATAAACTGGAGAGTTTTAGTCCGTAGGACAGAACAACAATCATACATAGGCTAGCTTCTAGGGTTTAGCCTCTCTGATCTCGTGGTAGATCAACTCTTGTACTACCCATACCATAAATATTAATCAAGCAGGAGTAGGGTTTTACCTCCATTGAGAGGGCCCGAACCTGGGTAAAAACATCGTGTCCCTTGTCTCCTGTTATCATCCGCCTAGACGCACAGTTCGGGACCCCCTACCCGAGATCCGCCGGTTTTGACACCGACAGACCTAGAGGGGGGTGAATAGGTACAATTACAAATTTTAATTGTTACTAAGCAATTTTAGGCAATAATGCGGAATATGAGAGTGAGCCTAACAATTGCAAGAGTAGTACTAAGTGCTAAGCAAGTAACATGAGTATGAAAAGAAGCAAGCCCAATATGATATAAGTAAGTGCTAAGAGACAAGTAACCACAAGTAGGGAGTTAGGGTTAGGAATAACCACAACTCCGGGAGACGAGGATGTATGCCGATGTTCACTTCCTTGGAGGGAAGCTACGTCACCGTTAGAGAGGTGGATGGTACCACGAAGGCGCACCAACACCACGAAGGCTCACCCTATTCTCCCTTTGAGACAACACCACCAAGGCGTTTATCAACCACTAGTGGTAGACCTTGGGGTGGTCTCCAAACCCTCACAAACTTTTCCGGGGGTAATCACAAAGGTCAATTCCTCTCCGAAAGACTCCTACCGCCTAGGAGTCTCCAACCTCCAAGAGTAACAAGAACGATGGGGGAAAGCTCAAGACTTGCTCAAATCACAAATTTTTTTGGTCCAAAGAAGGGGAAGCAGCGGATCTATCACTTGATTGGAGAACTTCTCTCAAATATTCCTAAATCCCTTGGGGATCTAGGATTTGGTGTAGAGGATTGAGAGAGAGTGAGTGAAAAGTGTTCTTAGCAAGCTCAAAGTGAAAATCAACCTTATCCCGTGGAAGGGAGAAGCCTATATATAGTGGGTGTGGAAAAAGTGACCGTTTGAGCCACTTAAGTGCACAGGATGGTTCGAATGTCCGGACAACCCCAGACGTCCGGTGGCACAAGTATGTCTGGACGTCCGACAGTTATTGTCACGACCGGTTTTCCGGGTATTAATTTCCAGAAAAAGGCCGTTGTGCTCACCAACCCCAGGATTACTGTTAGCTGATGAGGCACCAAATTGATACAGAAAATCCAAGAAAAGTACAAAATATGTAGTACAAGACCATTCTGGCCTATGAGTACAACAAGTGATTTCTAGAGGTTGCTGGCGGAAGAGGTTTGTGGATCATCGGTGTCTATGGGACTCCATTTTCCAACAGGAACAGCTGACCAGGTTAACTCCTATCTTCACAAGGCTGCTATCACCGTTGCTTAGGTTCTAGGGCTGTCATCGCAACGCTCCTCTCCGTGTAGGAATTCTGGCCAAGACAATAGCCAGGGACAAGCTAGTGAGTACTTTGAATGTACTCGCAAACATTATGAACACGGTATAATTATAAATGATAATCGTGCGTTGAAATATTCTATGATCACATCGTCGGTCATAAAATAAAATCTCTGATGCATGCAAGCAAGTTATTTAAATGCAACATGAATATGCAATAATGGGGTAGCAATAACATGCACCGATCGGGTGTTTGAAGCGACGCCTCGAAAGGGCCAGGATATGACGCATGCCTCGGTCGGGCGTCTAAGCGACACCACATAAAGGGCTTATAAAGAAAAAAACAAGCATGCCACAGTCGGGCATCTGAGCGACACCACATAAAGGGCTTATAAAGAAAATAACAAGCATGCTACAGTTGGGCATCTGAGCGACACCACATAAAGGGCTTATAAAGAAAATAACAAACATGCCACAGTCGGGCATCGGAGCGACACCACATAAAGGGCTTATAAAGAAAAAAACAAGCATGCCACAGTCGGGCATCTGAGCGACACCACATAAAGGGCTTATAAAGAAAATAACAAGCATGCCACAGTCAGGCATCTGAGCGACACCACATAAAGGGCTTATAAAGAAAATAACAAGCATGCCACAGTCGGGCGTCGGAGCGACACCTCATAAAGGGCTTATAAGAAAAATAATCACAATGAATATCCGGGTGGTAGAACCGTCCCAGGGATACTCAATACTTCAAATAATATAAAGGGGTTAGTCCATAATAATAATCATCATAATCATCACAAGTCACAAATCATGATCCAAGTTCTGGTTTAGTAGTTTCTCCTCCGAAGACCGACACTAAGACCGACACTTGACCCGACCCAGACTGTAGTCCTTAACCATGGACACGGCTATTCGAATAGGTTTAATCTCTGCATAGGGTGTACTCTTTACCCACGAGTAACGGATTCCTTTAGTCCATCAAGACTAATTCCGTCTACGGTCTTTTAAAAGAAAACACACCTGACTTGCACACACCAGCTTAACTTACCGGTGTCTGGAATCACCCATGACACTGTTAAGCAAAACTCTAAGTGGGGAGGCTACAACCTCGATTAGCATGGGATCACAAAATTTATACTGCGCTCAAAACTGGGGAAGCTACCCCCTCGGCTACAACAGAAACACCCATGCCCCCTGACCGGATGACTGGCTTTAATCCATGGCCATGGTACCCTCATCCCGGCCCCTCTGTACGGTGTGTGCTAGAAAGGGGTTGACAAATTACTGAACCATACCCTACCTGTGGCAGGGACAAGTGGTAGCACGAAACAAGTGTGGGGGTTACTGGAACAAGACTCGATCTACGGTCGACTCAGGAGGTTTATAGTTTCCTGCATGACATGTATAACAAATATATTTCAACCAATACAATCAACACTCATTATATCTTACTATGCCATACCGAACATACCCGTCCCGACGGAGACCGGCGACAAGCTCACGCCTACCCAAGGCAGATGCTTTCCCGGATTCCTTTCCGGCATGCATGCAAGATACATGAGGATGATTACCATCACAAGTATACTCATTTCCAACAGCATGGAAATCACTAATATGCATCCATGTGAATGATCATATCACATGAAATAACAAGTCCTTCGAAATGAGGTGGTGTTATAAACGTGTCAATGAACACACGAAAAATATTATGTCGGGGTTCAGAATGCTTGCCTTCAAGGAGTGGAGAGGTGGGGGTGCTCTCCAAAACTTTTGAAAGCTTTCTGCCTCTCTCCAAAATCCTATTTCGAAAATATTGGAATTAACACACAATTTCAAAACAGCACAAAAAAGGTGTATGAAAAATTTCCAAATAAATCTTAAAATAAACTAGACAGAATTTGAGAGATGTAGAAAAAACAATCAATTCATTTGAAATTATATTTTAAAAGATATAGCCAGTCAAACATTTGGTCAAAATCTGTTTTTTTAATTAGAAAAGGAAAAACGGTTCAAGCGGGATTACGCTTTCGCGTAGAGGAGACGTACTTGAGCTTTTACGCCTCCACTTATCCAGCGTGGACCGCGCGGGGAGTCACTGACAGTGGGTCCAGGGGGCCACTAGTCAGGTTTGACTAGTCCCCACTCCCTCCCCTTCTCTGCCCGAGCAGAGGCGGGACATCCAGCGATCGCCGCCGGCGAACGGAGGTTCTTCGCGGGCATCCGAGTGCAGGGATGGATCCGCCACTCCTAGGCGGCCCTTCCGGTGGTCGTAGGGTCGCCGGGGGTAGAGGGAGTCACCGGCGGCGAGCTCCGCGGCGGAGGGGAGGCTTCGGTGGATTTGGGGATTCCGACCATGGTGGTTCCTAGCTGTGTTTGGGAGGCTAGGCGGCTCCGCGGGTTCAAGTAGAGTCAGACGGTGGCGTTTGGGAGGGCAGGGGAGGTCTTGGTGCGTCGGAACTGACCGGGACGAGGCAGCGGCCGAGCTGACCGGAGAGGTTGAAGACGACCTCCTCGCTTTGATTGACAACTAAGGGGGTATGAGAAGGACGGCGTGAAGCTGCCTGGGTGCTCGCAGGAGTCCGGGAACCTCCCTTTATAGCACGTCCAAGTCGGTTCGTGGCGGCCGTGGATAAGCTCGCTGGCGAACTGCCCTACTGTACTGCAGGGCGACGTGGCGGTGGTTGGCCGGCTCCAGGAGCTACCGAAGAACGCTCCACTGTCGAAGGAGGCGAGCTGGCGCACTGTGGTGGTTTGGGCGGTGCTGCCCATGGCGGTGGCGGATGCGGTTGCAGGCGTGCCGCCAAGAAGCTTGCTGGCAACGCTGCAGGGGGCGAGGAGGCGGTCGGGGCTCTTGGCGCGATGTGGCGAGTGGGAAAGGATCAGGATGAGCTCGGGGAAGCTTATCCAGGGGTGTGCTGGCTCGGGCGCGAGCACGTGCAAAACGCGTGCTCTGCTCGCGCTCCGGGCGTGCACGGCGACTGCTCGACGAAATGCCAGGATGGCCAAAACTGCTAGAGAGCTCATGCAAATCCACAGGCCTGGGCTAGAGATCGTTAGCAGGCTACTTGACAACTTGGTTTGGACAGATGGGAAAGTTCACAACACAAACTTACAATCATGCCAAATATGTCCATGCCCACAGGGTGTTTGACAAAATGTCAGAGGCATCTAGGCAGGTCTTGGAGTGGTCAAAAATTCCAGATGGTGGTCTCATTAGGTGAATAAAAGGGTGGTGAGGTTAGTTGGCAAAATACAGAAACTTGTTAGTGCAAGTTTTGCAAAAACTCAATTCTAGACAGGAGACAAATGGCATCACTTCATGAACCAAATATGATCCAATGGGTGCATGCTCCTGGACGTAGGGGTTTAGTATGGAGGACTACAAGTAGGTAAAAGAATCATGGATAAAGGAGCAACTTAAAATATAGTTGTTGTACAAATCATCAAGTTGAATCGGAGTGGAAAAGAGGTTGATTCACTCAAATTTTTCAAGGGACAACACTGGGTTTTTGCAAATAGTTAATTAACATACTCATATTGACATCCCAAAATTTTGGTGGAAGTTTTAAAGAAATATTTAAATAGGTTGTAGTGTAAAAGTGCCCACTGGACCAGATTTGAAAATTTGGGATAGAGCTCAAAATATTAAATGAAAGAAATATCTCTTTGCATAAAAGTGATTTAGAAACATCACATGACATCTCCAAATTTTGGTGGGATTTTTAAAAGATTTTATCAAATGGTTGTAGTTCAAAAAGGACCACAAACCATGGAAAAACCATTTTTAAAGGAATAAGGATCAGGGAAATAATTTTATAATTAATCCCTCTGATAAAAGAAAAGTTTTATTTGAGAGGGTAAGAGAGTCCAATAAAATTGAGAAGTATTTCACTTGAGGTAAAAATTCCATGATGATAAGAAAGGAAATGTTTCAAAAATCAAAAGTGAGTCCAGAAAATAAGAGTTTTAATTTCCTGGCAAAATTTTAATCATCAAAACAAGGTTAAAATTTTGGGGTGTCACAACACTACCCCCCTTAAAAGAAAATCTCGTCCTCGAGATTTGTTAAGAGTTGTTTTGAAAATATCTATCCTGTGAGCTGGAAACAAAAGATTTATTCATAGCACAAACTTGCGTCATCGAGGTTGGCAGCTACGCCCGGGATAAAAATGCAGTCGCACATCAACATACTCATGCATGACTTATAACAAAAATAGGGATGCATAGGCAAACAGTATTTAATTATGGCGATATAGGATCACATAGTTACAAGGCGAGGACATACTAAGACTCGGTACTACTCGAGCGGCTTAGTCTACCTCGTTCATATCTAAGCGGGCTTGCCTCGCGGACGTCGAGGTTTCTCCACGGTTTTCACCGTCGTGATCTGCTGGAGGGGGTTGAGGGGATACAGGGTCGGGGTAGCGATGATGACCATCTCGGGGATTGTTGGCCACAATCCCGTTGGAGCGTGTTCCCAAAAGGCGACGAAGCACTTCTGGGATCATCAAGGTATTTTGGTTGATGGTCGGGGCTGTGCTGTGTTGAGGCTAGCATGCCCTTTTTATAGAAAAAGGGAACGGAGTCTTCCTTCGCACGCTAGCGAATAAGACAGATTATTTGTCGGTCACCGGCGCGTGATCGACAGGCTAGGCTGATAGGCTGGGCACCGACTGCCAAAAGTGTCGGGGTCACTGTGTGGCTATCCTGCACGGGAAGCTTGGCTGGGGTTTTGGCTAGGGTCTGGTGAGTTGGTTTTCCTAGGTTTTTCGACGTGGCTAAGATAGGATTAGCCAATGGTGAGCCTGGCTCTGATACCAAGTTTGTCACGACCGGTTTTCCGGGTATTAATTTCCAGAAAAAGGCCATTGTGCTCACCAGCCCCAGGGTTACTGTTAGCTGATGAGGCACCAAATTGATACAGAAATTCCAAGCAAAGTACAAAATATGTAGTACAAGACCATTCTGGCCTATGAGTACAACAAGTGATTTCTAGAGGTTGCTGGCGGAAGCGGTTTGTGGATCATCGTTGTCTATGGGACTCCATTTCCCAACAGGAACAGCTGACCAGGTTAACTCCTATCTTCACAAGGCTGCTATCACCGTTGCTTAGGTTCTGGGGCTGTCCTCACAACGCTCCTCTCCATGCAGGAATTCTGGCCAAGACAATAGCCAGGGACAAGCCAGTGAGTACTTTGAATGTACTCGCAAACATTATGAACACGGGTATAATTATAAATGATAATCGTGCACTGAAATATTCTATGATCACATCGTCGGTCATAAAATAAAATCTCTGATGCATGCAAGCAAGTTATTTATATGCAACATGAATATGCAATAATGGGGAGCAATAACATGCACCGATCGGGTGTTTGAAGCGACGCCTTGAAAGGGCCAGGATATGACGGATGCCTCAGTCGGGCGTCTAAGCGACACCACATAAAGGGCTTATAAAGAAAAAAAACAAGCATGCCACAGTCGGGCATCTGAGCGACACCACATAAAGGGCTTATAAAGAAAATAACAAGCATGCCACAGTCGGGCATCTGAGCGACACCACA